>NC_086447.1:561531800-561889008 GCF_028390025.1 Pseudophryne corroboree | reverse complement strand
TAGACCTGTAAAAGCATTTGGGAGTGTATAGTGAGAGCATCTGGGGCATTCACCCATTCCCACATATGTGCCAACTGCGCGGCATAATAGTAAAATCGAAATATAGGGAGAACTAAGCCCCCCAGCACATTCGACCTGGACAGAATGTCAAGTCTCAACCGCGCTCTCCTACTGGCCCATATTAAAGAAGAGAGCAAACTGTCAATCTGTCTAAATATCTTCAAGTTAATATATATAAGGGATTGCTGGAGGACATAAAGGAGTTAGGCAAGTATACCATTTTTACCAAATTGACCCTGCAAGTAACAGTTAGGGGCAGAGTCCCCCAAACTTTGACCTTCGAGCAAAGATACACCATCTGCGGCATGATATTAAGGGAAACATAGGTACAAGGGTCATTCGATACCCATATACCCAGGTACTTTAAAGAATCTACCCATTTAAGGGGGGTATGAATCACTGGGGCCACCGAGACCGGGCCTCTAAGTGGAGTAATGGTGGATTTATCCCAGTTAATTTTGAGCCTGGAGAAGTGTCCATAGTCGGTTATTAAGTCAAGGAGTTTAGGTAAGGAGGAAACGTAATCGTCCACAAAGAGCAATAGGTCATCAGCGTATAACGCTATCCTGTCCTCTCTTGCGCCAACCCTAATACCCACAATATCTTGAGTTGCTCTAATCAAACATGCCAGTGGCTCAATGGCAATGGCAAACAGAGACAGAGGGCAGCCCTGCCACGTTCCCCTGGATAGGGGGAAGGAGTCTGAAACAAACCCATTCACAGAGACTCTGGCCATGGGCAGAAAATACAATAATTTAACATAACTGATAAAGTTGGGGCCCACGCCAAACCTACTCATAGCCTCCCAGAGGAAGACCCACTCCACCGAATCAAAGGCCTTTGCAGCATCTAATGAGGCTATAACGGCAGAGCAGTCCTCCCCCCGAGAAACCTGGAAATGAGTGAACAGGCACCTCAAATTCACAGCAGTGGACTTGCCAGGCATAAAGCCCGTTTGGTCATGGTGAATAATTTGGGAGATAACCCGGCTAAGTCTGGAAGCCAGAACCTTGGCTAGGATTTTAATATCCGTGGGCAACAGGGAAATAGGACGGTAGGATTCAACCCTCCTGGGGTCCTTATCTGGCTTGGGAATCACTATAATCAAAGCCTCTGCTATAGACGGGGGAAGCGCACTTTGGGCAAACATTTCATTGAATAAGTCAAGCAACTAAGGGGCAAAAATTTTTGTATGCTTCTTATACAGATCTGATGGGATGCCATCAAGGCCAGGGGCCTTACCATCGGGTAGGCATAAATCGCAATCTCAATCTCCTCCAACGACAAAGGAGCGTCGAGAAGAGCCCTGGCTTCACTGGAGATACAGGGCAAGTGGACTCCATCCAAGTAGTCACACAGTTCTAGTGGGGAACAGGTCAATTTAGAACTATAGAGTGCCTGATAGTATGAGATAAATTCCGCCACGATCTGGGGGGTGCGGTCCAGTACAGACCCAGCCGAATCCAAAATCTCCACTACAGTATGAGAGGAGCGGTCACCCCTTGCAAGATTGGCCAAATAAGAACCTGGTCTATCCCCAGTAGCATATTGGACATGGAAGGAGAAGAGAAGTCTGTGCTGGGTTTTCCCCCACAGGTATTCCTTCCATTCACCCTGTGCATGGAGCCACACCAACTTAGAGGCGTCCAAGCCATCACGCACATACGTCATCTCTGAAGCAACCACCCGGGCCTCCAATTCAGATTCACGTTTTCTCAAGGACGATTTAAGACTCCCTACCTTTTAATCAATGTTCTTCTTAAAAAAGCCTTGAAAGTGTCCCAAAGCAGAGACACATCCGAGGTGCCGTCATGCATAACAAAGAATTCTAACCAGCTAGCTTCCAAGTCGGATCCCTCACGCATATGCGTCAGCCAAAAGGGATTAAATTTCCACACTGCTTGGCCTCGCTGACAGTTTAAGTCAGGGGTGGGGAACCTTTTTTCTACCGAGGGCCATTTGGATATTTATAAAATCCTTCGGGGGCCATACAAAAATTCTCAACTTAAAAAATTACCCTGCCCCCAAGCAGGTCTGCCCCATAGAGGTACTGTGTGTGCGCGGCGGAGGCGCGCGCACCAAAAAAATGGGTGTGGTCAGTTAAAATGGGATGTGATACACATATGCCCCCAATAGTGCAGTGCCAGATCCACAATTGCCCCCACAGTGCCAGGTATACAAATGCCCCTCACAGTGCCAGGTATACAAATGCCCCCCACAGTGCCAGGTATACAGATGACCCCACAGTGCCAGGTATACAAATGCCCCCACAGTGCCAGGTATACAGTTGCCCCCCACAGTGCCAGGTATACAAATGCCCCCCACAGTGCCAGGTATACAGATGCCCCCACAGTGCCCCCCCCCTTCCGTGCTACTTACCGCTCCTTTCGGCGGGACACAGCGGAGAGCGCGGCTATGTTGGGCGGTGGCGTGTAGGACTTGAAACCAGCCGCCGGTTCGAGAGCCAATCAGAGCTCGCGGACCGGCAGCCGCGGATCCTGATTGGCTGCCGGTCCGTGAGCTCTGATTGGCTCACGAACCGGCGGCTGGTTTCAAGTTCTGCACGCCGCCGCCGCGCTCTCCTCCCTGTCCTGACACTGACAGCTGAGACACGCTGCCGCCGGAGAAGCGGGTGGGCCGGAGCAAACGGCTTCACGGGCCTTATACGGCCCGCGGGCCGGAGGTTCCCCACCCCTGGTTTAAGTCAATATGCATTGATATAGGGGAGTGATCCGAAATACCCCATGTCTCATATTTGACATTTTGAACTTTGGGCAAAAGCTCCCGGGACAGAAGAGCCAAATCTATCCTAGAGAAGGAAGAGTGAGAGCATGAAAAACATGAGTACTGCCTCAAATCGGGATACTTCAATCTCCAGGGGTCAATCAGACCCAACTCCGAAACAGTGTCTGCAAATGGGGAACGCTTGGGCTGTGGGTTGGAGGATGCCATGGACAACCTATCCAACTCGTGGTTTAAAACATTGTTGAAGTCTCCCAGATAACAGCTACCCCAGGGGATGCAGCCATAAAGGCAGATGCCTTTTTAAGGACGTCATGCAAGTATGGAGGGGGCACATACATAGCCAGCAATAATAGGGGATGGAGTTAATTTTGCACTTGAGAAATACATATCTACCCCATTGATCCGTTTGCACAGAATCAAGCGCAAAGGGAACAGACTTCCTAATTAGGATCGACACTCCCCGGGACGCTGCAGTATGCATAGAATGGTAAGCCCAGCCCACCCATGGTTTTTTAAGGGACATAATCTTAGTACCCAGTAAGTGGGTTTCCATCAGGCAAATTATATCCGAGGCATAAAGCTTAATCTGTCGAAGAACCAGGGAGCGCTTAATTTTGTCATTGATCCCCACCCCCACCCCATATACCACCTAAAACTAGCAGCATACCTGGTTCCCTAACAACAAAATACCCTAAATACTAACAATAACAGCTAAGGCAGAGAACACCTTAACATACTCCGCCGATACCAAACAAGGCCAAATTCCTATATCCAATAAGGGGGCCAAGAATATAATGACCTTGAGACAGGAGAATCTCCCAGCTAAACTCAAATCAAATCCAATCCCCCCTAGACCACTACACCCACCCCAACTAAATAACTGTTTACCCCTTAAAGACTTTATGGCAGAACAAACACAGAGAGTATAAGGCCTAAGAACAGTGTAGAAGTAGCGTCTAACAGTCACCGGTCTCCACAGAGCAACCCATTCCCAGTGAAGGCCTATAAGAGCCACAGAGAGCCCCTACGTGAGCACATAGCAGCACATCACAAAACAATAGCATATTGACTAATAGAGAAATCACAAGTGGGCTTCACTGGCCATGACCGCATCCAGCACCTTTTGCATAGCAGCATCGGTGGCCTCCACAGATGAGGAGCTAGCCGACGGAGAAGGTGGTGCCGAGGTCGACTGTACCTCCCCCCCCCCCCCCCCCCCCTGTTGGGACCATGGCCCTCATTCCGAGTTGTTCGCTTGTTATTTTCCTTCGCATCGGTGCGATTTTCCGCTAACTGCGCATGCGCAATGTTCGCACTGCGGCTGCGCCAAGTAAATTTGCTAAGAAGTTTGGTATTTTACTCACGGCATTACAAGGTTTTTTCTTCATTCGTCTGATCGTAGTGTGATTGACAGGAAGTAGGTGTTTCTGGGCGGAAACTGGCCGTTTTATGGGAGTGTGTGAAAAAAACGCTGCCGTTTCTGGGAAAAACGCGGGAGTGGCTGGAGAAACGGGGGAGTGTCTGGCCGAACACTGGGTGTGTTTGTGACGTCAAACCAGGAACGACAAGCACTGAACTGATCGCACTGGAAGAGTAAATCTCGAGCTACTCAGAAACTGCAAAGAAAAAACTATTCGCTATATTGCGAATACTTCGTTCGCAATTCTGCTAAGCTAAGATTCATTCCCAGAGGGCGGCGGCTTAGCGTGTGCACTGCTGCGAAAAGCGGCTAGCGAGCGAACAACTCGGAATGAGGGCCCATGTCGGAGGATTTCTGGCAAACTTCTCTAACTTCACCGCAGCCATGGCAGACTGATGCGGTTTGACCATTATAGCCGAGCGGACGGCAGGGAGCAAGAAAGTATAGTAATAGTATATCAAAAACTGTCCAGGGGCGGCCAATGAATAATTTAGTGTAGTATATCAGAATTGTCCAGTCGCTGCCTGCGGGTAAGTATAGTATATCAAAACTGACCAGTGAACATATAGAATATCCGAAGAATCAGCCTCTGCTAGCCCAGAATTATAAATTACAACAGGATATTCCTCAGCATAAGGGACACATGCAGCGTAGATCTTGATCAGATATGCCCTGTGGGATGCTGAGACAGAGCAACATGTAGACCCTCCAGGCGTTAATACAGCACTTCCCCCGTCCCTATGTGGAGCAGAGCAGGGCAGGGGCAGCACTTATATTGTGGGGAGGGCACAGGCACTTATATTACTCAGCCGTGCCACGCACCTCATCCCCAGCAGCAGAGTTCAGGAGGACAATGCGGGAGAGCACAGGCTGGGGCCGCCGGAGCGAGCGAGAAGAGCGGCCGTGGGTCACGTGACAGTGTCGCGGCCGGGGACCGCTCGTAGACGCTCCCAGGCACAGACGGGAGCAAGGGAGGAGTAGCGCCTGCCACAGTCTCTCCAGCAGCGGCAGAGGGGAGGCCGCAGACTCGGGTGCAGGCAGCACTCAAGACAGAAGCCGAGTGAAGGCTCTCAGAGCGGGCAAACAGGATGGCGTCGTCCCACATGATCCAGCAGGCCCCGGACCCCCGCACACTGGAATCGCTCTGCCGCAGCAGATAGAGGACAGACGGGTCCCAGAGCAGCACAGGGGCACCTCCACACTGTCTTGCAGGTATTGGGGTGGTCTGCAGGCCCAGGGGGGGACACAGGATGGGAAATCAGGATGAGGTAGCTGGAGACACACACAGCCTGTGTGCTATTCCATGTTTACCGAAGCCACGCCCCCACCACACATGAAACTTATCTATAAATTACAAGAACTAGGCATAGGAGCACAATAAGCACTTGGGTCAGAAATTGGTTGGATAATAGGGAGCAGCACGTTGTGGTAAATGGAACTTTTTCAAATTGGACTGAAGTACTAAGTGGTGTACCACAAGTGTCTGTACTTGGACCCCTATCGTTCAGCATTTTCATTAATGATCTAGCAGTAGATCTAGAGAGATTTTTGGGCACCATACTACAAAAAGGATATCCTGGAACTAGAAAAGGTTCAGAGGCAGGCGACCAAACTAATTAAGGGGAAGGAGATGCTGGAATACGAGGAAAGGCTTGCAAGGTTAGGCATGTTTACACTGGAAAAGAGGAGACCAATAGGGGACATGATCAACATTTACAAATATATAAGGGGACAATACACAGAGTTTGCGGGGGATCTGTTTTTGGTAATATCAACACAGAGGACACGTGGACACCCGCTGAGGTTAGAGGAGAGGAGATTTCACACAGTAAGGACAATACGTGTTTGGAATTCCCTGCTTGAGAGAGTAGTATGGCAGACTCGGTCAACACTTTTAAGAATGGGCTAGATAAGTACATAATGGATAAGGACATACAGGGTTATGGTGCGTAGTCATGCACTATAGTTATTAAAAAAAGAGGAATAAACACAATGGCCAACATTAGCAACAGACAAAATTAGTCCTACAAATAATACAGCATAGGAGACCACAAATAGGTTGAACTTGATGGACAAATTGTCTTTTTTCATCATCATAAACTAGTTTACTATGTTACTATGTAATACTACATGTGGGCATAACTACAGGGCATTACTACTGGGGGCACTACTACACGGTGGAATACTTCAGGGGGCTTTACTACTGGGAGCACTACTAAAGGGGGCACTACTACATAGAGGCATTACTACTGGGGGCAAGACTACACAGGGGCAATACTACACAAGGTCATTACCACTAGGGGCATTACTACTGTGGGCACTGCTAATAAGGGCATTGTATATGGGGCACTTCATAAGGGGAACCACTCCTGGGGACATAAGGGGCACTACTACTGGTGGCACTGCATAAAGGGAACCATTACTATGGGCTCTACATAAGGGGCACTACCACTGTGGGCAATACCACTACAGTGAACATTGCATAAGGGGCACTAGTACTGTGGGCATTGTATAAGGGGCACTACTGCTGTGGGCATTATGTGTAATAGGGGTGCTACTACTGTGGGCTTTGTGTATAAGGGGTACTAATGTGTGTCATAACATGAATAAGGGACAAAACTATATGGTGTAATGTGAATAAGATTGTGCTACTGTGCGGCATAATTTGAATTGGGGATATTATTGCGTGACCCCGCCCCTTTCTTTTTGAGACCATGCCCCTTTATTTCGCTGCATGCAATCCCTTTCTAATTAAGGGGTGGGGGAGGGGGGGAGTTCCACCAGCTCTCTTGGGTCACTTTAAGCACTGCACATAGCTGTAGTTGTGTTCTACACGAGGAGGTAAGTTTTAGGGCATATGAGTTGTAATTAGTGTTGGCAGGATATACAGTACTATCCTGGTAGTGATAAGCATAGTGCAATCGTATGGGTGGGCTGTCTGTGTGTTTGTTTGCAAGTGCTGAGACCGTAACTCCGTCCATCAAAGTAACAAGTGTGCAGGGCCGGGTTAAGGTCTGTGGGGGCCCCCATGAACAGTATCTGTACCAAGTTTGGTCCAGATCCATAAAGCCATGTAGGAGACTATGAAGAACATACATACATACATACATACATACTTACTTTGGGCAGAATGTGCTAATGCAGAAATGGGGATTTTACTGCATTTCAAATGTACTAAAGTTAAGACGCCGGGGCTCCGATAAGAGTAACACCAGCTATAGTATAGAAGCCTATGGGCTTCTTACCGCCTCGTACTGTGTGAGGGATCCAGTCGGATCCCTAACAGCATGCTCCATGGCCGTTGGATCCTTCTGCGTATGTGCAGATGGATTCCAGGGTCATAAACCCAGAAGTCCAGGGACCGAAGCGCATCCCAAAGCTCAGCTCTTATCAGGAGAGCTGTCCTTTGCAATACTAATCCCATATGCTAGTGCCTATGCGATTAGTATCGATGCAATGTGTGGCGGGATGTACACCGCAAGATAAGTTCATCCCTTTGACTTTTATATATATCGCTATACAGTACGGCCCTGGCCCCGAATGTGGTGGATTTTTTTAGTTGAAACACTGCCAGTGTTTTGAATTGGATAATGAAGGGTATGTGTAGCTGTCAATAATCATTCTCCAAGTCTGCCACCACCGCATTGCACTAAGCTGCCCCTCTCTTTGTCCAGTCACTAACCTTATGTGAGTAGCTTTTCTGGTGATTTTGCCTACTGGTAGTGAGATGTGTGTTGCCAGGACTCTAGAGGAGTATGAGAATGGGCAGCAGCAGCAAAGTCCTGGCATAGGCAGTTGTTATCATTATAACATCACAGCATGACCTCACAGACAGACCAGACAGACACACAAACAGAACAATGCATTGTCTATATGCATTTTTGTGATTTTGACCCTAGCCCCGAAAGGGGTGGATTTTTTTTCACTTGACACCTAGCCAGTATTTTAAGTATGAAGGGTATGTGTACAGTACCAAGGGTCTAATTCAGATCTGATCGCAGCAGCATATTTGTTAGCTAATGGGTAAAACCATGTGCACTGCAGGTGGGGCAGATATAACATGTGCAGAGAGAGTTAGATTTGGGTGGGTTATTTTGTTTCTGTGCAGGGTAAATACTGGCTGCTTTATTTTTACACTGCAATTTAGATTTCAGTTTGAACACACCCCACCCAAATCTAACTCTCTCTGCACATGTTATATCTGCCCCCGCTGCAGTGCACATGTTATATCTGCCCCCGCTGCAGTGCACATGGGCCCTCACTCCGAGTTGATCGCTCGCTAGCTGCTTTTAGCAGCAGTGCACACGCTAAGCCGCCGCCCTCTGGGAGTGTATCTTAGCTTAGCAGAAGTGCGAACGAAAGGTTAGCAGAACAGTGCTGAAATTATTTCATGCAGTTTCAGAGTGGCTGCAGACTTACTCTTTCCTTGCGATCACTTCAGTCTCTTTAGTTCCTGCTTTGACGTCACAAACACGACCTGCGTTCGGCCAGCCACTCCCCCGTTTCCCCAGGCACGCCTGCGTTTTCACCTGACACGCCTGCGTTTTTTAGCACACTCCCGGAAAACGGTCAGTTACCACCCAGAAACTCCCAGAAACTCCCCTTTCCTGTCAATCACTCACCGATCAACAGAGCGACGGAAAAGAGTCGCTAGACGTTGTGTAAAACTACATACTTGTGTGAAAGTACGTCGCGCGTGCGCACTGCGGCCCGTACGCATGCGCAGTTTTGCAGTTTTTATACCTGATCGCTGTGCTGCGAAAATCGGCAGCGAGCGATCAACTCGGAATGAGGGCCATGGTTTTTCCCAACTGCTAACAAATTTGCTGCTACGATCAGGTCTGAATTAGGCCCCAAGTTTGCTCCAGATCCATCAAGCTATGTAGGAGCCTATGAACAACAATTTAAAGCAAATGCTCAACAGTCATTCTGCTGCAATGACCTGCAGCCACCATCTGCCATGCTCTACGGAGTACGGACACAGCCAACGTTCAAAGTCCCTGGCACTATAAAACCGAACCTTACTCGCTAGCCCCAAATAGGCATCAGTGCCACCTGCATTGGATGTATAGGATTTTTAAAACTCTATCCTGCTTCTGACTTCCTGCTGGATCTGGGTGAGCTGGAAAGACCGAAATTCTATTTTTCCACCCTGAGCTGTGCAGCCCATAAACCCCGGAGTTCTATCCTTCTAATGCAAAAGCAGAATGTGCAGATCTTCACTTCCTCTGTCTTGAATGTAGCTGATCCCACAGAAATGTGGGCAATTGTGAGACACAAGCCCTCTCACCACAGTATCTCTCTCTCTGCCAACAGTATCTCTCTCTCTGCCAACTGAACTTGGACATTTTATTAAAGGGTAATCACTTACAGGGCAAAACCATGCCTTGTAAGTGATTGCTCCTTTAAAAAAACGTCCAAGTTTGTCTGATATCCCGCATTGCCACCGAACTCGGGCGGCATTACGCACCGCCCATTGAGGGTAATTCAGACCAGATTGTAGCAGCAATTTTGTTACCAGTTGGGCAAAACCATGTGCACTGCAGGTGGGGCAGATATAAAATGTGCAGAGAGAGTTAGATTTGGGTGGGTTATTTTGTTTCTGTGCAGAGTAAATACTGGCTGCTTTATTTTTGCACTGCAATTTAGATTTCATTTTGAACACACCCCACCCAAATGTAACTCCTCCCTCTGCACATGTTACATCTGCCCATCCTACAGTGCACATGGGGGGTAATTCCAAGTTGATCGCAGCAGGAATTTAGTTAGCAATTGGGCAAAACCATGTGCACTGCAGGGGAGGCAGATTTAACATGTGCAGAGAGAGATAGATTTGGGTGGAGAGTGTTCAATCTGCAATCTAAATTGCAGTGTAAAAATAAAGCAGCCAGTATTTACCCTGCACAGAAACAAAATAACCCACCCAAATCTAACTCTCTCTGCACATGTTAAATCTGCCTCCCCTGCAGTGCACATGGTTTTGCCCAATTGCTAACTAAATTCCTGCTGCGATCAACTTGGAATTACCTCCATGGTTTTGCCCAACTGCTAACAAATGTGCTGCTATGATCAGGTCTGAATTACGGGATCCGGTCTCTAGGTCGACAGTAACTAGGTTGACACTATCTAGGTCGACCACTATTGGTCGACAGGGTTTCTAGGTCAACAGGGTCTCTAGGTTGACATGTTCTAGGTCGACAGGTCAAAAAGTCGACATGAGTTTTTCATGATTTTTTTCTTTTTTTTTACCTTTTCATACTTAACGATCAACGTGGACTACAATTGGGAACGGTAACCTGTGCCGAGCGCAGCGGTAGCGGAGCGAGGCACCTTGCCCGAAGCATGCAAGGGGACACAGTGCACTAATTGGGGTTCCCGGTCACTGTACAAAGAAAACGACACAAAAAAATAATTAAAAAACTCATGTCAACCTTTTGACCTGTCGACCTAGAGACCCTGTCGACCTAGAGACCCTGTCGACCTAGATACTGTCGACCAATAGTGGTCGACCTAGACACTATTTATCTTCCATACCACACCCCTTAATTACTCCTATTATGCGAGTAGCTTTTCTGGTGATGTTGCCTACTGCTGCTGAGCTATAAGTTGCCATGGCTCTGAAGGAGTATGAGACAGGGCAGCAGCAGCAGCAAAGTCCTGGTATAGGGAGTTGTTACATTATGACATCACAGCATGACCTCACAAACAGACACACAAACAAACCAATGCGTTTTCTTTATGTATTTTTGTGATTGGGGCCTTGGCCCCATAAGAGGTGGATTTTTTCACTTGAAATCCCACCAGTATTTTAAGTTGGATTATGAAGGGTATATATACGAAGTTTGATCCAGATCCATCAAGGCATGTAGGAGCCTATGATATTCATACTTTGACATTTAGATAGATAGATGTACATGTGTGTTGCCAAACAGCGACAGGATGGTGTGTAAATTTGATCACACAGGCATTCGCAAGGTGATTGACAGGATGTTTATGGGTGGTAACTGACCGTTTTCTGGGAGTGTCAGGAAAACGCAGGCATGCCCAAGCGTTTTCAGGTCGTGTGTGTGACGTCAGCTCCAGCCTCGATCAGCCTGATTGATTCGCACTGGAGGAGTAAGTATTGAGCTACGCACAGTCTGCATACACTGCACAGAATGGGAAAAACATTCGATGGTGAGTGTGATGCGAATGGTTTTGCAGCTGTTCGCTGACTGAGGGGAATTTTCGCACAGCGTACACATGTATTCGCACACTTGCACGGGGCGAATTTTCACTCCCCCTGGGCGGCGACTATCTGATCGCAGGACAGTGTAATTTGCAGCACAGCAATCTGAATTAGGCCCATATATACTGTACATCAGAGCCGGCCCTAACCAATATGATGCCTTAGGCAAGATTTTGGCTGGTGCCCCCTAGCACCACCGCTGGTTCCACCTCTAACCTTGCACCTCTTTCCCAGCACCATCACCCCTCACCCATAGCAGTCCTTATTTTGGTGTTTGTACCCCCTATATTTTAAATAGGAACAGTTCACACATTTGGCGCACAGCCCAAAAAGGGGTGTGTTTTTGCTGGCAAGGGGCATGGCCACACAATAGTAACCCCAAATCCAATTACGCCACACAGTACTGCAACTTTATTCACATTTGATCATGCGATAGTGTCCATAATTCATATTACATCCCACAGTAGTATCACTTTACCTTATAAACGTTACTCCTCACAGTAGAGCCCCTTATTCACATTACAACACACTGAATTGCTCCTTATTCATATTACACCACACCCTATTGCTCTTTATTCAAATGAGACGACACAGTAGTGCCCTTTCTATACGCAACGCCACATAGTAGAGCACCTTATACACATAATGCCACATATTAGTAATGCATTTATACACATATTTCCACACAGTAATGCCCCTTACACATATGAGACACCTTATTAATGTCCTTATAAACATAATGCGCCTTACACATTATGACAACCTTTATTAATGCCCTTTTACACATAATGTCCCTTACACATATGCCATACATTATTAATGCCCTTATACACATAATGACACACATTGTGCCCCCTACACATTTGCTGCACATTATTAGTGCCCCTATACACATAATGACACACATACAGTAGTACCCTGTTACACATATGCCGCACATTATTAATGCCCTTATACACATAATGACACACATAGTGCCCCTTACACATATGTTGCACATTATTAATGCATTTTTACATGACACACATAATGCTCCTTACACATATCCTGAACACTACTGCACAACCAACCCACTCACATGCACACAGCACTCACACTGCCACTAACACTGTGACCTCTGCCTCTGCTTGGATACAGATGTGTCCTCATAAATCTTGCCTCAATGCTAACGTCGGGCATCCCTTTTTTTATGGAAATGCATCTTATTTGCATTGCTATGTGGCTTGGATGCACAAGCAGCTTCTGCTGATTAAAATTATATGCAGCATGCCTATATACTGTGTGAGACTGTGGCTGTATCTGCATATGAAATGCTACACACAGAATATAGGCATGCCGCATATCATTTTAATCAGCAGAAGCAGCTGATGCCCCTAGGCATATCGAATGCCCTAGGCAATTGCCTAATTTGCCTATGCCTATGGCCGGCTCTGCTGTACATTCATACATACTTTGACTTTTATTTATAACGCTATATAGATATATATGGCCCTGTCCCGAATGGGGTGGATTGTTTCACTTGAAACCCCGCCAGTATTGTAAGTGTGAAGAGTATGTGTACCAAGTATGGTCCAGATCCACCAGGCCATGTTAAAGCCTATTAAGAACATTGTAAGGGCTTGTATTTTAAAGTTTTGCTTGGATTTGTAAGTGTATGTGAGTTGAAATCAGCAGAAGGAGCCGGAAGCCGAGTGAAAAGGAGGTGCAGTGAGCTGGATCAACTGCAACTGCTAGGTGGAGTATCGGTGCCGCAGGAGAGGTCCCACTCAGATAAGTATTGATTACTTACTTATTGTGTATTGATTGTATTGGTTAGTTGGTTTTTATTCTCTATTGTACTTTTGAAAGATAATAGGGAGTTGAGTTGTCAAACAATGGGAGGGGCCGTGATTGAAAGTCTCACTCTGGTGGTCATTCCGAGTTGTTCGCTCGATAGCTGCTTTTAGCAGCATTGCAAACACTAGGGAGTGTATCTTAGCTTAGCAGAATAGCGAACGAAAGATTAGCAAAACTGCTACTAAATAATTCTTTGCAGTTTCTGACTAGCTCCAGACCTACTCCTAGATTGCGATCACCTCGGTCCATTTAGTTCCTGGTTTGACGTCACAAACACGCCCTGCGTTCAGCCAGCCACTCCCCCATTTCTCCAGCCACTCCTGCGTTTTTACCTGGCACACATGCGTTTTTTAGCACACTCCCTGAAAACGCCATGTTTCCGCTCAGAAACACCCACTTCCTGTCAATCACACTACGATCACTCGAGCGTTGAAAAAACGTCGCTCGAGCTTGTGTAAATCTACTAAGTTTTGTGTTAAATAACTAAGCGCATGCGCGCTGCGTACCATGCGCATGCGCATTTTCTACCTAATCGCTCAATTGCGAAAAACGGCAATGAGTGAACAACTCAGAATGACCACCTCAGTGCGTGTCGTGCAAGATGTATGCGCACCTGGAGCAGCCGACCCAGGGCGAATACATATGCACGAGATGTGAGCGAACGGTTGCCCTGGAAGCCCAGGTAACTGATCTAGAGCAGACCGTTACGTCACTGAGGGATATTTACAATCTCGAGCGAAGTTTAGATAGAACGGTGAAGGAGTTGCAGCAGGGGTCACTGGTAGATGAGGAAAATCAGGTAGGCAGTTGGGTCACTGTTAGAAGGGAGAAAAAGAGGGGGAGGCACGACATCTCGGATCTATCAAACCCGAACAAATTTGCCCGATTGGACGAAGATTCGGTGGATGATAGCGACGAAATGACGGAGCTGGAGGAGACTGCTCACTCTAGCAACCGGAAGAGTGGTCCCTCTGGCTCAGATGGGATGAAAGCTAGAGAGGTGCCCAGGCAGATGGTGGTGGTAGGGGACTCAATCATTAGGAAGGCAGATAGGGCATTCTGCTACCGGGACCGTGATCGCCGTACGGTCTGTTGTCTCCAGGGTGCTCGGGTACGGCACATCGCGGACGGGGTAGATAGATTGTTGGGAGGGGCTGGGAAAGACCCGGCGGTCTTGGTGCACGTTGGCACCAACGACAAAGTTAGTGGTAGGTGGGATGTCCTTAAGAAAGATTATAGGGACTTAGGCCAGAAACTAAAAAAAAGGACATCTAAGGTAATTTTCTCCGAAATATTACCAGTGCCACGCGCTAGCCCAGGGAGACAGAGGGAGATTAGGGAGGTAAATGTGTGGCTCAGAGACTGGTGTAGGAAAGAGGGGTTTGTATTTTTGGAACACTGGGCGGACTTCTCAGTCAGGCGCCATCTTTTTTCTCGTGATGGATTGCACCTGAATGAGGAAGGGGCTGCGGTGCTGGGGGGTAGGATGGTTAGTAGGTTGGAAGAGCTTTTAAACTAGGAGCATGGGGGGAGGGTTTAGCTAGAAACTATGGGTCATGCAGCGAGTATAGTAGGGATGGTGGTAGTGAGATAAATGGGGGTGGAGAAGGGGGGAGGGAAAGTGCAGCCGGTAAGGGTATTTACATGGGTTCTATTAAGGGTGTTAAGAAAGGTATTGCTAAAGCATTAAATAATAACAATTATGTGTCATCATTACAGACTATAGAAAATGTTGTATGGGACTTAAGGGAAAATACTTATGTCAGGGCGGTGATTTTATACGGGAACATTGGGTTGACCAAAGAGAAAAGTAAGGTGGGCAATACTAAGTACGGTGGGGTTGGAGAGGGAGCGAGAAGGACAGTCTGTATGAGTAACTCTACGGATGCACTAGTTAACCAGGATGGGAAATCTTTAGGAAAACAAACAAATAAAAGAACCGATAAAGGATGTTATCTATGAGGAGGCTGGCGATAATGTGGAGACACTATGGGTAGAAATCTCAAGTGGGGAAATTGATGCAAAAAAACTAATCATAGGCACGTGCTACAAACAGCCAGATATTAGCATACATGAGGAAGAACAACTATTGCAGCAAATCAAAATGGCTGCGGGGTTGGGGGACATCCTTGTCATTGGGGATTTTAATTACCCAGATATAAACTGGAGTAACGATACATGTGCTAAAGCGAGGGGCAGCAGGTTCTTAAATATGTTTAGGGATCACTACTTGTCTCAATTAGTCGAGGACCCAACTAGGGGTAAAACTACCCTGGATCTAGTAATTACTAATAATGTGGACATTATATCAAACACTAAAGTTGGGGAGACTTTGGGTAACAGTGATCACTATATGATCACATTCGACATCAGTTTCAGGAAACATAGCTACAGGGGTTCCACCAAAACTTTTAAACTTTAGGAAGGCTAATTTCAGTATGCTTAGACGTGCACTTAACGACATAGAGTGGGAGGTTCTGTTTAATAACAAGAACACTTCGGAAATGTGGGATGTTTTAAAAGGGTTGCTGGATAGCAATATTCATAACTTTATTCCCATGGGCAGTAAACGCAAGAGTATTAAACTCAAACCGATGTGGCTTAACAAGAAGGTTAAGGCAGAAATGGATAAAAAAAGCGGGCTTTCAAAGCATTTAAATCTAATGGAAAGGAGGAGTCTTTCAAGTATTACAAGGAGTGTAATAAGAAATGCAAAAAAGCAATAAGAGCAGCTAAAATGGAAAATGAAAAGCAAATCGCTATAGAGAGTAAAACCAATCCTAAAAAGTTTTTTAAATACATAAACGGTAAAAGGTTAAAAAAGGAGAATATAGGTCCATTAAAAGATGAATTAGGAGAATTGATAAATGATGACGAAATAAAAGAACAAATTCTTTTCATCATTATTCACCAGTGAAGAACTGATGGTGGGAGTAGAGCATAACAATTGTGACAGTAATGATTCATGGTTAGATACTTGTTTAAGTGAAGAAGTAGTCCAGGAGAGACTAAGCAAAATTAAGATAAATAAATCACCTGGTCCTGATGGACTTCACCCGAGGGTTCTTATGGAGCTTCGTTCACAACTAGCACGACCCCTATACTTGATTTTCAATAGTTCAATTAGATCAGGCATGGTACCGAAGGATTGGCGTATAGCTGAGGTAGTGCCATTATTTAAAAAGGGATCAAAAATCTTCCGGGAAACTACAGACCAGTTAGTTTAACATCTATAGTGGGGAAAATATTGGAAGGAATTCTAAGGGACGTCATACAGGAGTATTTAAAAGTCCGCTAGGATTATTAGCAAGATCCAGCATGGGTTTGTGAGGGACAGGTCAAGTCAGACTAACTTACTTAGCTTCTACGAGGAAGTAAGCAATAATCTTGATCAAGGAAAAGCAGTGGATGTCGTCTTCCTAGATTTTGCAAAAGCCTTCGATACAGTTCCTCACAGGAGACTGATGATTAAATTAAAGGAGATTGGCCTAGGAAAAACTATTTGCACATGGATAAGCAGCTGGTTGGATAGCAGGGTACAGCGAGTAGTGGTCAACGGGAAGTCCTCAACCTGGTCCCCAGTAGTCAGCGGAATACCACAAGGGTCCGTACTCGGACCACTACTGTTCAACATATTTATCAATGACCTAGAAATAGGTCTGGAAAGCACAGTGTCAATCTTTTTAGATGATACTAAACTGTGTAAGGTAATTAATTCAGAATTGGATGTGGAGTCCTTGCAGAATGATCTATCTAAACTTGAACTCTGGGCATCTAAATGGAAAATGAGGTTCAATACAGACAAATGCAAAGTTATGCATTTTGGGACTAAAAACAAACTTGCATCCTACATATTAAATGGGGAACGCCTAGGGGAAACAGAGTTGGAAAAAGATTTGGGGGTATTCATTGATAATAGGCTTAATAACCGTACACAATGTCAAAACGCAGTAAAGGAGGCAAGTAAGGTGCTAGCGTGCATAAAAAGGGGAATTAAGACAAGGGACTCGGATGTAATCATGCCGCTGTATAAGGCATTGGTACGCACCTGGAATATTGTGTTCAGTTTTGGGCACCATTGTATAAAAAATGAGTTTTATGGTAAGAACTTACCTTTGTTAAAACTCTTTCTGCGAGGTACACTGGGCTCCACAAGGAATGGACAATGGGCTCCACAAGGAATAGACAATGGGGTGTAGAGTAGGATCCTGACTTGAAGCACCAACAGGCCCAAATGCTCTGACCTTCTTCCCAAGATGCATAGCGCCGCCTCCTATATCACCCCGCCTCCGTGCACAGGAGCTCAGTTTTGTTAATCAGCCCAATGCAGTAGCAAGTAAAAGAGACAACAACTGCCAGTTGCCACAAACACCACACTCTCCCGACAGGAGAAGTGTCAGTGGCTAATGCCATACCAACCCAAAGAAGCTAAGTGCGTCAGGATGGGTGCCTTGTGGAGCCCAGTGTACCTCGCAGAAAGAGTTTTAACAAAGGTAAGTTTTTACCATAAAACTCGTTTTCTGCTGCGGGGTACACTGGGCTCCACAAGGAATGGACAATGGGGATGTCCTAAAGCAGTTCCTTATAGGAGAGGATGCACTGTAGCGGGAACAAGAACCCGGCGTCCAAAGGAAGCATCCTGGGAAGTGGCAGTATCGAAAGCATAGATGAACCTTATGAACGTGTTCACAGAGGACCACGTAGCCGCCTTGCACAATTGTTCAAGGGTCGCACGACGTTTGGCCGCCCAATAAGGTCCAACAGACCGAGTAGAATGGGCCTTAATGTGATCAGGAGCAGAGAGACCAGCCTTCACATAAGCATGTGCAATCACCATTCTAATCCATCTGGCCAGAGTTTGCTTGTGAGCAGGCCAGCCCCCTTTGTGAAACCCAAACACAACAAAAAGAGAATCAGATTTCCTAATAGGAGCAGTTCTCTTCACATAGATACGGAGAGCCCGTACCACATCCAAAGACCGCTCTTTGGGAGACAGATCAGGAGAAACAAGTGCCGGAACTACAATCTCCTGATTAAGGTGGAACGAAGAAACCACCTTAGGTAGATAGCCGGGACGAGTCCTAAGAACCGCCCGGTCACGGTGAAATATCAGATATGGGGAACTACAGGACAAGGCACCCAAATCCGACACTCTTCTAGCTGAAGCAATAGCCAGCAGAAACACCACCTTAAGGGAAAGCCACTTAAGGTCAGCTGAACCAAGAGGTTGAAACGGAGACTCTTGTACCGCCTCCAAAACCACCGACAAGTCCCAAGGTGCCACAGGCGGGACATAGGGAGGTTGGAAACGCAACACGCCCTGAGTAAAGGTATGCACATCAGGTAAGGTCGCAATTTTTTCTGAAACCACACCGACAAGGCAGATATTTGAACCTTGAGGGAGGCCAGACACAGGCCTAAGTCCAGGCCCTACTGAAGAAAAGCCAACAACTTGGCTATACTAAACTTGGAAGCATCATAATCGTTAGATGCGCACCAAACAAAGTAAGAATGCCAGACCCTATAGTAAATCCGAACGAAGCCGGTTTCCGGGCCAGCAACATAGTTTGAATGACCGCCTCAGAAAACCCTTTAGCCCTCAAGACGGAAGCTTCAAGAGCCACGCCGTTAAAGACAGCCGGGCTAGGTTCTGGTAGACACAGGGGCCCTGAACAAGGAGGTCTGGGCGTTGTGGAAGTAGAATTGGACGCTCTGACGATAGGCCTTGCATGTCTGAGAACCAGTGCCGTCTGGGCCACGCTGGAGCTATGAGAAGCAGAATTCCTTTTTCTTGCTTGAACTTCCGAATTACCCTGGGCAGGAGTGACACCGGAGGGAACACGTACGGCAGCTGAACCCTCCATGGTACCGCCAGCGCATCCACGAATGCTGCTTGAGGATCCCTTGTCCTTGCTCCGAAGACCGGAACCTTGTGATTGTGTTGAGACGCCATCAGATCTACGTCTGGAAGGCCCCACCTTTCTACTAGGAGTTGAAACACTTCTGGATGGAGGCCCCACTCGCCGGCATGTACGTCCTGACGACTGAGAAAGTCTGCTTCCCAATTCAGGACTCCCGGAATGAATATTGCCGATATGGCCGGTAGATGGCGTTCTGCCCACTGTAGAATACGTGAGACTTCCTTCATTGCTAGGCGGCTTCGAGTGCCGCCTTGATGATTTATGTAAGCCACTGTGGTGGCGTTGTCCGACTGTACTTGAACAGGACGGTTCAGAATTATATGCTGGGCTAGGTTCAAGGCATTGAAGACCGCCCGCAACTCCAGAATATTGATCGAGAGGAGGGACTCCTACTTGGTCCACCGCCCCTGAAGGGAGTGTTGCTCCAGCACCGCGCCCCAACCTCTTAGACTGGCATCTGTCGTCAACAGGACCCAGTCGGATATACAGAACGGACGGCCCCTGCGCAGTTGTTGGTCCCGGAGCCACCAGAGCAGCGACAGACGGACCTCCAGAGTCAATGAGATCATTTGAGACCTGATCCGGTGAGGCAGGCCATCCCATTTGGTTAGAATCAGCCTCTGGAGAGGGCGAGAGTGAAATTGAGCGTACTCCACCATGTCGAATGCTGACACCATGAGGCCCAGCACCTGCATCGCCGAATGTATCGACACTTGCGGACGAGATAGGAAGCAACGAATCCTATCCGGAAGTTTCAGGACTTTCTCCTGAGACAGGAACAACCGCTGGTTGTGAGTGTCCAATAGTGCTCCCAGATGCACCATGCTCTGAGCAGGGATCAGGGATGACTTCTTCCAGTTGATGAGCCACCCGTGGGCTTGCAGAAACCGGACCGTCACACCTAGATGACACAGGAGAAGTTCTGGGGAATTTGCCAGGATTAACAAGTCGTCCAAATACGGCAGTATCCTGACCCCTTGACGGCGGAGTACCACCGTCATCACCGCCATGACTTTTGTAAAGACTCGCGGAGCCGTTGTTAAACCAAAAGGTAACGCCCGAAACTGGTAATGGCAGTTGCCAATCGCAAATCTCAGGTATTGCTGATGAGACACTGCTATAGGAATATGCAGGTAAGCATCCTGTATATCCAGGGAGACCATGAAGTCCCCAAGTTCCAAGGCCAGAACTATAGAACGAAGGGTTTCCATCCGGAACCTGGAAACATTCACAAACCTGTTCAATGCCTTGAGGTTGAGAATGGGCCGGGAGGACCCATTCGGTTTCGGGACTAGAAACAACAGAGAATAGTACCCCCGGCCCCTCTGAGCAAGAGGCACCTGTACTACGACTCCTGTATCCAGGAGGGTCTGTACCACCGAATGTAGAATATTTGCCTTTGTCTTGTCCAACGGAACATCTGTCTGGCAAAATCGATGAGGGGGTCGGTTTTTGAAGGCTATGGCGTAACCTCGCGTGACGACTTCCCGTACCCAGGCATCTGAAGTGGTCTTCAACCATTCCAGGGTATACCCTAGAAGCCGGCCCCCCACCCTGGGATCCCCCAGAGGGAGGCCCGCCCCATCATGCGGCAGACTTATCTGTCTTGGAAGCTGGCTGACGGGCTGCCCAGGCTCTTTTGGGCTTAGGCTTACCAGGTTTGGAAGTGCAGGCCTGCTTGTTGTACGCCTGACCTTTTGCTTTACCTGAAGGACGAAAGGGGCGAAAGGAAGTACCTTTAGCCTTCGACACAGAAGGAGCAGTACTTGGCAGACAGGCAGTTTTGGCAGTAGCCAAGTCAGCCACAATCTTATTTAAATCCTCCCCAAACAGAATATCTCCCTTAAAAGGGAGTACCTCCAGGGTTTTTCTAGAGTCCAGATCCACAGACCAGGATCTCAGCCACAATATCCGGCGAGCCAGGACTGACATAGTAGAGGCCTTGGCTGCCAGAATACCGGCATCAGAAGCCACCTCTTTAATATAACGAGAAGCTGTGACAATATAAGACAGGCATTGTCTAGCATGGTCAGAGGAGATTTCAGCATCTAACTCCAAGACCCATGCTTCAATGGCCTCTGCAGCCCAAATAGCTGCAGTAGTAGGCTTTGTGCAGCACCCGTGAGGGTGTAAATCGCTTTCAGACAACCCTCCACACGTTTATCTGTAGGCTCTATTAGAGACGTGACGGTGGTGACTGGTAGAGCTGAGGAAACCACCATCCTATCCACATGTGAGTCCACTGGAAGAGGCGTTTCCCAATTCTTAGACGGCTCCGGCGCAAGGGGATAGCGAGCCAGCATCTTCTTTTGAGGCACAAACTTCGTACCCGGGTTTCCCAGGGTTCCTGACGTATATCAATTAGGTGGTCAGAGTGAGGTAAAACTTGTTTAATCACCTTCTGACGCTTGAACCTATCTGGTTTCTTAGGAGGAACGGATGGCTCGGGATCATCCGTAATCTGTAAAATTAACTTAATAGCCTCCAAAAGATCAGGAACATTCACATGTGAACCACCCTCCCCATCAGCTGTATCTGAGTCAGAACGTGTGGGGTCAGTGTAAGTGCCGTCTTCATCCGACGCGGTGTCAGTGACAGCAGTGGATTGTGAGGAGACAAGCGCTCGCTTAGTGGACCCCTTGGATGTAGGCGAGCGACGGTCAGACTTTTTAGTAGTCAGGGACTGTTTCAACTTCTTTATTTGAGCAGATAAATCGTCCGCCCATGGCGGGTTAGCTGCAGGGACCACAAACGGTTGCACCGGCATTGGGGGTCCCATAGGGGGTGTTAGTTTATGAACTAGCGTATGCAGAAGCGTAGAAAAAGCGGCCCACGGCGGGTCATTATTTGCCCCCGTTGCCACCGTCCCACTGGGGGGCAAGGAGCAGAGGCGTATTTAGACCTCATGGGGCCCTAAGCGAAATACCGATTTGGGGCCCCCTACCTCAAACAATCCATAGCACTATATTTTTGTTCTGACTTATGCCCCCTTACATTACAGATGGAGTTTCGTTTGTGCCTGGGCCTATCACCACGTCTGGGGCGCGCACGTGTTCGTGACACGCACGCGCCCCATTCACTGGAATGAGAGCGTCTGTGTGCACTCCCGGCGGGGCTAAGCGGCGACCAATCAGACAGAGAGTGCCCCATAGAGGTACTGTGCTCACGGCGCGCGCGCCCAAAAAATGGGTGTGGCCAATTAAAATGGGACGTGAAACACAGACATATGCCCCCAATAGTGCAGTGCCAGATCCACAATTGCCCCCACAGTGCAGGATCCACAATTGACCCCACAGTGCCAGGTATACAAATGCCCCCACAGTGCCAGGTATACAAATGCCCCCACAGTGCCAGATCCACAAATGCCCCCACAGTGCCAGATCCACAAATGCCCCCACAGTGCCAGATCCACAATTGACCCCACAGTGCCAGGTATACAAATGCCCCCACAGTGCCAGGTATACAAATGCCCCCACAGTGCCAGATCCACAAATGCCCCCACAGTGCCAGATCCACAAATGCCCCCACAGTGCCAGATCCACAAATGCCCCCACAGTGCCATATCCACAAATGCCCCCATAGTGCCAGGTATACAAATGCCCCCACAGTGCCAGATCCACAAATGCCCCCACAGTGCCAGGTATACAAATGCCCCCACAGTGCCAGATCCACAATTGCCCCCACAGTGCCAGATCCACAATTGTCCCCACAGTGTCAGGTAATACCTGACACTGTGGGGGCAATTGTGGATCTGACACTGTGGGGGCAATTGTATACCTGACAGGTATACAAATGCCCACACAGTGCCAGGTATACAAATGCCCCCACAGTGCCAGGTAAACAATTGTCCCCACAGTGCCAGGTATACAAATGCCCCACAGTGCCAGCCAATTGCCCCCACAGTGCCAGGTATACAATTGCCCCCACAGCAGCCAGTGCTGCAGCTGCTTACCGCTGCTGCACTGCTGCTGCTGCTCCTCCTCCGGGCTCCGGCTGTGAGGGACGGTTGAGTCAGGAGAGGAGGGCGCCCGCCAGCGCGGCTGTGTCTGGCGCGGCGGCGTATAGCGGACTTCGTTCAAACCAGCCGCCGGTTCGTGAGCCAATCAGAGCTCACGGACCGGCGCCTTCTGATTGGCTGCTGGTCCGCGAGGTCTGATTGGCTCACGAACCGGTGGCTGGTTTGAAGTCCGCTATACGCCGCCGCGCCAGACACAGCCGCGCTGGCGGGCGCTCTCCTCTCCTGACAGCTGAGACACGCTGCCGCCGGACTGAGCGGCAGCGAGTCTCAGTGACACAAGCGGGGGGGACGCTTCGGGCCCCCTGACCCGGCGGGCCCTAGGCAACCACTTAGGTTTCCTAGCGGCAAATCCGCCACTGGCAAGGAGCCCCCAGAACCAGAGCCCAAAGCTGATATATTCTCCTCATAGGTATCTGCGGCTTTAGCAACACCGGCAGTGTGTTCAGCCCCAGAACCGTTACCCTCAGAAGCAGACATGATATAACTTGCAGTATCAGGTAACACAGTACAATTTGTCAGCAGCACAATACCTCTAGCCCAAACCCCTGCGCAGTGTAGTCAGCACCAGCAGAGATAAAGGAGAGATATGGTGACTAAATCACAGAGAAAAATACGTAATACAGTATATCTTTGTGAAAATCCTATATTAGATAAAACCTGACGCACCAAGCCCCCTCAGGTTATAGAATATAGGGATAGCAGGTTGAGTGAAAGACACGAAATGGACACCACTCAGCTATCAAATGCACACACAAATAGTCATAGTTTGTAAAATGCAGAGGTTATTACTAACAATAATACTGCACTGGACTAGCTTACACAGCTATATAACAATAGATGTAACAGTACACAGTAAGAACTGGATGTATATCATAGGGTAATTGTTCTAGGAAATCCTGATTAAGTGCACTCTTTCTTAACTAACACTGACTAAAAAAGGCAGGTAGAATACTTAAGTGTCTTGTAAAGTCACAGCACTGACAACCAGTCGGCTTTACACAGGAGGATTTGCCCAAGCAGTCCCAGGAACAGTGAGCTGAGGGATAATGGCACCGCAGACACTGCCAGGGAGTGAGGGAGAGACAGATATGCAGCTCCAGGGCGGGAACATTTGCAGAAAATGTCGCCCTGGGGCTGGGGGAGGGGCTCTATCCCCCTGCTGGCAAAACCACCGGGTACTGCGGGCTCTAATAAAACGGTTTAGAGAGAAAACCTGACCTGCACCCATGCCCTGGTGATCTAGTGGGATCGCCTGTACTGCCACAGGGTCCACCGCCAGCACGCGCGGCCCGCCTCCCACTGACTGCGCCGGATCGCGATAAAGACCGGGTCCCGCAAGCGGGACCCACTTACCACCTCCCAAAGCGCGGCCACACGATCCCGGAGAGCCCCCGTCGTGTGTGCCTGACAAGAAGAAAACCGGAGCCTCCTGCTGTAGTTACCCGGCAACCACGTCTCGGGAGTGCACAGCGTCGCTGGGGGAGAGATGGAGCTGCAGCAGGCAATGTCTACTGACATCCAGCACAATCTGTGCCTCTGCTGCAGCCCTTGTAGTCTTCTTTTTTTCCTCAGAAAAAGCTTTTTCTGGTGCTGCTGTGAGCAGCTCTTCCTGTTACATGCTTGCACTGCAAGCACCAACTACAAAACTGAGCTTCTGTGTACGACCAGCGCTGACTGTAAAAATTATAAAAAGACGGTTTGCTGAATATAAAATAACAATTTATTAAACCATTAAAAAACAGGAATCGATTCCTATAATCTAATAAATAACACTTGTGATCATAATCTCACCCTGGATGAGATATATTAAAAGTCCACTGTTCTCTGAGACATATGTTGTTAAGGCTAGGACAATCTCCAGATGGCACTCACTGTAGCAGAAATAATTACCAGTTCCACAGTAGATGTATATGATAGCATCAGCTTTAGGAAGAGTCCATTGCTAGCTGCAGGTGTGGATCGGTCTTTGTTTGTAGTAATTCCCCAGTGATAGGAGCAGTGTCTAATTGTAGCCAAAAGTGTCAGAGTCCCAACGTAATGTCGGAGAGTGGTATCCAGGTAGGTAAGTAAGCTCAACGCGTTTCGCTGGCAACAGAGTGATCCAGCTTCCATGCTATTTTGGATCCTGTAAGTTGTTAGATTTAAGATGACACTGCACTTTAATGCATAGACATAGGCCAGGACATACAGGCACATTAAATAAACAAAAAGGCCTCCTCTGGCACAGGCAATATCATCAGTCCCTTCACCAAGCAGACTCCGGCCTTCTAACTGGCTGCTATTCAGCATCAGTGCATAGAACACTGGGTATATGAGATTATTAAACCTCCTTGTCTCTCAGTGATGAGTCCCTGCTGGATCTATGCAGCATGGGAAAACCCAGAATTCCAAACCTTCACAGCTTGTGCAGACTGCACAAGTTTTACTTTAGCCTTACTTTAGGGAACTGATCCCACAGAAATGTAGGTATAGTATTTTAGATGAGAGACAACCCCTGTCACCACAATATATATATATATATATATATATATATACACACACACACACACACACACACACACACACACACACACACACACACACACACACACACTGGGGCAAAAAAGTATTTGGACAGCCACCGATTGTGCAAGTTGACCCACTTAAAAAGATGAGAGAGGTCTGTAATTTCCATCATAGGTACACTTCAACTGAGAGATAGAATCTGGAGGGAAAACACAGGAAATCACATCGTATGATTTTTAAACAATTTATTTGTATATTCTTGTGGAAAATAAATATTTGGACAATCAAAAAGTTTAACTCAATACTTTTTAATATACCCTCGGTTGGCAATTACAGAGGTCAAACGTTTCCTGTAGTTCTTGACCAGGTTTGCACACACTACACACTAGCAGGTATTTTGACCCTCTCTTCCATGCAGATCTTCTCTAGATCTGTCATGTTTTGGGGCTGTCACCGGGCAACATGGACTTTCAACTCCCTCCACAGATTTTCTATTGGGTTGAGGTCTGGAGACTGGCTAGGCCACTCCAGGACCTTGAAATGCTTCTTACGGAGCCACTCCTCAGTTGCCCGGGCGGTGTGGCATTGTCATGCTGGAAGACCCAGCCACGTTCCATATTCAATGCTCTTACTGAGGGAAGGAGGTTTTTGCCCAAAATCTCATGATACATGGCCCCATTCATCCTCTCCTTAATACAGATCAGTTGTCCTGTCCCCTTTGCAGAAAAGTGCCCCCAAAGCATGATGTTTCCACCCTCATGCATCACTGTGGGTATGGTGTCCTTGGGATGCCATACATCATTCTTCTCCCTCCAAACACGGCGATTGGAGTTTATACCAAAAAGTTTGATTTTGCTCTCATCTAACCAGATTACATTCTCCCAATCCTCCTCTGGATCATCCAGATGGTCACTGGCAAACTTTAGACGGGCCTGGACATGTGCTGGCTTAAGCAGGGGGACCTTTCAGGCACTGCAGGATTTCAATCCATGACGACGTAGTGTGTTACTAATGGTAACCTTTGTGACTGTGGTCCCAGCTCTCTTGAGGTCATTGACCAGGTCCCCCATTGTGTAGTTCTGGGCTGATTCCTCACCGTTCTCAAGATCATTGATACCCCCGAGGTGAGATCTTGCATGGAGCCCCAGGTCGAGGGAGATTGTCAGTGATCTTGTATTTCTTCCATTTTTTAATAATTGCTCCAACAGTTGATCTCTTTTCACCAAGCTGCTTGCCTATTGTCGAGTAGCTCATCCCAGCCTTGTGCAGCTCTACAATTTTGTCCATGGTGACCTTAGACAGCTCTCTGGTCTTGGCCATGGTGGGGAGGTAGCAGTCTGACTGTTTGAGGGTGTGGACAGGTGTCTTTTATACAGATAACCAGTTCAACAGGTGCCATTAATACAGGTAAGTGAAGGATAGAAGAGCGTCTTAAAGAAGAAGTAACAGGTCTGTGAGAGCCAGAAATCTTGTTGTTTGGTAGGTGTCCAAATATTTATTTTCCACAAGAATATACAAAGTAAATTGTTTAAAAATCATACAGTGTGATTTCCTGTTTTGTTTTTTTCAGATTCTCTCTCTCACAGTTGAAGTGGACCTATGATGGAAATTACAGACCTCTGTCATCTTTTTAAGTGGGTCAACTTGCACAATCGGTGGCTGTCCAAATACTTTTTTGCCCCACTGTACACACACACACACATATATATATATATATATATATATATATATATATATATATATAATCTGGCCCTGGCCCCCGAAAGGGGTAAATGTTTTCACTTGAAACCCCGCCAGTATTTTGAGTATGAAGGGTGTGTGTACCAAGTTTGGTCAAGATCCACCAAGGCATGTTAGAGCCTATGAAGAACAAACGAATATACATACTATGACTTTTATATACTGAATATAGAAGATATATATATCATAGTAAACTGGATATGTATTTAATAGATATGCCGAGTCAGGTCAGCCCCCCCTGCCTTCCTTATACTTATCCCGTTCCTAGTGGCCCAGTTGGTCCTCCTTGTCCCCAATGCTAGGTCTGTCCTGCCTATGTAGCATTAAAGCTCATTGGACAGGTGGTCCATGCTCCGCCTCTCTCTTTTCATACTTGTTCGGAGTGACACGTAATTAATAAAATCTAATTAATGACAATTAATTATTATGTTGTGTAAAAACATCAGCCAGTCTTTTAAAATCTAAATTGCAAATCAAAATAAATATAGTACATATGTAACTGGTTAAAATCAAATGAAACCACATTTTTGTTATTTGCATTATATCATTAAATAATCCAATTTGAATAATTCGTATAACTAATAAAACAATAACATTATATGCAGGGCTATACAGATTTTGTCAAGCAAATAAAATATTCATACACAAGCACAGACTAATGTAAAAAAAAAAAATAGCGAAGTCCATGCATGTGAAAGCTTATCTTCTCAACTTTTATTGGTTTTATTGTAGTAAATGTCATTTTATTATTAGCACAAAGGAGACTTATTTGTAAAGGGCTGGAAATTCCCTTTCAGTACTAGCTCAGTGCATGTGCTTTAATTTCCCCCAAAAAAGAAGAGCACATACACTTATACAATTGGAATCACAGCTTTTTACATAATATTATAATAATAATAAGGGGGATATAATTTAGCAGCGGTAAATTTCCGCAGCTAATTGATCCCTGGGGGTAAGTCAGTTGACGCCACAGTTGACGCCAATAGTCAGCATTATCAGGACTTTTGTTTCACTTGCCCGGAGGCAAGAAAATAAAAAAAAACCTGCTACATGAGATGACGGACCACCTTGCTGGCGACGATGTGGGAGCGCACATCATCGCTCGTCGTCCGTTGCTGGGGGATACACACTAGGCGACTTTGAGCTAAAAATCGCTCAAAATGGGCAAAATGAGCGTGTATGGGCCTTTAAACTCAAGTTCTTGGTGATGCACTATGGATGTAGGGTCTAATTCAGACCTGGACGCTGCAGCGGCAGCATTCGCAGGCTGAAGGCCGGTGAAGGGTTCGCACACGCAGGAGCCGCACTGCACATGCGCACACAGTGAGTTGTAACTGCATCTCGTGCTAACGCCTCTGCCTGATTGACAGTCAGAGGCGGTCGCAGTGTGACCGAGGGCGTGTCGGCGCCGTTGGGACGGGCATTGCAGCAGCATTGGGGGGGGGGGCATGGTCCGGACAACGGTGGTGTGTCCGGACCATTGAGGGGTGCGGGTTGCAGCAGCTGCGTGATGTGACACGCAGCCGCTGCAA
The DNA here is from genome assembly GCF_028390025.1 of Pseudophryne corroboree. Classification (NCBI taxonomy): domain Eukaryota; kingdom Metazoa; phylum Chordata; class Amphibia; order Anura; family Myobatrachidae; genus Pseudophryne; species Pseudophryne corroboree. The sequence goes on along the minus strand of NC_086447.1, from coordinate 561,860,003 downwards.
ACAAAAACATGGCAGGTTGCTTTCTGCCTTCACAGCTAGGCAGCGTACACAATGGGCTACTCGGCAGGTGCGAAAGCATCGTGCAATGCTTTCGCATGTCTGTAGGGGGGTGGGGGGGGGCTGGATCTGGCATGCGGAGTGGACTTGCCCTGTGCTGGGTGTCCCCCCGCATGTCAAAGATTTTGATCGTAGGTCAGGTCTGAATTAGGCCCTCAGTAGCCAGTGGGATGAGAAGTGATGAGGCTAGCAATAGTAGTAAGGAGGAAGAAAACATTCTCTATAAGAGGTGCGGTGAGCTCAATGGCTGGGGAAGCACTAACTAGTATAAGAGCCAGATTTACATGCACACATATGTTTTGGTGGTGAGTTTTGACTATAAAAATAATTAGAATAAGACAAAGATTATATGAATAATACAAAGATGGTATTTATAAGTAACAAATATTTTCTTTCTATCAATCTAATCATTTTTATACTCTGGAGTGTACTAAGTATGACAGGTGAGGCTCAGGACCCAGAAGACAGTGCTGGAGCCGCTGCAGCTGTCAGGAGAAGCAGAGTTATTGTAGACCGAGTGGAGCCCATGCCGGTAATTTTATGTGATACATCCCCCTCCCCCCCATTGCTTCCATAACACCACACACATGCTGCCCCATATCCACAGACACTCACACACAGTGCCCTCTCACAGATCACACTGCCCCCACACACACTTGCATCCTTCACACAGATCACACTGCCCCCCAAAACAGATAACACTGCCTGCACAGGTTCCCTGCACAGATCACACTAACTCTCACACAACTCCCCCCCCCCCCCCCCACACACACACGCACAGATCACACTGCCCCTCATACAGCCTCTCTTACAGGTCATTCTACATCAACACAGCCCCCCACCCCTCTCACAGATAACACTGCCACAACAGGACCCCCCACCCCTCCATATAAATAGCACTGCCTACCCACAGGTTTCCTGTACAGATCATACTGACCCTTACACAGCCCGTCCATAGATCACACTGTCCCCCACCCCCCCACAGATTACACTGCCCATCATACAGCCCTCTGACAGATCGCACTGCTCATCACACAGCCCCACCCACAGATTACACTGCCCGTCACACAGCCCCACCCACAGATTACACTGCCCGTCACACAGCACCCCCAACACAGATCACACTGCCCACTACACAGCCCCCATAGAACACACTGCCCATCACACAGCCCCCCACAAATCACACTGCCCCCCCAGATCACACTGCCACCACACAGCCCCCCCAGCACAGATCACACTGCCCATCACACAGCCCCCCCCCCCACAGATCACACTGCCCATTACACAGCCCACTCCACAGATCCCACTGCCCATCACACAGCCCTCCCCCCACACAGATCACACTGCCCATCACACAGCCCCCCCACACAGATCACACTGCCCATTACACAGGCCACCCCCCCCACAGATCACACTGCCCATCACACAGCCCCCCACAGATCACACTGTACATTACACAGCCCCCCCACAGATCATACTGCACGTCACACAGCCCCCCCACACAGATCACACTGCCCATCACACAGCCCCCCCCACACAGATCACACTGCCCATTACACAGGCCACCCCCCCCACAGATCACACTGCCCATCACACAGCCCCCCACAGATCACACTGTACATTACACAGCCCCCCCCCACAGATCATACTGCACGTCACACAGCCCCCCCCCACACAGATCACACTGCCCATCACACAGCCCCCCCACACAGATCACACTGCCCATTACACAGCCCCCCCCCCACAGATCACACAGCCCATCACACAGCCCCCCACAGATCACACTGTACGTTACACAGCCCCCCCACATATCATACTGCACGTCACACAGCCCTCCTGCAGATCATACTGCCTCCACACAGCCCCCCACAGATCACACTTTCTCCACAGAGCATCCCCCCAGATTACACTGTCCATTACACAGCCCCCCACATAGATCACACTGCCTGTCATACAGCCCCCCCCCCAGATCCCACTGACCCCCTACAGATCACACTACGCATCTGACAGCCCTCCCCACAGATCACACTGCCTTCCGTTCACACCTCAGCAGTACACACGACTTACTTGCTTTTTGTTCTCAGTATCCTGCCTGGGGTCCTGCTTCTATCTCTGTCCAGTGCCTGAACACAAGGTTCTTAAGGTGAAGGGGATTATGTAGGCCCATATTTATCAAGCCTTAAAGGGTGATAAATAGCATGGTGATAAAGTACCAACCAATCAGCTCCTAACTTTCATTTTTCAAACAGTTTGTAACATGACAGTTAGGACCTGATTGACTGGTACTTTATCACCGTGCAATTAAACACTCTCCAAGGCTTGATAAATGGGGGCCTTCATCTCTCTAATAGCAACTTAGTTTAGATGGCGTTTGTAGGCACTGGCCATGCCCTTAAGGCTACAGCACTCTACAGCCCTTTGTAGTGGAAAGATAGAGGTGGATAGCTGAGCAGTTGGACTTGAAGCAAGCCTGGGAGGAGTCAGGAGCTCCCCTAAAAAGGCTCCCAATAGGTATAAAGACAGGCAAAAGAAGGTGGCTCCTCCCACTAGGTGCTAGTCCTATGTTACAAATATGAATCCCTTGTTCTGGGGATGTGTGTGAATCTATGACTCCAATTGAATGGGAATTGGGCTTTTCAAATGAATCGTAGATCAAAGTGTAATGTTAAAAACAAACAAATGTTTTAATACTGACAGAACACTATATACATAAAAATTCATACAATGAAGTATAAAATGGGCAGAGAGTAACCCAAATGGGAAAACAAATCCTACCAAGGTAAGAATAGTAGCCACAGGTGTAAAGTGCGAGGTATTCCCGGGAAAGATACCCTGCATCTGACTCCTAAAGGTGTGTTTCCCAACGGTGCTTCACTCAGTCCAAACGTCCATAAAAGTCCGGGGGCACTGGATGGCAAATACCGACGCGTTTCGGGATGTCAAAGTCCCTTTGTCAAGGCTGTATTCTACAGCTTTGACAAAGGGATTTAGACGTCCCAAAACGCCCAATTCCTATTCAATTGGAGTCATAGATTCACACACATCCCCAGAACAAGGGATTAATATTTGTAACATAGGACTTGTGCCTAGTGGGAGGAGCCACCTTCTTTTGCCTGACTCTACAGCCCTTAACAGCTCTGTCTGCCGTGCCTACAGCTGCCCCTGAGGTGCAGGTAAGTCACTGCTGGGCCACCAGGGACAATATGTCAACATTCTAACATGTCGACATCTCATTACTGTCTACATGATGAATGTCATCATTCATCATGGTCAAGGTCGACATTATGACCATGATGACATTATTATGTCAATATGATGAATGTTGACATTATTGTTGTTGACATATCATAGCCAACCCCTGTGTAGGGAATATGTTGTATAAAACATCATTTTTTTTTATAGTGTTAATTTCAATGACATTATTCTTTGTTTCTTCTGTTCCTGATTTGGTCACTAGCATATAAATAATGGACAGACACTAACAGAAGCATTGTGGGATTTCACATTGTGTAATTTAGAGAAAGGAAGAAACTACCCACATGGACAAATGTAGTGTTATAGTTTACAAGAGAACAGATTATAACTGATCTAATCTGGACATTTTTCAGGTCAATACATGAAATGTACCTTGGAATATTTTTTTAAATCCAGGAAGGGGAATTCTGCTTCTAAAATATTTCAAATTGTTTGCATTTGTATTTGAAAGCTATTGTATGTTCTATTACACTGTTATTTCTTGCAGTCCGACCCCATTCCTTTTTTTCCATCTTATATTACTGACCTGTATCCAGTGTTTGTAGAGAGCTGTAGAGTGTAGAATATGCTGGAACCTTATAAATAAAATACAATATCAATGTTTTAGCACATTGCAGGAGAGTTGTATTCTGGAGTAGTGCTCAGCTCTGTACTATTATTGCAGACGTGAGAGATAACAGGGCATACTGTGCTGAGGTTCTGGACGAAGTCTGTTTTGCTCCTAGCAAATATAGGTTGAAACCTGTGTTGCTGTGTCTAAGCCTCAAGGTATATTAGATGAAATATGGTGCTGCATTGTGTATACATACAAGAGTTAAGACTCCCTCCCACCCAACCAGCCCCAAAGTTGTATAAATAACAGCAACATTTAATAAACAGACATCATTCCCCCCAACCAGCCCCTTCAGTAAATTGTAAGACTCTTCCTAGAGATTGCATTTAATAACCCCACAATATATTGCCACCCACAACAACCCCACATTACTGGTCCCTATATTTAATAAAGAGCTAACATATCAAATTAATAAACCCACATGCTGATACATTTCATGGATAGCCCTCACATTACATTTCTACCCAACCTTATTCTGCTAAGGGATCAGTATGAAATGCCGGCGGACGGGATCCCAGCTGTCAGGATCCCGACAGCGAGATCCCATGTGCCCTAATGCTGGTAGCAGGGGTGAGCGCTAGAAAGCCCCTTGCAGGCTCGCTGCGTCGCCGCTATGCAGGCACGGTGGCACACTGCGCTCGCCACAGGTTCTATTCTCCCTCTATGGGTGTCATGTTGCCGGTATAGTCAAGGCAGTGGACTGATTCCTGCACCAGAACATTTATTACAGTGTACTGTCCCTTGGAAGGAGCTAGCCACCAGAATAAACCTCAGTAGAGGGCCTGCGCCAACAGACAGTGACCAACCATCTCTTCCCTTGCCAATACAATTGTGGATGCACTGCGGACCGATATATGAATGAGATAACATGGGGCATTGTACATTCTGAACCAGTGGTGTAAATATCACTGGCCATTAGGAGGGGTCGGCGAGAGTGAGCGTTCCTACGGAGTAAGTTCATCAGTGTGCCTTGCCTTTAACCCCTTCACGGCTGAAGGGTTTTTTATGCTTGTGGTAATTTTACACATTTATGCTCATCACATTCCAAGATCATACTATACGTCACTTCACGACATGCTACTGGGTTTCCCCATTGGTCAATAGGACAGGTGGGGCACAGGTAGGATAGGCTTTTGGGGAGTTTTACCCCTCTCTGCAGAGGATGAATTTGGCTCGTCCTCTATAATCTTGCCATGTACCCACTCATCCTCTGCAGCAAAGGGGTTAATAACAATGCAGAAAGAAGACACTCTTGTGGTTTAGATAATTAAAATAATTTCAATAATCTAGTTCTAGTTGCACTTCGGGGCATTTCCCTTACTTTCCCCAATGGAAAAATAAGCTTCAAAAATATATAAAATATTCACATGTAATAAAGGCACTCCAAATATCTCATTTAGCTATGAATTAAACTAAGCTGGGTAAGTATTGTAGGATAAACATTTAGTTTAATGAAAGTCCTGGTAGGAGCTTGGACCTTAGATGTAATGTTTGAGGAGATTTTACTGCCCCTTTAGTAAATGTGATACAAGGTGTACTGCTGCAGAAGACATTATTTTGGTGCACACAATGTCCTTTATAAATGAGGTGCAATTACAAAATGTTTATTATTATTTTTCTGCAAATAGTTAATTGGATAAAATAAACCTATTTAGAGTATCTTAATTTCCATTATTTTGGATTTGAAAGCTAAAACATGGCTTCATTATGTATGCTGTAGCAGATGGACACACATTGCTGGTTCCTACTGACTGCTGGGCCTCATAGCAGCTGCTTTTCTGCTCTGCAGTAGTAACTCTGCTGATGACATGATACTTGCCAACTGTATTGACTGAGGCAGCACAGGACCATTTTAGGACTCTGTTCTGCTATCACGGTCAAGAGTGCATTGTCCTGAGTGACATGGCAGCTGGGACGTATGTGCATCACTGATCCCTCCTACTGCCTACCAATGAAACAGTGCACTAATGGGAAGATCACAGGGGAGGTCCACAGTGCAAAGGAGCATGTCTGCAACAAAAGGATGGTTGGAAGGGCCCTGAGCTAGAGGCAGTTAGTGGTAGCCTATAAGAACTAGGCATGCCCAAGGAGTGGTCATGCCACCTCCCCTGCCCAATCCTATTAATTGGAATGTTTGGAAGTATGATGTCTCTGTGAGCAGTGATGTTGACAATCAGGAATTATGGTTGTACATAATCACACTGGATAATGTTTTTCTTGGGATATTTAAACACTATTTTACCAATTTAATTTAATTCAATTGATTTCTTTGTTCCTAAGAGTACATATGAAACATGCAATTTTTTTAATATATCATTATATATATATTTATTTAATATTTGCTGTATAGTCATTATTAATACAAATATAATTTATACAATGACTATTAAATGAAAATAACTAGGCCATCATGTATGAACTGTCATAAAGCCTTTGCGAATTGTTTGCAATAAATCTGTTAAAACCATTGACAATGAGTATTTCTTAATATTGTCACTTTTGTGAATTGGTTATATGTTGAGGCAACTCTCAATAAACATTGACAGGAAGCAGATCTTGGTTGACCTGGATATAAATGAATACTAGTTGTCTTTTGTTGTGCCACGCCTATTTTTACATGACTCAAATCTCCACTATTTTGCACTTGTAACAACGATTTCAAACTTTTTCTGCTTATAGCTCCAAACATACCCATCCCAAAATCATCCCCAAATATAGTATACAAGAAAAAATTTAAATTCTAAAGTACTAGTCAGAGCCGGATTAAGGCTCCAGGGGGCCCTGGGCACTTAAGACAAGGGGGCCCCTACGGACAAAAAAAAGTACAGATAGATGGATAGATAATACAAAGATGATTTGCAGGAGACTTATTGTCCCTTCTGCCCTGGCAAACAGCTGCAGGGGAGCCATTGACAACTGGGAGAAATTTCTGGATTTGGCTTGCCCTGCAGGTGGGACAGAGAAAGCAGGGCATGGCACAGGTAATAAAAAAAGCAGGACTGACCTTTAGTAGTGGGCTAAGGACAGGTAAACCGGCAGAGAGGGGAGTTGCACAGCAATGTGCTGTGGGGCAGAGCAACGGAGTGTGGGCAGTGACTGGTGTCCGATGGCTATGTGTACGCCGCAGCTCCAGAGACACAGAGGCGGACCTGGGGGATAGCGGAGTTAATATCTAAGTCAGCCGACAACCACGCCGCTGTAGCTGACAGTTAGAAGGGGGTGACTGGGAGGCGCAGATCACATGAGCGCGGCTCCCTCCAGACCTGTGTGTGGCTGGAACCTACATACGGTTCACCGCTGGGACTCCATAGCATACCAGCAAAAGCGCTGGACTGCAGGACGGCAGGCATGGGGGCCCTGAGACAGGAGGGTCCGGGGTAACGTACCCCCTGTGACCCCAACAGGCATCCAGCTGCTCAGCAGAAATATGAAATTCCTAACATGCCAGCTAGTGTGTATACATAGGCAGAAAGAATGATTGTCAGTCACTGAAGTGAAAGTAAATTGTGCACAAAGGGCCTAATTCAGTTTTGTTTGATCGCTATTGAGACAGATATTGCGATTTTCTCAATCCTGCTTCTGCTAAAAATTACATATGAAGAGCCACCCAGAAAGTTAAAAAACGCCCACCGATGCAATCGCAAAATGCGATGCATACACAGAAATCAAGTATCATCGACACTTGCGATTGAGCCAGGGCTACTCAGAATAAGTAGAATGCAGTTGCACCGATGCCAGGTTTTTACTCACAATCCATTGCAACTGACGTCAAATACACGCCCCGAAAACTGCCAAGATCCACCTGCTTTTTTCCAACTACTCCCCACAAGCCCCATGTTAACACCCAAGAATAGTCACTTCCTGTCAATCCAACTGCGATCACATTTCACTAAATTGCACATAGAATTTAGCCATGCAGCGCATGCTCAGTCTGCTGATAATTGCCCGAATTGCACATTTGCAATTTAGGGTGCAGAAAGACTTTGCACTGGTCCTCCCTGGGGGCTATGACTGTGTCCCTGAGTTTCTAGCTAAAAGCCAGCATTTTACTGCTGCACATGCTTGAAGCACCTGCCCCCAGAACCTGCAGCAGGGAATTACCTCCCAATCAGTGGCAGCGTAGTCCAAAATTCTGCTCCCAACCTCCTGCAAATGGAGATGAATGAGACAATCACGGAATGGTGGGACAGTCCCCTTAGTGACTGTGCTGATGAAATAGGGATGGTTGCGAGGTAAGAGAAGTTGCTAAATGTTACTTAGTAACATAGTAGTGAGGTTGAAAAAAGGCAAATTGCCCATCGTGTTCAACGTGTATTATAATTCTTAATACACAATGCCTATATGTTTATCCTATTTAAAACACTTTAAAAGGTTAAGAGACACAGTACGCAATTGGCGCAAAAGGTACCGCAAGGGTACGCCCTTAGTGTAGCAGACGCTGTGCACAGGGTGTGAGCACAGGCGTCGCAGACACTTACAGAATTAAACTTTTATAACTATACCATAAACAATGTACTTATACTGTAAACCCTTGTGCAGTGATAAGGTGTAAATGCAACATAGTGTAACCTTGTTAGTTTAAAAGCTGTATGAGCGTATGTGACGCTCTGAGAACCCCTTAGCAATATAATAAACACTCAAATACCGGTCTAAGGGTCTAACGCCTTTTAAAGAAAAGAATGAACGTTCAATTGCAAAAGAATAATACAATACAAGTTATACACTACCAAGATAACATAAAATACCTAACCGAATCACTACACACAAAATACAATAAAGATACAATTACATTTAAAGGGGGGGGAAGGAGAGAGAGAATGGCTTATAACATTAAATAAGAGACAATATGTCTGCAGAGAATTTACACATGTGAGAAACAATCGCTGCGCAGTTAGTCAATGCTGAGACCCTTTGTGGAGAGAAAAATTGAGCTCACCCAGGCTGGCTGTCCCTATATACACAACACCCAGCAACAACACAATGGTCCCTACAATACCGCATGGGACAGAAGCTAGACTCCATTTTGGGAAAAACTCCCATGATTCCAAAGTCTGTTACATATGATTTAAAAGGGAATGCTAGCAGCCATCTTAGATTTGCAAGTCCAAACACATGGCATTCTCTGCTACACCACAATCACATAGCAGAAGACACAAGACTCCACTATATTCCAAAATGTCCAAGCCTCAACACAATGCATATGTTCTGATTTTACAATTCCAAACCATCTAAATCACCTTTCACAATTTCAAGCCAACACAGTATCTCAATAACCAGGTACCCTCAAGTATCAGCCTGCTATTGCTACAAGCACATGACTACAGTAACAAAAGGAAGTATGTTTTGACTTCTAACCTTCAGCAAGATGTATCATGTAAAACTACTATAATCTGTTACAAATCACCATCCATAAATGTATACCAGAGATGCTATGCTACAGATTGTCTACTGTTCCAATTCATTACAGATTTCATAGAGTATCAACCCAAACACCCAACAATCACACAACTGCACAAGCATCATTAACCTTAAGCCATTTGTATCTCCAAACTAACTATTCTATGTCAATCATTTCACAACTACTTTACCACAAACACATATTTAAACTATTCTATGCCATTAAGCCATGAGTATACAATACTTAGCCTTTCGCTTGGAGCCTGGTGATAAGCAAGCCATGCTTCTGGATGCTTGCTTGGTTCTGAGTGAGTCAGTGAGCCCTGTGATTTCCAGTGGATATATCATACCTGCATTCCAGCTGTGGGGGTGTGTCAACCACAGGAAGTGTGTGTCTTTCACAGCATGTGGGCTAGCTGTATCAGTGAGCAGAGCTGACCATGTGATCTTGGTTATGCACTTGTTTCAAATTCCTGTCTTGTGGGAAGCTATTGTTTGGCGAATACTGTCTCACTGTCCACTTTCAGTTGAGACAATGACATCCCAGCAATCATTCTTCTGGAGACAAATCCAGCCCCATTCGTAAACACAGGTGTTGGCCCTCCTCATTGAATCTCAAAGCTTAGTGTAATTAAAGGCTATTGTATTCCGTCTGCGGGACAGAAACTGACTATTCTTAGGTGTAATTTATTCGGAATACAATTAATCTTCAATTACTATTCCTGTGCTTAACTATGCATAAGAACATGTGAAGCCCTCCCAACATGAAAGCTATTGTTTGGGGAATCTCTAAGGTCAAAGAGCCATCTTGAGACCCACTGATACCTGTTAAACTCAGGGGAATATTAACTTATAAAATACATTATTTTGATTAAATATGCAGCGTGCACACGCATGAAGTGCATATATGGCAACGTGCAGCGTGATATTTTTCTGACTTTGACAGTCCACCCTTTGGCAGTCACCAATAACTGCCACTTCCTAAAACAGTTCAAAAAAGAGAAAAAGATGTCATAAGTAAATACATTTCTATGATTCGGTAAGGGAGGAGAGAAGAAGGTGGGAAAAAGGGTATGACCTAGTGAGATAGCAGAAGCATGTGTGTATGAATCCATGTTTGGGGGGGTCATGTATCATCGTGCTGTACGTGTTTTAAATCAAGCTTCGAGGTATTGCGAAGTATACATTTGAATTCCTTCTTATCCCATATTAAGGGTCTGTGGATGGGCTGTCAAACTTTACCGAGCTCTCTTCGGCTTTTGGTTGCAACAAAATGGGGGAGCACATTTTAGTTGATGATACATGAATGGGGGAATATGTGAGTGCTGATATCTGTGCCTGTATTCTCTATCGACTATGTGTGTCATTACCTGAAGGTTGTAGAGATGAAGATAAAGAACAATTATGGTAAATGCAGTGATAAACTATGTGAGTTTAATATACATTTGCCGATTGAGGTCTTGTCTTGTGTCTTGTCTTGTCTTGTCTCGATGTACATGTTGACTGTAGTCTCCCGATGCTTTTGCTATAACGGTGTGCAAAAAGCTTTTTCAATGTCCATAGACTTACAAAAAGTGTTGGGCTAGCGTAAAATTAAAATTACTAGGGATATGGGGGGTCTATGGCATAGTCCATCAGTTGTCTGTGTAAAAGGTTGTCAAATTCTTCTTCCAAGCGAGTCCTTGTACCTTGGAGGAAAACAAAGGAGAAACGGGTGAAAGAAACAGGTCGTGGAATCACCTTTTATCACAGCGTGGTTTCAATGGTTGGGTCGTAAATCAAATCAATTTTGTTATGCGATACAGTCATTACTTCAGGCGGTACTTTTTCCAATATAACATAATCCTTCTGAGTTTGGGGCAAGCCACTTATACGCCTTCCTCCCGCATATGAAGTATGCATCATCGGGGAGAACATATGGGACGGAGTAGAACATTACCATATTACACATTTTCCATATGAAATCTCCTAACCCTAATTCTCCCATCTGTTTAGTACACGTATCTGTTTGTACGACATGTGCACAGTATCCTGGTGATACCTCTCCAACTTTCATGATCCTACTTCCTAGGGTATACCTATATCGGAAATATTTTCCACTACCGGCTATGTGGCGTATAAGTTCTGTATCTGTAGGCATTCTATCGGCTCTATATGAAAAGGTCATGGTTTGGTTATTCCATGACACTTCCCAATTTCCCGGCTTTCGGGGATTGGAAATGTTAAAACACACTAAGGACCTATCCACATGGTATTGGTGGAGCTTCAAACTAGGAGGACTAGAGATATTAAACCTCTTGTCCACCGGTCTCCCACCACTTAACTCAAGTACCTCCCCTATCGTTAAAGGAAATGGTACTAATCCTGATTTGCTATGGCCTTGAGGTACTTGAGAGCATACCCAACAATCCGTCCGATTCAACACCCTACCCACCAATGAGTGATAGCCACCCAATGGATGCCGGTCCATGTTAACGTCAAAACTGGACTGACATTTCTTGATGCACCCATCCTCAACTAAGCTATCACAATGCCCACAGATGCAATTTTCTTCAGCTAACAATCCTTCACAATTGTCTACAAATAACATGGCTGCTAGATCGTTTTCCGGTACTCGCCTTTGCTCGGTGATTGTGTTGTTATTGGAAATTTACGCCTCCATCTTTGTCATCAGAACCTTTCTGGATCCTTTCTCGACCTCACTGGTACTCTCACCGAAACAGACTGCTCTGGTCAACATCAGGGTCAACATGAAAACACGGCTCACAGTCTCTTGAGGCGAGTCCATCTTACAGGAGGAGAAAGGAGAAATTTGTAATGGGGGTACAGGAAAACAGTTTGAGGGGGAGAGAAACTTGTTACGATAATTAGTTCTCTAGTCTTGTTGTTCTTCTTGTTCTGCTGTCATCTCAAAGGTGCTGTCTCTCAGTCTTCCAACCGAACATTCTGGTGATACAATATTTCTTCCAAACCAGCGCTCTTTCTGTAAGGAGAATAAATCTTGCATTACCATTTGTCCAACTAATGTGTGACATACCATCTTTAAAACATGAAAACATGAGTGAGAAGAGAGAAAACAAAAAAACAAAAGAGAGAGAGAACAATTCATATACATATATATTACATAAACCAACAATTAACAACAACAGGAAAAAAAAACATTTTTTTCAAACATTTTAGAACATTGTCAGATCTGCCGTTCATCATCAGGCTGTCATATCTACATGTCCAATGGTATCCTTGCTCAGTCCCTCCCACCAGCACCTCCATACTCCACCCTTTGTATCTGGCCAGGATACATTGATGCGGGTAGGTCATGCTGGGGTTTGGTAGACTTCTGCAAAGACCAAGTAGCTATGCAATGTTTGAGTCCTACCGATGACCGTCAGAGATGGGGAAAAAGAAAACATTTCACAGATACATTACAAATTTTACCCGGTCATTCCTGTGTCTTCAGGGAATGACCTCCCAATTTATTAACCGTTACCTCAGGCTTACCATCAGTCCTAATGATCACCTTTCCTGACTACATATCATGGGTGTGGCCCAAAATTCTTCCTATATGATCCCTGATTACAATTTGGTGTGTCATAACTTTGCTCATATCTTTGTCTAGGGGGTTTATATGAATTTGGTCTACTTCTTGATCTACAATCTCTTGCAAAATGACCTTCCTTCTGGCAATTATAACACCTTTTCACCTTTGGCTTACCCACAGGGATCTGGGGCTTCTTTGTTTCCCTGTGCTTGATGATGTTTTGCTCATGCCCAACAGCGTAGTTCCTTAATGCAGTTACTGAGTTATTTCTCCAGTTAGGTAGAGAGGCTTGTATACTCGTTCTTAATACTTCCTTTAAACCATTTATTAACACATAAACTGCTACTTTCCTGTAGTGTACATTTGTTTTAATATATTGTGTTCACCCTGACAGGATTTTGTTCCATTATGCTATTTTGTGTTAACTCTTTGGTGTAAGATGCATTTGTCTGTGAGTAACATACAATACCGTACTTACCTGTTGACACGACCTCACCTGACCCTCCGTTAGGGGGTTCTGCTATTGCCTTTACCAGCTTGGCCGTGTCCCTCTGGGTGTCTCGTATGATGACTGCTGGGTAGAGTGTTGACATCGTGTTGGTTTCACCTTCTCGCTGGTAATCCTGAGGGGAGTTTAACATGGGGTGCGACTTGTACAGGTTAACATTTGTAATTTTGACACTTTCATTTTTATAAACATTATTACATTTGTTACTTTCATTCTTAATACAGTTACTAAGTGCATTTTTATCGTACACCATCGCGCCATTCTCTGCAGCCATAATCCTCTCCATTGCCATGTCTCTCTTCCCAAGATGAGAGTCAGATATGTAAGTTAAATTTCTTTGCATTTCACTTTCCTGTTGCCACAATTTTAAATAATCATAATGTCTAATACGCCTTTTTGAAGATTTAATCAGGCATACTCTTCTCTTTAAATTCTGTAACACTTCTGGGTTAAAAGTACCTACCCGGGAAAACTTCTCCCCGTCATGCACAGTCATCCTTTCCCATTCATTGCATAATATTTCTGTGTGATGACCATCTTGGTCTGATTTCTCACACATTACCTTGCCGACCTGATTGATCGGTTTCAAATCAACCTGAACCTGGGTTGATCGCCCCTTACCTGAACAAGTGGCCCCCATCTCTGCAGGCGTTGCTTTCGCTACCTCTGACTTCCAATCAGGGTCTTCGGCAACCCTTACAGAAAACCAAAATGTCCGGGGTAAGGCTGTGGTGGGGGTTTTGCTCCGAAGGTCCGACCACTTAACTCCCGTCCACGCTGGCCAATACGGCGACCAAAGTTCCCAGAGGTTCCGTACCCAGCCTAGGGTACCTAAGTACGTCTACTTGCTCGGGCGTGTGGGAGTGTCTTACCCTCCCCAGCAAGTGTCAGTCGCTGGAATGTCCCTGAGTGGTCAGGCTACTTCCCTTAAAATAAAAAAAATTACACAAATCACGTTAACAATGTGCAAGTAGCGTTCTTCTGAATTCAAGACACGCTAATGCACACAATCACATGCGGTACAATCGTATCTGCACACAAGCAACTAATCTTATGTGCGGAACGATCAGTGGAATCGAAAATTTCTGCTGCGAATTCCTTCAGCCTTGAGCTTTGTTGGCCTATATGGGTCTCGCACCAACCCCTCTTCGGTTGTGCTTCTCTACTTCTAGTCTGCTGTACCTGAACCTCTTGTTCTGTGACCTCCTGGTCCGTGACCTCCTGGTCTGTGCCTGGTCTGTGACCTCCTGGTCTGTGACCTCCTGGTCTGTTAGAGTCAGCAGACTCTACTGCTCATTAATGTGTCGAGTCTAACAAGGGACGCCTCCCAAGCCACCCCACGATATCACTCTCGCTGGTGTATCTCTTTCTACTGGCCTATGGTTCCCACTTCCGTAATAAAAGAGAATTCTTATATATACACACACTCTTACCACATGTACACTTTAATTTTTATTTCTGCGCAGAAATCCTTTCATTCAGTATTAGCCTAACCCAGAAGAATTGCAATAGAGAAGGTTTTTTTCTTTTAACTTTTAAACTTTTGGATTTGAGATAGATTTGTGTTATTTTCGCGTTACTTCCTCATCGCTTACTAAACTATCGTGCGGTTTGTATCATGTGGGCGTATCCGTACGCTCCGTTGCGTAATACACGCTCCGTGCGTCGACCCTTGCTGCGTACGCCCTGCCCTTGTAAGGACACGTGTACACAGACCAAGTACGTCCACAGTCACACACTACACGTTTATCAATGTGAATGATTTTTAACAGTAATCCTTCACTGTACACCACCCAAATCTCCCTTGTATTCTTAGGCGAGACTGTGTGCGTGCCTTTTACAATTATACCCTTTTATATTACTTTTTATCTTTTAACTATTAATAACAACAAATGTCTCAGCGCTTTACCAATGGTATGTGGCAATCAGGAGAATGAGATGTGAAAATACACAAATGAACATGCAATTCTAAATTTAATCTAATAACATACATTGATGTAAGCACACGCATATAGATATTACATATATGTACTAATCATTATTACTTATGTGAGACCTTATTTAGTGCTTCTAATTTGCATATGAATGTGCAATTTCTTTCACTGCTGGGAGAGAGAAAAAAACAACAAATCAGTCACACAGGTTCATTTGCATTTCAATGGCCATCCTACAAGTAGCAGAGTTAAAACAGGTTCTTGAAGAGAGACAGTGACCAAAAAAAAAAAAAAAAAAACTACTTTGTTTTATTTGTGTATTTCTTAAATCAAATATTTAATGTATTATTAATTTTTTTATTAAACTCTATCTGAACCACTTATGATTGACTATGATATGGACTAAACGAATGCATTAAAAAAAAAACTCATTAAATGATGATTTCTTTTTGACAATGGATGGCTGATTATTTCCTGAGTCAACTGAAAATCAGCCGCTTAGGGGAAAAAAAATAAAAAAAATTGACCTTCCCAAAATGGCCGCTGCTCCTCCCCCTTCCACATCCATGAGGGCCACACAAAATGGTGGACAGACCATGCTGCTTCTTGTCACAAAGAAAGTCATCATTCAAACTCCTAAAGTTATTCTAGGCCTGAGTTTAAAAAAAAAAAAACTATATCAAGGCTATGCAGCAACTTTTAAATGTACTTTTAAACCTACTTAAACAGATAAACCATCCAATCTGCGTGTGTAGTTGGCACCAAATAGAAATAAAAACCAGATTTACAAAGACAATAACGTACTGTTCTTACCTTCCAGTTCCCGAATTCCCTCAGCACTCCTTACCAAGTGAAGCAGATGCTTATCTGGTCAGCACTGCGAGGGATAGCACCTTCCCGCCTTTTGCTGATCGATAATGTCTGCTAAAGTTACCTAGTGCAGATATGTGAATCCCGGACGAGCCCCCAATTGACAATGCCTATATGTTTATCCTATTTAAAACACTTTAAAAGGTTAAGAGACACAGTACGCAATTGGCACAAAAGGTACCGCAAGGGTACGCCCTTAGTGTAGCAGACGCTGTGCACAGGGTGTGAGCACAGGCGTCGCAGACACTTACAGAATTAAACTTTTATAACTATACCATAAACAATGTACTTATACTGTAAACCCTTGTGCAGTGATAAGGTGTAAATGCAACATAGTGTAACCTTGTTAGTTTAAAAGCTGTATGAGCGTATGTGACGCTCTGAGAACCCCTTAGCAATATAATAAACACTCAAATACCGGTCTAAGGGTCTAACGCCTTTTAAGGAAATGAATGAACGTTCAATTGCAAAAGAATAATACAATACAAGTTATACACTACCAAGATAACATAAAATACCTAACCGAATCACTACACACAAAATACAATAAAGATACAATTACATTTAAAGGGGGGGGAAGGAGAGAGAGAATGGCTTATAACATTAAATAAGAGACAATATGTCTGCAGAGAATTTACACATGTGAGAAACAATCGCTGCGCAGTTAGTCAATGCTGAGACCCTTTGTGGAGAGAAAAATTGAGCTCACCCAGGCTGGCTGTCCCTATATACACAACACCCAGCAACAACACAATGGTCCCTACAATACCGCATGGGACAGAAGCTAGACTCCATTTTGGGAAAAACTCCCATGATTCCAAAGTCTGTTACATATGATTTAAAAGGGAATGCTAGCAGCCATTTTAGATTTGCAAGTCCAAACACATGGCATTCTCTGCTACACCACAATCACATAGCAGAAGACACAAGACTCCACTATATTCCAAAATGTCCAAGCCTCAACACAATGCATATGTTCTGATTTTACAATTCCAAACCATCTAAATCACCTTTCACAATTTCAAGCCAACACAGTATCTCAATAACCAGGTACCCTCAAGTATCAGCCTGCTATTGCTACAAGCACATGACTACAGTAACAAAAGGAAGTATGTTTTGACTTCTAACCTTCAGCAAGATGTATCATGTAAAACTACTATAATCTGTTACAAATCACCATCCATAAATGTATACCAGAGATGCTATGCTACAGATTGTCTACTGTTCCAATTCATTACAGATTTCATAGAGTATCAACCCAAACACCCAACAATCACACAACTGCACAAGCATCATTAACCTTAAGCCATTTGTATCTCCAAACTAACTATTCTATGTCAATCATTTCACAACTACTTTACCACAAACACATATTTAAACTATTCTATGCCATTAAGCCATGAGTATACAATACTTAGCCTTTCGTGTGTCTTTCACAGCATGTGGGCTAGCTGTATCAGTGAGCAGAGCTGACCATGTGATCTTGGTTATGCACTTGTTTCAAATTCCTGTCTTGTGGGAAGCTATTGTTTGGCGAATACTGTCTCACTGTCCACTTTCAGTTGAGACAATGACATCCCAGCAATCATTCTTCTGGAGACAAATCCAGCCCCATTCGTAAACACAGGTGTTGGCCCTCCTCATTGAATCTCAAAGCTTAGTGTAATTAAAGGCTATTGTATTCCGTCTGCGGGACAGAAACTGACTATTCTTAGGTGTAATTTATTCGGAATACAATTAATCTTCAATTACTATTCCTGTGCTTAACTATGCATAAGAACATGTGAAGCCCTCCCAACATGAAAGCTATTGTTTGGGGAATCTCTAAGGTCAAAGAGCCATCTTGAGACCCACTGATACCTGTTGAACTCAGGGGAATATTAACTTATAAAATACATTATTTTGATTAAATATGCAGCGTGCACACGCATGAAGTGCATATATGGCAACGTGCAGCGTAATATTTTTCTGACTTTGACATAATCTATTCTGTATTTAGCTGAAGCTTACTATAATGTCCCCGCTGAAGTGATGTTTTAAGGCTAATTAACTACTATAATTTGGGCTCTTCCTAAAATATAACTATTTAAAATGCTATATCCTTGGATATTTTTTCAGTTAGAAATTTATCTCAACCATTTTTTAATGTATTTATCGAGTCCACCATTACTACCTTCTCTGGCAGAGAGTTCCAAATCCTTACGGCCCTTACTGTAAAGAACCCTTTCCTACGTTGGGTACAAAATTTTCTCTCCTCTAGCCTCAGAGGATGACCGCATGTCCTGTGCAGTGTTCTCGCAATAAACAATCGCCTGACAGCTCCTTGTAATGTCCCTTTATATATTTGAAGATATTAATAATGTCTCCTCTTAGACGCCTCTTTTCTAGTGTATACATATTCAACCTAGTAAGCCTTTCCTCGTACTCTAGTGTCTCTAACCCCTTAACCAATTTTGTAGCTTGCCCCCTGAACTCATTTGAGTTCCAAGATATCTTTTTTATAATGTAGTGCCCAGAGCTGTATACAATATTCCAGGTGCAGCTGTACCAATGATTTGTACAGTGGCAGGATTACACTCTCATCCTTTGTCTCAATTCCCCTTTTTATGCCTCCTTTGCTGTACTTTGACATTGGGTGCTGCTACTAAGCCTATTAGCAATGAGCACCCCCAAATCTTTTTCAACTACCTTTCCCCCTAGATTTTCCCCATTTAATTTATAGGTTGCATGGTTATTCTTTGTCCCAAAGTGCATAACTTAAAATTTTTCTATATTGAACCTCATTCTCCATTTAGATGCCCAATTTTCCAGTTTAAATAAGTTGTTCTGTAGAGACTCAACATATATTTCTGAATTAATTACCCTACACATTTAGTATCATCTGCAAAAATTGACAATTTGCTTTCCAGTCCTATTTCTGGGTCATCAATAAATATGTTAAACAATAGTGGCCCGAGTACGGACCCTTGCAGTATTCCACTGAATACTGATGCCCAGTTGTAGAACATACCATTAACCACCACTTGATGTTTCCTGTTATCCAGCCAATTACTTACCCAAGTACAAATAGTTTTCCTAGGCCAAGTTCCTTTAATTTGATAATCAGCTCCTGTGAGGCACTGTATCGAAGGCTTTTGCAAAATCTAACTAGACCATATCCACTGCGTTTCCCTGTTTCCCTGGTCAAGACTGTTGCTCACTTCCTCATAGACGCTAATTAAGTTAGTTTGACATGACCTATCCCTCACAAACCCATGCTGGTTTCTATTAATAACCTTGGAGGTCTGCAGGTACTCCCTTAATATGCCTTTCAATAATTTCCCCACTATAGATGTCAAACTTACTGGTCTATAGTTACCAGGCTGAGCTTTTATTCCCTTTTTAAATAATGACACTACCTCAGCTATATGGCAGTCTTTCGGTACCATGCGTGATGCAATTGACTCATAGAAAATCAAATATAAGGGTCCTGCTAGTTCTGAGTTTAGCTCCATAAACACCGTTGGGTGAAGTTCATCTGGACCAGGGGATTTATTAATCTTAAGATTGCTTATTCTCTCCCAGACTACTTTCTCACTTAGACAAGTACTAAGCCACGGGTCATTGCTGTCACTTTTGTTATGCACTACTCCCACCATCTGGTCTTTTCTAGTAAACATTGATGAAATAAATGTATGTGTCCCTACCCTTCCCTCTTTCCCATGCTACTCTATTTCTATTTCAGCAGGACCATGGATTCCTGGGAAAAATGGCTGAATAGAGTGGGCAGGGCCGTGACTAGTTGTGTGCCGATGGTGCCTTGTCCACAGTGCAACTGCACTGAAGGCACACCATCTGGCAGCACACCCCCATGTACGGCCATTGTATTCAGTGAGGGAGTAGTGAAAGTTCAGCTGGTCATCGGCGACCGCCTCTGTAAGGGACGGGAAGCAGTGCCGCAGGTGTCATTTGGAGTTACACAGCCCCGTGGGGTTATTCCGCGTGTGAGACCCGCCGCCACCTCTAAAATGGAGAGGGAGCGGGAGCGCTACTGCAGGCGCCAGCTCCCGCATATGAACCGCCTCTGCCTCTGGTAATTCTGCCTGTGAGCCCCACGCTGCCTGTGCAATGGAGAAGAAGTGAGAGCGTTACAGCAGCTGGAGTATATGAGCCGCCGCTGCCTGTGCTAATTCCGCCTGCGAGACCTGCCACAGCAAAGGATAGGGACTAGGAGCGCCTGTATAGGAGTGTCTGCACCTGGCCGGGCTGGATTGTGGATCGCCCCCACAGGTGAAACACACACACACACACACACACACACACACACACACACACACACACACACACACACACCCTGCCTAAGAGACACACTCACTCACTCTCCCTGCCTACTGTGTAGAAAAAAAGGGGGCTTTGTTGCTGTCATTTGTAACAAAGGGGGACTCTGCTGCCTAATGTGTAAAAAAGGGGGCCTCTGTCTGCCTTATGTGTAAAAAGGGGGACTCTTCTGCCGTAATGTGTAAAAGGGGACTCTACCTGCCGTACTGTGTAAAAGTGAGCTCTGCCTGCCACACACATTGGCCCTGTTTTATATTTTGGGGAGGGGGGGTGATGCTGTTTCTTGCACACAGCGCTAAAATGTCTAGTTACAGCAATGTGAGTGGGTGAGTACAGCTATAACAATATACAATGAAAAAACTGTTCAAATTATAAATAAGAATCAGATGCCTCAGCCATTCTGTTGTACTAGTTTTGGGCGTATGTTGCCACCTACAGCTACTAGAATAGTTATACTACATGACAAAAAAAAACTATTTTGGCACATGGAAATTCTTACCTGCTTCTCTTGTAAAATTGCACTTTGCATACAAATGATAATAAAATGTTCCTAGGTAAGTATGGTGTAAATTAATCAGTGTGCCTCCACAGTGGGGATGCCGGTGGTCATGTGATGCCGGAAACCTGACACCACTCAGAAACCCGGCGCCGGAACACCGACCCACAATATACCAAAGGTAAGTATCTGGGTCACTGTTATGGTTAGGGGCCGAGGGGGGGATAAGGTTAGTCACTAGGGAATGGGGGGGATAGCCAGAGCCATCAACCCTGGAGTCTTAGCCCTAGCCGCCACCCCCAGAGTCTTAGCCCTATTTGCCACCTCAGGCAGGTAAGAGTAGGGGACAGGTAAAATAATTACCCATGTCCTTTTGACATTCGCAATGTCAGGATACCAGTGTCTGTCATATGACGACCAGCATCCTGGCAACCGGGATCCCATACTGAACCCTTTAAAAGGTATATGGCCCACATCCTCCACTAGGGATCAGTCTCTAGACTTTGCACTTGACTTATATTTTATACATATGTTACATTATACCGCATAGAACTATGATATATGTTATACAGTGCATTCCTGCTATTAACCTACAGTAGTACATTATCATGCATGCACTAGCAGTATTTGCTGTATATATTTATCAAGGGGCCCAGACCATGCACTCTCTAATGGCTAGCCAAATCTCTGTTGTGGCTGGCCAAATCCTATGCATTAGCCCCTCCCCTTACATTTCCACGGTGTGCCCTTCATGTGCCAGTTCGACACTGCCTTCAAGAATAGACTAGGGGGGATTCAATTAGAGATGATAAAGTGTTACGTTTTTGAGTGTTACTGTAACTTAACGCACCTTTCATCCACTAATATCACTTATCGCCTCTATGTGTGCTCCCATTTAACAGGCAATTCAATTAGAAAATGCTCGTTCTGGCTTTCGCCCATTAATTCTTACTTTATTTCACATGTGATAAATATAGGTAAAAAATTAAACTAATATTTGATCACAATGTCGAAGTGTGAAAAAGCAACATGTTTGGGGTTCATAAATTGCATCAAATGGCTGTTATAAGCATTTTTCTATATCAGTGAAACAAATGAAAGACAGTAAGTGTTTTTCTTGCTAATTGCTCTACTCAAAATAGGTGGTGCACAAAAATGTCTGTAAGTATATATACTGTATGTGTCATTTAACCCACTTTTAAAAAATCTTTAAAAAACACCTGTAAGTCCAACCTACAATCTAAAGACACACCTATCCTATATATATATATATATATATATATATGGCACTCCTACAATCTAAATACACCTATCCTATATATATATGGTACCCCAATTAACCTGTCCCACATGTTGGAACCTATTATTCTGCACTTTGTAGAATTTCAGCCAAAAAATGACATGTCATTATTGGCCAATTTAAGATAATTTAAAATGTGTTAGTGCCTAATTAATTATTAGGGAGGGTGCCCATTTATGTTTTCAAATCTTTCCACCTGCACAGGGGTACTCCAAAAATAAACTGCGTTAAGTCCTATGGAGAATTAATGCACATTAAGTGCCGTAGCTAAATGAACAGCCCATAATTTGCCTATTTTGAAAAAAAACAAACACTTTTATACACGGCTATTTAAATTCCCCCCTAAATCTGTGTTTTGGTTTTTTTTTTACCAGTGAATTAAAGTTATACATAGCATGATAGATTGGCTAAATGTCACATTTCCTGTACGCCCACAACAAACATCCCCACCCTCATGTTTAGAAAGAATCAGTCTATTTACTGGTGCGTTAAACATTCCTTCCTTCACCCTTGTTAAACTGTTGCACAG
The DNA here is from genome assembly GCF_028390025.1 of Pseudophryne corroboree. Classification (NCBI taxonomy): domain Eukaryota; kingdom Metazoa; phylum Chordata; class Amphibia; order Anura; family Myobatrachidae; genus Pseudophryne; species Pseudophryne corroboree. The sequence continues at coordinate 561,837,189 of NC_086447.1, read as the reverse complement.
GAAGATGTGAAGGAGGGGGCAGTCTGTAACACTCTCTGTGCTGCAATGTAGGCAGGCTTTCGTTATTAGAAGTGTGGAGTTTTTCACATGGAACATTCACTTAATTACTTCTTTTAAGTTAAATTAAGAAATCTCTGCATATATTAAAAGCATTTTAATAGAGTGAAATAAAATGCATTAAGAACAGGAGAAAATAATCACATTCTAGCAATACAGTATATTAATTAACAGGGCTGGCTCCAGGCCTACTAGCACACTGTGTGAGAAAATTTCAAAGTGCCACCCCATGCGCGCGCCAAAGGTGCGGGCGCTCCTGGAAAGGTGGGAGTGGTCTCACAACTTTATATTATCAGACTATAAATAAATATATTTTCACACCCCCTCTACACACACAATTAGCAGCCTTACACATAACACTCACAGTAGTGTACTTTACACATAATGGGGTCATTCCGAATTGATCGCTAGCTGCCGTTGTTTGCAGCGCAGCGATCAGGCTAAAAATCGGCATTTCTGCGCATGCGTATGAACCGCAATGCACAGGCGCGTCGTACAGGTACAACGAGCATCGTGGGTTTGCAGTGTCTAACAAACATTCCTTTGCATGGCCAAATGCAGGAAGATTGACATAAAGTGGTCGTTTCTGGGTGCCAACTGACCGTTTTCAGGGTGTGTTTGGAAAAACGCAGGCGTGGCTGAAAAAACGCAGGCGTGGCTGGGCGTTCGCTGGGCAGGTGTGTGACATCAAAAGCTGTCCATTCGTCATTACAATCAACGCACACGAAGAGTAACTACAGGGCTGATCTTGTTTTGCACAAAAAGATTTGGCAGGCGCTCTGCTGCACTTGCGTTCGCACTTCTGCAAAGCGAAAATACACTCCCCAGTGGGTGGCAGCAATGCACTTAGACGGCTGCTAAAAACTGCTAGCGAGCGAGCAACTCGGAATGACCCCCAATGTCTCCAGCATAGTGTGCAGTGCCAGATTACACATATGCCCCCAGTAGTGCCACATACACATTATATGCCCCCACAGTGCTAGATACATATTATATGCCCACAGTGTCAGATACACATTATATACCTCAACAGTTCCAGATATACATTATATGTCCCACAGTGCCAGATACACATTATATGCCACCACAGTGCCAGATACACATTGTATGCCCACACAGTACCAGATACACATAATATGCCCCCACAGTGCCAGATACACATAAAATGCCCCCAGCAATGCCAGATACACATATATCACCAGTAGTGCAGGGCCAGATACACATTATATGCCACCACAGTGCCAGATACACATTATATGCCCCTACAGTGCCAGATACACATTATATGCCCCCACAGTGCCAGATACACATTATATGCTCCCACAGTGCCAGATACACATATGCCCCAAGCAGTGCAGTGCCAGACACATATTATATTCCCCACAGTGCCAGATACACATTATATGCCCCCACAGTACCAGATACACATTATATGCCCTCACAGTGCCAGATACACGTTATATGCCCCCACAGTGCCAGATACATATAATATGCCCCCCCAGTGCCAGATACACATTATATGCCGCCACAGTGCCAGATACACATTATATGCCCCCACAGTGCCAGATAAACATAATATGCCCCCACAGTGCCAGATACACATACTGTAATATGCACCCACACTGTCAGATACACATGTACCCCCACAGTGCCAGATACACATAATATGCCCCCACATAAGGGACGCAACTAGGGGGGGCTAAGGGGACATGCGACTGGGATGCAGGATTTGAGAGTGTGCCGAGGAGTTACAGAGGAGCAGGGTTTATTTTTACCGCCAGTACTGTGCTGCTCCAGTAAGACAGCAAACAGCTCCTGGGGCAGTGTCTCTGACCCACCTGTCTGCCCGCAGCTGGCTCCGATGCTGTGCGGGTGAGCTCCAGTACCTTGGATCACTCCTCTGCCAGCTACTGTTTTAAACTCTCTTCTTTGCCATGCAGTGCTGCGACTATCATGCAGTGCACCATGCAATCTGTAGAAGCGAGCTGTTGGTGCTGTGTTTTTCAGCAGGCTATGATCCCAGCTGCCTGCCCAGAACCAACCAATAACAAGCTGCCGGCTGCACACCATTGAGAGGACACGCTGCCCCAGGCTTTTGCTTGTTAACAGGTGCAGTCACCGTTGTTACAGAAATCAAAGGCTCACTTTGCTAGCTATCCCCTTGACAGTGGAAACGAATAGCCTGGACAACCTCCAACTCTCACCGAGTATCACTACAGCAGCTTTGTGGTGAGTTTAAAGACAGAATTTATTATCGTCACTGAGCTCTCAGTATCAACCTCCACTTTGCCTCCCAGATGGGGGGATCACATACCTCCCAACTGTCCCGATTTTCGCGGGACAGTTCCGTTTTTTGGGGACTGTCCTGCTGTCCCACCCGTGGGCCGCAGTGTCCCGCGGAGGGGGCAGTTGGGAGGCTCTGTCTCTCACTGCCCTGCTTAGCAGAGCAGCGGTGCAAAAATTGCTGCTAGCTATCACATCTGAATTAGCCCCTATATGAGTACACTGCCTCCCCACACTACAGGGCTGTCTTAACAGCAGTGTAGGCCACTGGGCAAGTAATGCACAGGGGCCCCTACCCATCCTCCAGTGGTAGGGTGGGTGGGGTCTATCAGCGGCAGCTATGATGTCCCACGGGTGTTAGGGGGTGTTCTATCTACCGCTCAGCATGTAGGACCTTGAGGAGTAATTTCTGCTTATTACCCCTTTACTGCACAGATGGTGGGAGAAGGGAGAACACTAAACTGTAGAAAGGGGCATTGGGCTGAATGATGAGGCCCCGGTGCATGACTTCCAGGGTTGTAGGGGGTGTTTAATATGCAGGGGAGGGGGCTTAATATGAATAATTTTCTGGTGAGACGGCAGTCTGCTTGACTGCAGATATCTGCAGTTCCTGGAAATAGATTTCTTAGCTTTCAATGGATTACAAAACTAGAGAGTCCCACCTTTCAGGAGATACGGGGGACTTGGGGGTCAGAGTTCAAGAGCCAGAACAATCTATGAATATATGAACCTGCATAGCAGGCGTTTGGAGCTGGAGCAGGGACCAGCTGCTGAAAGGCTGATATCTCTGGTTCTGGGCATAGTAGAGACAAGCTGCCAGTGTCCACCAAATGGGGAAAGTCCGAGCTTTTAGACTATACCCTCAGAAAATCTCAAAGTCAGACAGAACCCGATATATCTGGCTGGGAAGAGCAATTAACAGGCTTGGATGGGGACCACTGCTTTGAAGATATATCCGGTTACCCAAGGCTGATTTTCAAATATCTGATTCCCCTGGAGAAAAGGGACCCTCAGCTATCAGCCTAGTCCCTTATACTCCTGGGGCCCTTAGCCAACTGCCCATTGAGCCCATACAAAAAGAAGGACCTGCCACACTACAGTACATCAGTACGCTACTTCCACACACTACATCTCTGCACTATGGGCCTTATTCAGAGATGGACGCAGATCGCTGCATATGCAGCCAGATCTGCATCCATCTACTTACAAGCTGGGGGCGGCCCAACATAGGGCAAGGCCGCCCAGCATGTTTGAGGCTGCCTCCCCATGCGTCCACAATTAGATTGTGGACACATCAGAACAAAGGCTGCGCTGTCAGGCGGTCTACCGCCATTATTTTAATCGGACCGGCTGAGTGTGACTTCAACCGGGCCTGTGCTGTTGGAGGGGCCCGACAGCCTGGGGAACATGTCTGCCTCCCTCCCCCCTTGAATATTACTGCTGGCCGGTGCCATCTTCCCAGTGACAACTTTGGGAAGATGGTGCCGCACATTGAAAGCAAAGACTGGCACTGTGCCAGAGTATTTGCACTTTAGTCACTGGGAAGATGGCGCTGCCACCAGTGACCGAGAAGGAAGGACCCGCTTCCGAGCAAGCAAGGTAGGAAGCGGATACTCTCCACTGTGCGCTACCCCCCCTCCCCCCTTAACGGTGTGGTTCTCTACTCCCCTGCCCAGCAGAGAGTATGGAGGGTGGGAGGAGGAGCAGCAAAGACCAAGGGCAGTAGCCGCCTATATGGAGAGGTTGGTGGGGTCTTACCGTTCAGCAGCAGTATCCAGCGGGGGATGGTTGCTGTCGTCTGCAGTTGCTGGGGGAGCAGGGGCATCATCATCGTGTGGTGCCCGTAGGCAAGGTAAATGTTGGTGCCCCCCATAGATAGCTAGATAGAGCAAAAGAGAAAGGCGGTGGGGGGGGGGGGGGGAGAGGAAGAGAGAAGGGAAAATGAGAGATAGATAAGGTACTAAGGTCGAGAGAGAAGCAAGAGAGAGAAAGAGGGTGTCAGAGAGAGAGAGAGAGAGAGACAGGGGTCAGAGAGTGTGGGAGAAGAAGAGGGGGGTAGCAAGAGAGTGTCAGGGATAGAGATGGGTGAGAGAGAGGGTGTCATGAAGAGAGACAGGGAGAGGCGCGAGAGAGGGTGTCAGGGAAAGTGAGGGAATGAGAGAAAGAAAGGAGGCCGAGAGAGTATCAGGGATAGAGAGAAAGGGGTGTCAGGAAGAGAGAGACAGAGAGAGGAGCGAGAAAGAAAGAGGGTGTCAGGGAAAGTGAGAGAATAAGAGACGGCAGAGCGAGAGGGTGTCAGAGATGTATAGAAAAGATAAGCGCCCTCACTAACTTCTAGGTAGGGGTAGGTGGATCTTAAACATACATGGGTGGGGACCAGTGGGGGTATGCTTAATATTACATATTTTCCGGAGGGGGGTGGTCATTTCTGCGGGTGTAGTTTCGCAACCTGGGGGTCTAAAATTTAGATTTCACTGGTTCCTGAAATTAGAGAGATCAAGCTATTGGATGGTACCTGGGTCAAGTAGATAAGGCTGGTGTTTCCAGAGATATCAGGGGTCAAAGGTCATAGAAATGCTACTAAGGAAACTGGACTTACAGTATCTCTAGTGTGGAACTGGCACCAGGACCCGGTGCTGGAAGCAGGATATCTCCGGTTCTATTGGGAGTTGAAACTTGAATCCAGGGTCACCTGAAAGTTGAGAGTCTCCTTTAAATTTCGAGTGTCTTGGGCAAATTCTATGTTTTAAACAACCAGAGATTTCCAGCCTCAAAAGATAATTAATGGTCCAGAACAGAGAGCTCACTTAATTTCCACATAGATAATGCATGATCCTGCCCACTTTGCAGGTGAATATCTCTGCGACCCCTGTTCCTATCAAAAAGCAGACAATGGTTCCAAAAAGCTGTGACTCTCCTCTTTCAGAGAACTCTTGGGTCACCAGGATCGGACTGGAAATGCTAGAATGGGAAGAGACCAACATGAGAGTCCCCTGGAGCCCGTCTCCGGTCAGGAAAAACTGTGGTTTTATTGTTTTGCAGGACGATATCTCTGCGGCCCCTGAGTATATCAACAAGCTGACAATGGTTTCCAAAAGCTGGGAATCTCAACTTTCAGGTGACACCTGGGTCTTCAGGATCAGACAGGACCACCCAAAATGGCTGGGCTTTTCAGTGGGGCGTAGATTGAAGGGGGATATCTATGATCCTATGCCGGTCACTGTTATGCATACCGTACCCCCAGAAGGTACAGATGATAGATTCCTGAAACATTGCTGGCATATAGGGGCTGGCACGGGTCGCAGGTCAGCACATGGAGCTAGAGACAGTAGAGGAGAGGTGCCCCCTTCACAGCAAGAGCTCCATTGTCTCTGGCATTTCTGCCTCTGATCGGCAGTTGTTGTTCGTCCAGCAGGGGGAAGTGGGAAAGGTGACAATGTCCATGGCTGGGAAAAGGGTCAGGTGCATGTGCTACCGTGGCAGGCACTGAGGTGCATAATCACAGCATTAGGTATGTGCAGTATGAGCATCAGTGGAGGCCGGCGGCGGGTGAGCTGGCTGAGGCTGCTGGCGGGCGGTACACTGGGGAGCAGTAGCGAATTTACTGCTAGACATTTAGGCACTGGGCAGCCCCCTGGACCTCTCATGCCCTAGGCAGCTGCTTTGGTTGCTTAGCGGTAAATCTGCTCCTGGGTCCAAGGCTAGATGAAGAAATAGCAGTATATAGGTGTCTAACAACACCTTTTACTGATGTAGCAGAATATAAAGCTTTAGAGAAAAGAATTGAACAAAGCATTAAGAAAAATGAGAAAGCTCTTGTAGAGAAAAAAATGAGAAAATTCATCAGCGACAAAAGGGAAGCAAGGGAGAAGGAGGAAATAGAGGATGAGGAGAATGATGAGGAATCTTCTGTATGTGAATATATACCTGACCCAGTTACCCCGAAGAGAGAAAGGAGAGAAGAAGCCCAAAGACATTCAGAATGGAGGGGGAGAGAACCCCGTGATGATAGATACGGGAATTGGAGGGGGGACCCCTATCCTAGTAAGATGTATCATAATAATAGATACACCAATCAGGAGACCCAAAGGAGAAACCATACCAGGGGAGTCCCCACATCTGAGATAGGGGAAAGATATGGAAATACATCAGAATATCAGAGGACGTATGGCCTACAAGTTAACATACAGAACAGATTTGATCCCCTTACCAGAGGACATGAAGAAACAAATTTTTTAGCGGGGAGAACAAAGAATCGCTATCGCAATTAAGCTCCAAATCCACCCATAGAGGGAAAAGGGCGGGCTTAAAATAGAAACGAAAGTATAAAAAGAAGAATAACAGGAAGGTACATGATATCAACCAATTAGAGCAGGGTGGGGGGAAATGTGAAATGCAGGCTATACACACAGAAATAAAGTTTCATTTTTAATATCAGCTCTCATGTCCTAACACAACATGAAACAAAAGTCTTAGAAAAAGGGCTGAAATACGCCCCCACCGCATTAGTAAATAAATTCTCCACCTTTGTTGATATTAAAAAATTTGCTAGGAAACTTCATCTGAAAAAGCTTTTTTCCAATAAGAAAGAACATATAGAAGAAATTGATACCCCATTTAAACCCAAGTCAATATTTTACCCGACTCATATGAAGGGTAACTTTGTTGATACATTTTGTACTCTAGTCCAGGATGACGTAAAGAAAATAATGAATAGAGGGGTTAAATTTAACCTCACATTTAAAGAAAGAAAGGCCCTAAAAGATCTTAAAGAAAATGGAGAAATAGTTATCAAACCCGCCGACAAAGGCGGAGGGGTGGTTTTGATGGACAGTAGCTGGTACCAGAATGAACTCCAGAGGCAATTTGGGGATAAAATCATGTACCAGAAATGAAGATCAGACCCTACTGTAAAAATTATGGAAAATTTAAAGATTTTGCTAGACAGTTATCTAACACAGGGAATTTTGGAAGAGAAAGAATGGAAGTTCCTATGGAACCCGAATCCTGTCACACCGGTAATATACATATTGCCTAAGGTCCATAAGAATCCTTTACAACCACGTGGGAGACCGATAGTGGCAGGAATAGATTCAGCCACAGCTAATCTATCAGAATTCATAGATCATTTTCTGCAGCCCCTAGTTAAAGAATAAGTCTCATCTTAAGGACACTAAAGATTTGCTAAATATCTTACCCATTTACCCTTGGGAAGATGGTTAACTTCTTGTAACAACTGACGTAAAGTCACTTTATACAATCATCAACCATCGGGCAGGAATTTAGGCCATTACTAAATATTTATCTATAAGTGAGTTAAATACGGAGCTGCAGAAAATTCTAGTAGAAGGAGTGGTTTTCATTATTTCAATTATTTTATGTTTATGGGGAATGTTATATTCAAAAAGTAGGGACTGCGATGGGCAACAGGTTCGCCCCAAGTTATGTGAACGTGTTTATGGGGCAATGGGAACAAGACTCCATATGGGGTGAGAACCCCTTTGAGGCGAACCTGGTGTCCTGGACACGCTACATTGATGATGTTCTGTTTTTATGGAGGGTAGGGAGAGAGATTTTAGAAGAGTTTTGTGTGTACCTTAATATGAAAACTCTTAATATTGAATTCACTTTTACAGTTAGTGACCGAAGTGTTGACTTTTTAGATATCAGGATTTATGCAGAGAATAATTGTTTTAAAACAAAAATTTTATTAAGCCAACAGACTCACAGACATACAATAGTTGTCCAATAGCTGTCTTCACAGTAATTGGTTGAACTCTATACCTGGAGGACAACTTAAACGTATAAAACACAACTGTACAGACTACAATGTCTTTCAACAACAAGCGTTAAAAATGGCGGAGACATTTGTCTCTAGTGGTTATCACTCAGAAACAATAGATAAAGTGATGAAAGAAGTGAACAAAGTAGATAGGAAAGTTTGCTACAAGATAGAAGTGAAGCTACTCACCCCCAAAAAGCACATAGGACAGATAAATATAATGTCACAGAATTTAGCTCACAGCATAAACTAATTGAAAAGTCCTTTAATAAACATTGGGGGATCTTTAAGAAGGACCCCATTATAGGACAACAAATACCAGCAAAACCCGTCTTCATTTATAGGAAGGCCCGCAACTTGAGGAACAAACTAAGAGTATGTATCCAATGAAGAAATTAAGAAGGGGCTTACGTACAGTGGGTTTTCATCGATGTGGCTTATGTATGGCATGTAAGAATATAAAAGAAGATACAAAGAAAGTAGAAGAGGTCCATGTTAATGGAATGGACTACAAGATTAGGGAGTTTAATACGTGTAATGTGAAGAATGTCATTTATTTGATTGAATGTTCCTGTAGTTTATACTACATAGGACAGACATCATGGCCCCTGAAGGTACGCCTAAGGGGAACATTTACGAAATATTAGAAATAGACTTGAGACTCACTCACTTTCACATCACTTTAAGAATCATCACAATAGTTCAGTTACATGAATTAAAAGGTTTATAGGAATAAAATTTGTAGAAGGACATTGCCGAAGAAGAGATATAGAAGCCCAGTTAGCGGAGGCAGAAATTACATAAATATATGAATTAAATACCTTGAAGCCAAATGGGCTAAACTCCGATTTTGAACTCAAATGGTTCCTTTAAGAGCGCATGGTTTTATTTTAACTATGTGTTTTATATTAATTATACTTGTTCATTTATTTTTTCTACTTTTTTTTAAAACTTTTTATATCATATGTCTAAAGACTTACACAGTATCATAAAAAGGCAGTAGTCATTTATTTTATGTTTATTATATATTTTATGTTTACTATATACTTCCAGATTGAATGTATACATTGTATATGCATTTAAAAAATAATAATATATGATTGTTGTATTACAAGTAGCTATAGGTTGGGTCCGCTAGAATGTGGAGTAAATTATACCAGACCTATTGGATTAACAGATGAATAGAAAAGAGAAAGTTAATTAGGCAGCCGCGGCGGCGGATCAACACAGAAAGATTTGTTGTTCTGGTTGCCACGGTAACCAAAGCAAATGACATAACGGAACGGCTAATACGGAAGTAAACTAATTACAGGATGAGAGTACACTGGGTAATCGTGACAACGGATCAGCAGAGTGGCATTTGTTGTTCCGGTTGCCACGGTTACCAGAGGATATGACAAAAAATATGCAAGAGATAAGGATCACATGAGTCTATTACGGTCACGTGATACTGTGATGTCACGGAGTCTCCTAGACATCAGGGAAATGTTTATGATCACATGGTCATCAGGATAACTAGTGATTGGAGGAAAGTGCCAATCACAGCTGCTGGAATAGAAGCAATTAGACAAACTTTCACTGATAGGAGGACAGGGGTATTTAAACCCATTGGACTAGTGTATGAATATCTTTGCCTTGAAAAAGATCCCAGTGTAGGCAGTGCCAGATTAATGTCCACATGGGCCTGGAGCTGAAATATAGGAAAGGCCTATTGTGTACCGCTGCAGCAGATTGGATTAAGGAGAGGGGAGCAGGGGATATGTTATCCTGGTCCCCACTCTCTCAGGGCCCCCCGTGCCTGCCCTCAACCACCAGCCCATTGCATTTTTTTTTTTAATGAAGAAGTTCAGCTATGGGAGAGCCCTGACCCTGGTATCCGGACTCCAGGTCGACAACAAAAAGGTCAACACACTTTAGGTCGACGCCAATTGGTCGACACGCCTTAGGTTGACATGGACAAAAGGTCGACATGGTGAAAAGGTCGACATGGTGAAAAGGTTGACAGGAACAAGGTCAACATGAGTTTTTCACAATTTTTTTCTTTTTTGGAACCTTTTCATACTTAACGATCCACGTGGACTACGATTGGAACGGTAATCTGTGCCGAGCGAAGCGGTAGTGGAGCGAAGGCACCATGCCCGAAGCATGGCGAGCGAAGCGAGCCATGCGAGGGGACGCGGTGCACTAATTGGGGTTCCCGGTCACTCTACGAAGAAAACGACACCAAAAAAACATAAAAAACTCATGTCGACCTTTTTCCATGTCGACCTTGTTCCTGTCGACCTTTTGTCCATGTCGACCTAAGGTGTGTTGATCAATTGGCGTTGACCTAAGGTGTGTCGACCTTTTTGTTGTCGACCCTGAGTCCCAGACCCCCCGACCCTATGTGTTCAGTGGTTTCCTTCATATTACAGAGAGCATCAGTGATCACTGTATATTACAGAGAGCATCAGTGACCACCATATACTACAGAGAGCATCTGTGACCACGCACTATATATTACATTTCCAGCCACTGCAGTAAATTATAAAATTAACTGCTTTCTTAGCTGTTGTCTGTGTAGAAAGTAAACATTGTAGCTGCAATGGCAATTCTGCACCAGGGCTGTAAGGGTTAACTTACTGCTTTGCAGATGTGCGTGCTTGAGCTGGTTTGGGTTTTACTTTTTAATAAAAAAATCCAAACACACTTTTCAATAAAAAATATTTAGGATGATAAAAAATATCCGAAAAAAGTCTTTACATATAAAAATATATAAACTGCCCCCCCCCATCTTATAAAACTAGTATACCATATACTACAGAGAGCATCGGTGACCACCATATATTACAGAGAGCATCAGTGACCACCATATATTACAGAAAGCATAAGTGACCACCATATTTTACAGAAAGCATCAGTGTCCACTACATATTACAGAGAGCATCAGTGACCCCTGTATACTACAGAGAGCATCAGTGACCAACAGAGCCATAACTAGACATTTTGGTGCCTGTGCCAGAAAGACCATTGGTACCACCCTCCATATTTTATAAAGGGATGTGACCTCATGGGGAGGGGGCGTGGTCACATAATTGTACCAATTCACATTACAAAGTAGCGTCTGTTAGTCACATTACACCGCACAGTAGCATCCGCTAAGTCACATTACACCAAACAGTAGCATCTGTTAGTCACATTGCTCCACACATTAGCGTCTGTTATATACTCACATTACAGCGCTCAGTAGCGTCCATTATACACATTACACTGCACAGTAGCGTCCGTTAGTTACATTACACCGCACGTCAGCCTCCGTTAGTCATATTACTCAGCACGGCAGCATCCTTTAGTCACATTACATCGCACGGTAACATCAGTTAATCACATTACACTGCACAGCAGCGCCCGTTAGTTACATTACACCGCACAGTAGTGTCCGTGTCCGAGTCACATTACACCACACAGCAGCGTCCGATAGTTAGATTACACCGCACAGTAGTGTCAGAGTCACATTACACCGCATGGCAGCGTCCGATAATTACATTACACCGCACGGCAGCGTCTGATAATTACATTACACCACACGGCAGCGTCCGATAGTCACATTACACCGCACAGTAGTGTCCGAATCACATTACACAGCAAGGCAGCGTCCGATAGTTACATTACACTGCACAGCAGCGTCTGATAGTTACATTACACCGCACAGCAGCATCTGATAGTTACATTACACTGAACAGTAGTGTCCGAGTCACATTACACCGCAAGTCAGCGTCCGATAGTTACATTATACCGCACAGTATTGTCCGAGTTACATTACACCGCACGGCAGCATCCAATAGTTACAATACATCACACGGCAGCGTCCGATAGTTACATTACACCACACGGCAGCGTCCGATAGTTACATTACACCGCACGGCAGCGTCCAATAGTCGCATTACACCGCACGGCAGCGTCCGATAGTCACATTACACCGCACAGCAGTGTTCGATGGTTACAATACACCGCACAGTAGTGTCCGAGTCACATTACACCGCACGGAAGCATCCGATAGTCACATTACACCGCACGGCAGCGTCCGATAGTTACATTACACCGCACGGCAGCGTCCGATAGTTACATTACACAGCACGGCAGAGTCCGATAGTTACATTATACCACACAGAAGCATTCGATAGTTACATTACACCACACGGCAGCGTCCGATAGTTACATTACACCTCACGGCAGCGTCTGATAGTCGCATTACACTGCACGGCAGCGTCCGATAGTCACATTACACCGAACGGCAGCATCCAACAGTTACATTACACCGCTCAACACCACACGGCAGTGTCCGTTAGTTACATTACACAGCACGGCAGCGTCCGATAGTTACATTACACCGCACGGCAGCGTCCGATAGTTACATTACACCGCACGGCAGCGTCCGAAAGTTACATTACACCGCACAGCAGCGCCCGATAGTCACATTACACCGCACGTCAGCGTCCGATAGTTACATTACACCGCAAGGTAATGTCCGAGTCACATTACACCGCACAGTAGTGTCCGTATACACACTGGCAGGAATTCAATTGATTATCATGCACGATAGATTAAAACAGTATGCCATTAAGGTCACAGAATATGTACACATAACTTTCAGTGTGAGAAAGTCCTGGGCATAGGGGCTACACAGCATATACTCCTTTGTACCTCAAATCGCAGCTGCAGAACACCTCACAGATGACCCAGGCGGCGAGAACTGCACTGCAGTGTACTGTACAGTGGGCGGGGCTTAGAACGGACCAGGGGTGTGGCTTCAGGCAACAGGGGTCAGGGCTCAGCAGTAGAAGAACCAGGGGGCAGAGTTTATAATGGTCCCCCAGAGACACAGCTTCGGATGGCATGTAAGAAGAACTTTGAGCAATCGTGGGCACAGCTGTAGGTGCACCAGGAGGCGGAGCTTATCGCGATCTGGGGGAGGATCTTATTTCGATCATGGGTATGCACTTCATTGTGCAGTGACAGCTGCTGGCAGCTTCAGAGGGGAGAGGCAGAGCCTTGACTCTCCGTGACAGGATTCAAGTGAGGGAATGCTATTGGTGATGACAGGAGAAAATTTTTTTTTCCCCTGTCAACACTATCTGTACTGCAGGGGCTCTATGGGCCTATTTCCAGTGGGGGGCCTGGAGCTGCAGCTCCATCCGCCCCATTGTTAATCCGGCCCTGAGTGTAGGGATAGAAACGTGTTGGCTTTACAGGAGTGATGGAGAACCCAGGGAGGTGATTGACGGCTGGAGCAGAGCACCAGGTAGCAGACCCGAGCAGCCGCTTGGTTTATCACATCTCTCATGCTCAGACAGAACTCCTTAAAACCAGTTCAGCAACATCTGGTAATTACCCCGTTGTTTTCTTAGTCACCCTGCAGTTTTATCCATCTTTTAAGTATTTTTCTGTATTTTATGGATGTCTTTTGAAGTGTGTTTTGTGTCTCAAAATTAAACGTACTATGCTATGCGAGCCCTGTCTGCTTCTCTTTGCATGTACGGGAGCACTTAACTGACCACATTGGATGCTATTGGCCAATATAAGAAATATTGGAGAACAGTAATACGCATTTGGGAAGCTGATCTTTGGTTGGATTAAGAAAATCAGCACTCATTGGAAGAAAGCGATCTCTTCTTCTCAGACTGAGCACCGGGCAAGGGACCACTTATCTTTCTTTCTATTCCTTTTTTCTATCTATCTATCTATCTATCTATCTATCTATCTATCTATCTATCTATCTATCTATCTATCTATCTATCCATTCATTGCTCTGTTTGTTTGTCCAGTTATGCATTCGGACACCCCTGCACCAATTGATGAAACCAACATTAGGTGGTCCAGGTGGATCCTGGCCAGGTTTTTTTTTTTTGGGGGGGGGGGGGGGGGTTCACTACGATCTGCCGGCGGCCGGCCTCCCGGCGACCAGCATACCGGTGCCGGGAGGCCGTCCGCCGGCTTACCGACAGTGCGGCGAGCGCAAATGAGCCCCATGCGGGCTCACTGCGCTCACCACGCTACGGGCACGGTGGCGCGCTACGTGCTCCACACTATTTTATTCTCCCTCCAGGGGGGTCGTGGACCCCCATGAGGGAGAATAAGTGTCGGTATGCCGGCTGTCGGGCTCCCGGCGCCGGTATGCTGGTCGCCGGGAGCCCGACCGCCGGCATACTGAAGACCACCCGGGGTAGGGTTAGGGTCCTGGTCGGACCTTACAGCGGAATGCGCTGGACAGAACTTTGACCCAGGGAGCCTGTTCTGGGCCTTCCACTGGATGGATTTGAAAGAGAACTTCACAGAGTGGTAACACTGGATCCCAGAAGACATACTAGGGGGTCGGGGTTGGTCGGACATCATAGCAAAATGCGCCAGGGTGAATATCGTAGAAGTTTTTATAGAAGCGAACTAAGCACCCATGTTCTTCAGTGGTCCTACTTTATCAGGTAACCGTCCCTCTAATAGAGTAACAATGTATAATTTCAGTGTAGTCTGGAACCTGACCCCTAGAGGAGGGGGTGGGCCTTCAGGCAGTGGGGCTAAATGGGAATGTTCACTGTTGTATGGGTGAGCTTGGAGAGACTGGGGGGAAGGTAGGGCTGCAGTCTACCTAAACTGCAGGAAAATTCTCTACGTGCAGCCATGGATGGGTGAACCTGTAAGGATTGCTGATCACTGTGGCTGCAGTGAACCATGTTAGTTTAGGCTGCAGGAAGATTCTCTTTCTGCAGTCACAGTTGGAGGAGAAGGGGTAGACTGATGGTGGAGCTATAGGTCGAAAGGGCTGGTTAAGCAATTTGAAACCGAAGGTCGCAGGAAGATTATCTTCCAGCATCTGCCAGGTTAGTGTTTCTGACCATGCTAGACAAGTGGTTAAATGGGATAGGTTAGTGCCTCTGTTGTATTTTAAGACCATAACTTTCTCTATCAATACACATGCACATCTATTTAATGCGATAGTTAACATGCATCTTCACGCAAATTCTTCAACATCTTCTTGCCGGGACAGCACTACGATAAGCAGCAGTCCCATCTTTGTCACTTCCTGGTTTATGACCTGCATGAAGTAATGTGCATGAGTGGTTATTGGCCACTATTGGAGAAATATCTTCAGATCTCATTCTGAGGCAATTTTCAGAATTGCAGTCAATAGCTACAGTGGCTAATGCCATCCACTGATATTGGGTACAAGCTTGCTGCATGCAAGCATATCGTAGCCCCATAGAATCCTAT
Source organism: Pseudophryne corroboree (assembly GCF_028390025.1). Lineage (NCBI taxonomy): Eukaryota > Metazoa > Chordata > Amphibia > Anura > Myobatrachidae > Pseudophryne > Pseudophryne corroboree. The sequence goes on along the minus strand of NC_086447.1, from coordinate 561,821,822 downwards.
CAGGACAGCTGTGCCGTGAGACTGCAGTACATATGGTAGAGGCTAAGACAGTAGAGCAATTTAAACATGCCTGGGATAGGCATATGAATATTCTTACAAAGAACTAAGGTAAAAAAAGGGTTAATTAGTGATGTGCACCGGACATTTTTCGGGTTTTGTGTTTTGGTTTTGGATTCGGTTCCGCGGCCGTGTTTTGGATTCGGACGCGTTTTGGCAAAACCTCACCGAAATTTTTTTGTCGGATTCGGGTGTGTTTTGGATTCGGGTGTTTTTTACAAAAAACCCTAAAATACAGCTTAAATCATAGAATTTGGGGGTCATTTTGATCCCATAGTATTATTAACCTCAATAACCATAATTTCCACTCATTTCCAGTCTATTCTGAACACCTCACAATATTATTTTTAGTCCTAAAATTTACACAGAGGTCGCTGGATGGCTAAGCTAAGCGACACAAGTGGCCGACACAAACACCTGGCCCATCTAGGAGTGGCACTGCAGTGTCAGGCAGGATGGCACTTCAAAAAAATTGTCCCCAAACAGCACATGATGCAAAGAAAAAAAGAGGCGCACCAAGGTCGCTGTGTGACTAAGCTACGCGACACAAGTGGCCGACACAAACACCTGGCCCATCTAGGAGTGGCACTGCAGTGTCAGACAGGATGGCACTTCAAAAAAATAGTCCCCAAATAGCACATGATGCAAAGAAAAATGAAAGAAAAAAGAGGTGCAAGATGGAATTGTCCTTGGGCCCTCCCACCCACCCTTATGTTGTATAAACAGGACATGCACACTTTAACGAACCCATCATTTCAGCGACAGGGTCTGCCACACGACTGTGACTGAAATGACTGGTTGGTTTGGGCCCCCACCAAAAAAAGAAGCAATTAATCTCTCCTTGCACAAACTGGCTCTACAGAGGCAAGATGTCCACCTCATCATCATCCTCCGATTCCTCACCCCTTTCACTGTGTACATCCCCCTCCTCACAGATTATTAATTCGTCCCCACTGGAATCCACCATCTCAGGTCCCTGTTTACTTTGTGGAGGCAATTGCTGCTGGTGAATGTCTCCACGGAGGAATTGATTATAATTTATTTTGATGAACATCATCTTCTCCACATTTTCTGGAAGTAACCTCGTACGCCGATTGCTGACAAGGTGAGCGACTGCACTAAACACTCTCTCGGAGTACACACTGGAGGGAGGGCAACTTAGGTAGAATAAAGCCAGTTTGTGCAAGGGCCTCCAAATTGCCTCTTTTTCCTGGCAGTATACGTACGGACTGTCTGGCGTGCCTACTTGGATGCGGTCACTCATATAATCCTCCACCATTCTTTCAATGGTGAGAGAATCATATGAAGTGACAGTAGATGACATATCAGTAATCGTTGGCAGGTCCTTCAGTCCGGACCAGATGTCAGCACTCGCTCCAGACTGCCCTGCATCACCGCCAGCGGGTGGGCTCGGAATTCTTAGCCTTTTCCTTGCACCCCCAGTTGCGGGAGAATGTGAAGGAGATGTTGACGGGTCATGTTCCGCTTGACTTGACAATTTTCTCACCAGCAGGTCTTTGAACCTCTGCAGACTTGTGTCTGCCGGAAAGAGAGATACAACGTAGGTTTTAAATCTAGGATCGAGCACGGTGGCCAAAATGTAGTGCTCTGACTTCAACAGATTGACCACCCGTGAATCCTGGTTAAGCGAATTAAGGGCTCCATCCACAAGTCCCACATGCCTAGTGGAATCGCTCTGTTTTAGCTCCTCCTTCAATGTCTCCAGCTTCTTCTGCAAAAGCCTGATGAGGGGAATGACCTGACTCAGGCTGGCAGTGTCTGAACTGACTTCACGTGTGGCAAGTTCAAAGGGTTGCAGAACCTTGCACAACGTTGAAATCATTCTCCACTGCGCTTGAGTCAGGTGCATTCCCCCTCCTTTGCCTATATCGTGGCCAGATGTATAGGCTTGAATGGCCTTTTGCTGCTCCTCCATCCTCTGAAGCATATAGAGGGTTGAATTCCACCTCGTTACCACCTCTTGCTTCAGATGATGGCAGGGCAGGTTCAGGACTGTTTGGTGGTGCTCCAGTCTTCTGTACGCGGTGGCTGAATGGCGAAAGTGGCCCGCAATTCTTCGGGCCACCGACAGCATCTCTTGCATGCCCCTGTCGTTTTTTAAATAATTCTGCACCACCAAATTCAATGTATGTGCAAAACATGGGACGTGCTGGAATTTGCCCAGATGTAATGCACGCACAATATTGCTGGCGTTGTCCGATGTCACAAATCCCCAGGAGAGTCCAATTGGGGTAAGCCATTCTGCGATGATCTTCCTCAGTTTCCGTAAGAGGTTGTCAGCTGTGTGCCTCTTCTGGAAAGCGGTGATACAAAGCGTAGCCTGCCTAGGAACGAGTTGGCGTTTGCGAGATGCTGCTACTGGTGCCGCCGCTGCTGTTCTTGCTGCGGGAGGCAATACATCTACCCAGTGGGCTGTCACAGTCATATAGTCCTGAGTCTGCCCTGCTCCACTTGTCCACATGTCCGTGGTTAAGTGGACATTGGGTACAACTGCATTTTTTAGGACACTGGTGAGTCTTTTTCTGAGGTCTGTGTACATTTTCGGTATCGCCTGCCTAGAGAAATGGAACCTAGATGGTATTTGGTACCGGGGACACAGTACTTCAATCAAGTCTCTAGTTGCCTCTGAATTAACGGTGGATACCGGAACCACGTTTCTCACCGCCCAGGCTGCCAAGGCCTGAGTTATCTGCTTTGCAGCAGGATGACTGCTGTGATATTTCATCTTCCTCGCAAAGGACTGTTGGACAGTCAATTGCTTACTGGAAGTAGTACAAGTGGTCTTCCGACTTCCCCTCTGGGATGACGATCGACTCCCAGCAGCTACAACAGCAGCGCCAGCAGCAGCAGTAGGCGTTACACTCAAGGATGCATCGGAGGAATCCCAGGCAGGAGAGGACTCGTCAGACTTGCCAGTGACATGGCCTGCAGGACTATTGGCTTTCCTGGGTAAGGAGGAAATTGACACTGAGGGAGTTGGTGGTGTGGTTTGTAGGAGCTTGGTTACAAGAGGAAGGGATTTAGTGGTCAGTGGACTGCTTCCGCTGTCACCCAAAGTTTTGAACTTGTCACTGACTTATGATGAATGCGCTGCAGGTGACGTATAAGGGAGGATGTTCCGAGGTAGTTAACGTCCTTACCCCTACTTATTACAGCTTGACAAAGGCAACACACGGCTTGACACCAGTTGTCCGCATTTGTGTTGAAATAATTCCACACCGAAGAGCTGATTTTTTTTGTATTTTGACCAGGCATGTCAATGGCCATATTAGTCCCGCGGACAACAGGTGTCTCCCCGGGTGCCTGACTTAAACAAACCACCTCACCATCAGAATCCTCCTTGTCAATTTCCTCCCCAGCGCCAGCAACACCCATATCCTCATCCTGGTGTACTTCAACAGTGACATCTTCAATTTGACTATCAGGAACTGGACTGCGGGCGCTCCTTCCAGCACTTGCAGGGGGCGTGCAAATGTTGGAAGGCGCAAGCTCTTCCCGTCCAGTGTTGGGAAGGTCAGGCATCGCAACCGACACAATTGGACTCTCCTTGGGGATTTGTGATTTAGAAGAACGCACAGTTCTTTGCTGTGCTTTTGCCAGCTTAAGTCTTTTAATTTTTCTAGCGAGAGGATGAGTGCTTCCATCCTCATGTGAAGCTGAACCACTAGCCATGAACATAGGCCATGGCCTCAGCCGTTCCTTGCCACTCTGTGTCGTAAATGGCATATTGGCAAGTTTACGCTTCTCCTCAGACGCTTTTAATTTTGATTTTTGGGTCATTTTACTGAACTTTTGTTTTTTGGATTTTACATGCTCTCTACTATGACATTGGGCATCGGCCTTGGCAGACGACGTTGATGGCATTTCATCGTCTCGGCCATGACTAGTGGCAGCAGCTTCAGCACGAGGTGGAAGTGGATCTTGATCTTTCCCTATTTTAACCTCCACATTTTTGTTCTCCATTTTTTAATGTGTGGAATTATATGCCAGTAACTATCAATAGCAATGGCCTACTACTATATATACTGCGCACAACTGAAATGCACCACAGGTATGGATGGATAGTATACTTGATGACACAGAGGTAGGTACAGCAGTGGCCTTCCGTACCGTACTGCTATATATACTGGTGGTCACTGTCAGCAAACTGCAAAACTAAAATGCACCACAGGTATAGAATGTAGATGGATAGTATACTTAATGATGACACAGAGGTAGGTACAGCAGTGGCCTTCCGTACCGTACTGCTATATATAGTATACTGGTGGTCACTGTGTCAGCAAACTGCAAAACTAAAATGCACCACAGGTATAGAATGTAGATGGATAGTATACTTAATGACGACACAGAGGTAGGTACAGCAGTGGCCTTCCGTACCGTACTGCTATATATAGTATACTGGTGGTCACTGTGTCAGCAAACTGCAAAACTAAAATGCACCACAGGTATAGAATGTAGATGGATAGTATACTTAATGACGACACAGAGGTAGGTACAGCAGTGGCCTTCCGTACCGTACTGCTATATATAGTATACTGGTGGTCACTGTGTCAGCAAACTGCAAAACTAAAATGCACTACAGGTATAGAATGTAGATGGATAGTATACTTAATGACGACACAGAGGTAGGTACAGCAGTGGCCTTCCGTACCGTACTGCTATATATAGTATACTGGTGGTCACTGTGTCAGCAAACTGCAAAACTAAAATGCACCACAGGTATAGAATGTAGATGGATAGTATACTTAATGACGACACAGAGGTAGGTACAGCAGTGGCCTTCCGTACCGTACTGCTATATATACTGGTGGTCACTGTGTCAGCAAACTGCACAACTGAAATGCATTACAGGTATAGAATCTAGATGGATAGTATACTTAAGGACGACACAGAGGTAGGTACAGCAGTGGCCTACTGTACCGTAATGCTATATATTATATACTGGTGGTCACTGGTCAGCAAAACTCTGCACTGTACTCCTCCTATATAATATTATACTGGTGGTCCCCAGTCCCCACAATAAAGCAGCACACTGAGCACAGATATGGAGTGTTTTTCAGGCAGACAACGTATACTGGTGGTCACTGTCAGCAAAACTCTGCACTGTACTCCTGCTATATAATACAGCTGCTCCCCAGTCCCCACAATTAAGCAGTGTGAGCACAGCTATATGCAGCACACTGAGCACAGATATGGAGCGTTTTTTTCAGGCAGAGAACGGATAACTGGTGGTCACTGATCAGCAAAAGTCTGCACTGTACTCCTCCTATAGTATACAGCTGCTCCCCAGCCCTCCCCACAATTAAGCAATAGTGCACAATCAAGCTCAACAATAACGGAGAGGACGCCAGCCACGTCCTCTCCCTAACATTTCCAATGCATGAGTGAAAATGGCGGCGACGCGCTGCTGCTTATATAGAATCCGAATCTCGCGAGAATCCGACAGCGGGATGATGACGTTCGGGCGCGCTCGGGTTACCCAAGCCATACGGGAGAATCCGAGTATGGCTCGGACCCGTGTAAAAAGGGTGAAGTTCGGGGGGGTTCGGTTTCCGAGAAACCGAACCCGCTCATCACTAGTTAAGATGACCTAAAAGATAAAAAAAGGGGCAGACTAGATGGGCCAAATGGTTCCTATCTGCCGTCATATTCTATGTTTCTATCTTAAATGGCGTGTATTAAATGCTTGTCGGATCCTTTCCGACGGAAAGGATCCGACAATGCAGTATTCAATGAGCGGCGAAATCCAGCAGGATTTGGCCGTTCCCGACAATGCCGATCCAACTTTTTTTAAAGTCGGATTGACATAGTGGGTAATTCAGAGTTAATCACAGCTGCAAATTTGTTAGCAGTTGGGCAAAACCATGTGCACTGCAGGTGGGGCAGATATAACGTGCAGAGAGAGTTAGATTTGGGTGGGGTATATTGTTTCTGTGCAGGGTAAAGACTGGCTTCATTATTTTGACACTGCAATTTAGATTTCAGTTTGAACACCCCCCCAACCAAATCTACTCTCTCTGCACATCTTATATCTGTCCCCCCTGCAGTGCACATGGTTTTGCTCTACTCCTGCTAACAAATTTGCTGCTGCGATCAACACTGAATTAGGCCCATTGTCGGTAACAGGGCTAGAACCTGTCGGATTTGGCCGCGGAATCCAACAAAACACGTGGATCCGCGGCTATTCCGCTGATCCTAATATCTATTGGTTGCAGCCCCTGTTCTTACATATGGGGATTTAAATGCAGTGAAACTTCCAAAAGCTGCAATCTTTTGTAGGTTTAATTGTAAAATGGCTTTGATATATTCACTCTACTCTGCATAAGTCCCACTGTAGTTACAGCAGCAGGGGTAATGCAGTTTTCCTGATATGGTTAAACTGCCGGGATGACAAACTAAGGCATCCCAAAAGACCTCTGCCGGGACTCCTGTTTGGTAAGCCTTGGGAATAGAGGGGTGGGTTGGGTTAGGTTTAGTTTGCGAAGGGAGAGTTAGGCTGCAGGGAAGGTAGGGTTGGCTTAAGCTGTGGGGAGGGGGTTAGGGTTAAGCACACCCGGGGAGGGTTATGGTGTGGGGAAGGGATGGTTACGTTTAAGCTGCGTGAAAGGGGGGATCAGGTTTAGACTACGGGAAGGGAGGGTTAGGGTGGTAAGGGTAATCATACATCTCTGCATCGGGATACGGATGTCGGTCATATGACCCCCGTCATCCCATCAGTCCGGATATTGTAGGCATTCCCTATCTATCTATAGATATCTCTATCACACATAAGCACACATTTATGTAAAAAAACAGCATAGAGAACACTATGGGAAATGTAGATAATAGTGCATTAGAAAAAAAAATACATTAAGGGGCCCATTTACTGTTTATTGAGGTTTAGACTCGATAAATATAATTACTTATTGCCGTTATTCAGGCAATAAGAAATTAGTTTTCACCAAGATGTATTAAAAATCACATCCAGGGTCAGGTGCTCTGATAGGAGCCTACCCAGCAATGTGTAAACTAAAGTGATTGCATAAGGGATCACTTTACTTTATGCTGCGGAGCTAGTGCACGTGTGGCCATTAGACAGCGCATGCACCAGTGGCTGTTACTGGGGAGGGATCAGGACAATCCGTCTCCAAGTAAATTGTGTGATATGTAGCCCATAGATTTGAGTGACTAACGCCAACGCTATTGTGATGAGAAAATAAGATTTTACTTACCGATAAATCTATTTCTCGTAGTCCGTAGTGGATGCTGGGGACTCCGTCAGGACCATGGGGAATAGCGGCTCCGCAGGAGACAGGGCACAAAAGCAAGCTTTTAGGATCACATGGTGTGTACTGGCTCCTCCCCCTATGACCCCCCTCCAAGCCTCAGTTAGGTACTGTGCCCGGACGAGCGTACACAATAAGGAAGGATCTTGAATCCCGGGTAAGACTCATACCAGCCACACCAATCACACCGTACAACTTGTGATCTGAACCCAGTTAACAGTATGATAACAATGAAGTAGCCTCTAAAAAAGATGGCTCACAACAATAATAACCCGATTTTTGTAACAATAACTATGTACAAGTAATGCAGACAATCCGCACTTGGGATGGGCGCCCAGCATCCACTACGGACTACGAGAAATAGATTTATCGGTAAGTAAAATCTTATTTTCTCTAACGTCCTAGTGGATGCTGGGGACTCCGTCAGGACCATGGGGATTATACCAAAGCTCCCAAACGGGCGGGAGAGTGCGGATGACTCTGCAGCACCGAATGAGAGAACTCCAGGTCCTCCTCAGCCAGGGTATCAAATTTGTAGAATTTTACAAACGTGTTCCCCCCTGACCACGTAACTGCTCGGCAAAATTTTAAAGCCGAGACCCCCTCGGGCATCCGCCCAAGATGAGCCCACCTTCCTTGTGGAATGGGCACTTACAGATTTTGGCTGTGGCAGGCCTGCCACAGAATGTGCAAGCTGAATTGTACTACAAATCCAACAAGCAATAGTCTGCTTAGAAGCAGGAGCACCCAGCTTTTTGGGTGCATACAATATAAACAGCAAGTCAGAATTTCTGACTCCAGCCGTCCTGGAAATATATATATATATATATATATATCTATATATTTTTAGGGCCCCGACAACGTCTAGCAACTTGGAGTCCTCCAAGTCCCTAGTAGCCGCAGGCCCCACAATATGTTGTTTCAGGTGAAACGCTGACACCACCTTAGGAAGAAACTGGGGACGAGTCCGCAGTTCTGCCTTGTCCGACTGGAAAAACAAATATGGGCTTTTTTAAGACAAAGCCCCCAATTCTGAGAATCGTCTGGCCGAGGCCAGGGCCACAACATGGTCACTTTCCATGTGAGATATTTCAAATCCACAGATTTGAGCGGTTCAAACCAATATGATTTTAGGAATCCCAACACTACGTTGAGATCCCACGGTGCCACTGGAGGCACACAAGGGGCTGTATATGCAATACTCCCTTGACAAATGTCTGGACTTCAGGAATTGAAGCCAATTTTTTCTGGAAGAAAATCTACAGGGCCGAAACTTGAACCTTAATGGACCCCAATTTGAGGCTCATAGACACTCCTGTTTTCAGGAAGTGCAGAAATCGACCTAGTCGAAATTTTTTCGTGGGGCCTTCCTGGCCTCACCCACGCAATATATTTTCACCACATGTGGTGATAACGTTGTACGGTCACCTCCTTCCTGGCTTTGACCAGGGTAGGTATGACTTCTTCCGGAATGCCTTTTCCCTTAGGATCCGGCGTTCAACCGCCATGCCGTCAAACGCAGTCGCGGTAAGTCTTGGAACAGACAAGGTCCCTGCTGGAGCAGGTCCTTTCTTAGAGGCAGATGCCACGGTTCCTCTTGGAACAGACATGGTTCTTGCTGAAAGCAAATCCCATCTTAGCTCCCGAGGCCATTAGTCCTCTGTGAGCATCTCTTGAAGTTCCGGGTACCAAGTCCCTCTTGGCCAATCCGGAGCCACGAGTATAGTTCTTACTCCTCTACGTCTTATAATTCTCAATACCTTGGTTATGAGAAACAGAGGAGGGAACACATACACCGACTGTTACACCCACGGTGTTACCAGGACGTCCACAGCTATCGCCTGAAGGTCTCGTGACCTGGCGCAATACCTGTCACGTTTTTTGTTCGGGCGGGACGCCATCATGTCCACCTTTGGTCTTTCCCAACGGTTCACAATCATGCGGAAAACTTCCCGATGAAGTTCCCACTCTCCCGGGTGGAGGTCGTGCCTGCTGAGGAAGTCTGCTTCCCAGTCATCCACTCCCGGAATGAACACTGCTGACAGTGCTAACACATGATTTTCCGCCTAGCGAAAAATCCTTGCAGTTTTGACCACTGCCCTCCTGCTTCTTGTGCCGCCCTTTCTGTTTACGTGGGCGACTGCCGTGATGTTATCCCACTGGATCAATACCGGCTGACCTTGAAGCAGAGGCCTTACTAAACTTAGAGCATTATAAATTTGCTCTTAGCTCCAGTATATTTATGTGGAGAGAATTCTCCAGACTTGATCACACTCCCTGGAAATTTTTTCCCTGTGTGACTGCTCCCCAGCCTCTCAGGCTGGCCTCCGTGGTTACCAGCATCCAATCCTGAATGCCGAATCTGCGGCCCTCTAGAAGATGAGCACTCTGTAATCACCACAGGAGAGACACCCTTGTCCTTGGATATAGGGTTATCCGCTGATGCATCTGAAGATGCGATCCGGACCATTTGTCCAGCAGATCCCACTGAAGAGTTCTTGTGTGAAATCTGCCGAATGGAAGCGCTTCGTAATAAGCCACCATTTTTACCAGGACTCTTGTGCAATGATGCACTGACACTTTTCCTGGTTTTAGGAGGATCCCGATTAGCTCGGATAACTCCCTGGCTTTCTCCTCTGGGAGAAACACCTTTTCCTGGACTGTGTCCAGAATCATCCCTAGGACCAGCAGACGTGTCGTCGGAACAACTGCGGTTATGGAATATTTAGAATCCACCCGTGCTGTCGTAGAACTACTTGAGATAGTGCTACTCCGACCTCCAACTGTTCTCTGGACCTTGTTCTTATCAGGAGGTCGTCCATTCTCTTTGACGACGAATCCTCATTTCGGTCATTACCTTGGTAAGGACCCGGGGTGCCTTGGACAATCCAACGGCATCGTCTGAAACGGATAGTGACAGTTCTGTACCACGAACCTGAGGTACCCTTGGTGAGAAAAGCAAATTTTTGGGACATGGAGGTAAGCATCCCTGATGTCCCGGGACACTATATAGTCCCCTTGTTTGCTATCACTGCTCTGAGTGACTCCATCTGAATTTGAACCTTTGTAAGTGTTCAAAAAAATTTTTTTTTTTGATTTAGAATCGGTCTCACCTAGCCTTCTGGCTTCAGTACCACCATATAGTGTGGAACAATACCCCTTTCCTTGTTGTAGGAGGGGTATTTTTATTATCACCTGCTGGGAATACAGCTTGTGAATTATTTTCAATACTGCCTCCCTGTCGGAGGGAGACATTGGTACAGCAGACTACAGGAACCTGCGAGGGGGGAAACGCCTCGACATTCCAATCTGTACCCCTTGGATACTACTTGTAGGATCCAGGGGTCCTGTACGGTCCCAGCGTCATGCTGAGAACTTAGTAGAAGCGGCGAAGGGCTTCTATTCCTGGGAATGGGCTGCCTGCTGCAGTCTTCTTCCCTTTTCTCTATCCCTGGGCAGATATGACTCTTATAGGGACGAAAAGACTGAGGCTGAAAAGACGGTGTCTTTTTCTGCAGAGATGTGACTTAGGGTAAATAACGGTGGATTTTCCAGCAGTTGCCGTGGCCACCAGGTCCCATGGACCGACCCCAAATAACTCCTCCCCTTTATACGGCAATACATCTTTGTGCCGTTTGGAATCTGCATCACCTGACCACTGTCGTGTCCATAAACATCTTCTTGCAGATATGGACATCGCATTTACTCTTGATGCCAGAGTGCAATATCCCTCTGCGCATCTCGCATATATAGAAATGCATCCTTTAAATGCTCTATAGTCAATAAAATACTGTCCCTGTCAAGGGTATCAATATTTTTAGTCAGGGAATCCGACCAAGCCACCTCAGGTCTGCACATCCAGGCTGAGGCGATCGCTGGTCACAGTATAACACCAGCATGTGTGTGTATACATTTTAGGATATTTTTCAGCCTCCTATTAGCTGGCTCCTTAAGTACGGTCCTATCTGTAGATGGTACCGCCACTTGTTCTGATAAGCGTGTGAGCGCCTTATCCACCCTGAGGGGTGTTTCCCAACGCGCCTTAACTTCTGGCGGGAAAAGTTATACCGCCAATAATTTTCTATCGGGGGAAACCCACGCATCATCACACACTTCATATAATTTATCTGATTCAGGAAAAACTACAGGTAGTTTTTTCACCTCACACATAATACCCTTTTTTGTGGTACTTGGAGTATCAGAAATATGTAACACCTCCTTCATTGCCCTTAACGTGTGGCCCTAAAGGAAAATACGTTTGTTTCTTCACCGTCGACACTGAAATCAGTGTCCTTGTCTGGGTCTGTGTCGACCGACTGAGGTAAATGGGCATTTTACAGCCCCTGACGGTGTTTGAGACGCCTGGACAGATACTAATTTGTTCGCCGGCCCTCTCATGTCGTCAACCGGCTTACAGCGTGTTGACATTATCACGTAATTCCATAAATAAGCCATCCATTCCGGTGTCGACTCCCTAGAGAGTGACATCACCATTACAGGCAATTTGCTCCGCCTCCTCACCAACATTTACCTCATACATGTCGACACACACGTACCGACATACAGCACACACATAGGGAATGCTCTGATAGAGGACAGGACCCACTAGCCCTTTGGGGAGACAGAGGGAGAGTTTGCCAGCACACACCAAAACGCTATAATTATCCAGGGACAACCTTTATATAAGTGTTCCTCCCTTATAGCATTTTAATATATGTACATATCGCCAAATCAGTGCCCCCCCTCTCTGTTTTAACCCTGTTTCTGTAGTGCAGTGCAGGGGAGAGCCTGGGAGCCTTCCCACCAGCATTTCTGTGAGGGAAAATGGCGCTGTGTGCTGAGGAGAATAGGCCCCGCCCCCTTTTCGGCGGGCTTCTTCTCCGGAGTTTTTGATATCTGGCAGGGGTTAAATACATCCATATAGCCTCAAGGGCTATATGTGATGTATTTTTCGCCATACAGGTATTATACATTGCTGCCCAGGGCGCCCCCCCCCAGCGCCCTGCACCCTCCGTGACTGCTGTGAGAAGTGTGCTGACAACAATGGCGCACAGCTGCAGTGCTGTGCGCTACCTGATGAAGACTGAAAGTCTTCTGCCGCCTGGTTCCGGACCTCTTCATCTTCAGCATCTGCAAGGGGGGTCGGCGGCGCGGCTCCGGGACGAACCCCAGGGCGAGCCCTGTGTTCCGACTCCCTCTGGAGCTAATGGTGTCCAGTAGCCTAAGAATCCAATCCATCCTGCACGCAGGTGAGTTGAAAATCTCTCCCCTAAGTCCCTCGATGCAGTGAGCCTGTTGCCAGCAGGACTCACTGAAAATAAAGAACCTAAAAACTTTTTCTAAGTAACTCTTTAAGAGAGCCACCTAGATTGCACCCTACTCGGACGGGCACAAAAACCTAACTGAGGCTTGGAGGGGGGTCATAGGGGGAGGAGCCAGTACACACCATGTGATCCTAAAAGCTTGCTTTTGTGCCCTGTCTCCTGCGGAGCCGCTATTCCCCATGGTCCTGACGGAGTCCCCAGCATCCACTAGGACGTTAGAGAAAAAGGAAAAGCGCAGGAGATATCTGCTGGGGAACCCTAGTAATACTTTCAGGATACTTATATTTTAAGGTTACCACAATCTTTCGGGTGATTTCCCACAAAATGTATATAATGAATATGCCCCCAAAACATTACTGTATATGTAGAAGACGAAGAGACAGAATCCGCTCATAGCTCTCACCCTGGCCTAGGCTGTGCATGGAAGGTAATGAGACGTTCCAGGGATCCTTTTCAGCTGAATACGGTGGGAAATGGGGGGAGGGCATGCTGGGAAGTATAGTTTCACAACAGCTGGAGAACCACAGGTTGGCCAGGCCTGGACTACGGCCTCTTATATCTGCATCTGTGTGCACAGCTTCTCTCATGGACATGCCCACGGCATATCCATAACATGTCTATTAAATGGTACATGTTTGCTTGCATTTCTAGCCACCACCCAGTCACTGCCTGCGAATGGCCAACACTTTTCCACAACGTTTACGGTATGTGCGTGTCGATCGTAGCAGCACCTTTGTGCGTACACGCTGTGTAATGCATACAATCCTTTTTTAAGGATATTTTTGTGCATGTGCACTTGTAGAAAAAAAAATTGCTCGACTACGTAAACATAGTTATTGCGTGTGCTTTGAAGCATGCCACAATAAGTAGAGCACAAAAATAAAATATAAAAAAAATCTATCAAGAAAAGGTTAGGTATGGGTGAAGCAAGTAAAAAGAAGGTGTGTGGAAGAAAACAAGAAGATTTTGGGGGTCATTCAGACTTGATCGCACGCTAGGATTTTTCGCTGCACTGCGATCAGGTCAGAACTGCGCATGCGTATGGACTGCAATGCGCAGGCGTGTCGTACGGGTACAAAGCGAATCGTTGCTGGGCGATTGATTTTACGAAGAATCCATTTGCACAGCCGATCGCAAGGAGACTGACAGGAAGAAGGCGTTTGTGGGTGTCAACTGACCGTTTTCTGGGAGTGTTTGAAAAAAAGCAGGCGTGTCCAAGCGTTTGCAGGGCGGGTGTCGGACGTCAATTCCGGGCTCGGACAGGCTGAAGTGATCGCAGCGGCTGAGTAAATTCTGAGCTACTCAGAAACTGCACAAAACTTTTTTGTAGTGCTCGGCTGCACATGCGATCGCACACTTGCAAAGCAAACATACACTTCCCTATAGACGGGGACTATCTGATTGCAGCGCTGCAAAAAATAGCTAGCGTGCGATCAGGTCAGAATGACCCCCTATATACAAAGAATTTTGTCCTAGTTTTGTGATGGACTCATCGCTGGAATTTTTCAGTACAAGGAAAAGTTATAAAATAAATGGTTTAAATAATTTATTAGTTTAAATTGAGTGTCCATATACAATAATACAATGTGCAAATCTAAAATTCAGTGTGTAAACTGAGTAGATACATGATCTCACAATGACATTAATTATTCATATTACATAGAAAGTATGGTAACATATTACTACTCACAATCTTTGTCTTGCAACCTTAATGTCAGGCCCAAAAAAGTCTATACACAATCATTCTATATTACTCTGAAACAATGCAGAATGAGTTTCTTTAGAGCCACATTCACCCAATATTATGGGTACTAATGGTACATTTAATTTTATCACAAATTGGGCGGTATTCAATTCACCCCCTTTCATACCCGTTCTGTTTCTGATGACGGGCGTGGTATAATAATTTCAGCTCGCTACTACCTGAGTAGCTAGGGCTCCCAACCCTTTATGCAGCTAACCGGATTATTATGGGCGCGATATGAGCGATAACAGGGATCACTTTAGAAAGAAGATTTGGCGTGATATATCATTTGAATACTGCCCATTAACTAGTAATCAATAGATGCAGACTGTAAGAAATGTAAAACACATCAAAAGATGCTGGAAATTGTATTATTATGGGTGTAAGCTTTGTAACTAAAATGCATCTGTTCCCTGGGCTATTCTAAAACATAGAATAGGGAAAAAAGTTGACGCAAGATGTTCATTACAAATCCACATATTAATAATGGGGGTTTTCAGTAAGTAAATAGCTGGGCAAAACCATGTGCACTGAAGGTAGGGCAGATGTAACGTGCAGAGAGAGTTAGATTTGGGTGTGGTGTGTTCAAACTGAAATCTAAATTGCAGTGTTGAAATTAAGCAGCCAGTATTTACCCTGCACAGAAACAATATAACCCACCCAAATCTAACTCTCTCTACACATTTTACATCTACCCAACCTGCAGTGCAAAATGGGGGGTAATTCAGATCTGATCGCAGCAGCAAATGTGTTAGCTAATGGGCAAAACCATGGGGGTCATTCCGAGTTCATCGCTAGCTGAATTTGTTCGCAGTGCAGCGAACAGGCTAAAAATTGGCAGTTCTGCGCATGCGGCGCAATGCGCACGCGCGACGTACGGGCACAACGAACTATGTAGTTTTGCACAGGATCTAGCGATGCATTTCAGTCGCACTGGTTGCCGCAGAGTGATTGACATGAAGTGGGCGTTTCTGGGTGGCAACTGACCGTTTTTAGGGAGTGTGCGGAAAAACGCAGGTGTGCCAGGAAAACGCAGGCGTGGGTGGGCGAACGCTGGGCCGGTTTGTGACGTCAAATCCGGAACTGAATAGTCTGAAGTGAAGCGCTGAGTAGGTTTTGATCTACTCTGAAACTACACAACATTTTTTTGCAGGTGCTCTGCGATACAACCGTTCGCTCTTCTGCTAAGCTAAAATACTGTACACTCCCAGTGGGCGGCGGCATAGCGTTTGCACAGCTGCTAAAACTAGCTAGCGACCGATCAACTCGGAATGAACATGTGCACTGCAGGTGGGGCAGATATAACATGTGCAGAGAGCGTTAGATTTGTGTGGGGTGTGTTCAAACTGAAATCTAAATTGCCGTGTAAAAATAATGCAGCCAGTATTTACCATGCACAGAAACAATATTTAAAAATGTTTGGTTCTAGGTTTGTGTAAAATCACATAAAAAGCAAACATGGAAGCACTAATCAGGAGTTCAAATT
The DNA here is from genome assembly GCF_028390025.1 of Pseudophryne corroboree. Lineage (NCBI taxonomy): Eukaryota > Metazoa > Chordata > Amphibia > Anura > Myobatrachidae > Pseudophryne > Pseudophryne corroboree. The sequence continues at coordinate 561,805,925 of NC_086447.1, read as the reverse complement.
GTTAACTCATACTGACTGAATATACATACACCATTATACTCCCTTTATAAAATAAACTTTTTTATTTGACATTATCCATGTGCAGGCAATCTCATTGGTAACTGTATAAAAATATCAGATATTAGTGTAATTTTCAGTATTTGTAATACTGGATAGAAAATTAAAACAAACTATAGTTACTACGGCAAATATAACTCTTCTGCACAGCAAACCTGTTGGACAGATTTCATAAGTAGATTGTACTTTAGGTCAGCTCTACTGCAGTTTATAAGAAGGTAAAGTATTTGCATGATCTATTTGGGTGGGAAGATTTTTTTTTTTTAATATATAGTCAAAATGTGACTTCTGAATAGATAACGTCACACACTCATATGTAGTGATGACTCGTTAAAAACATGACATGCTTGGTGGGCCATTAAAACAGTGTTTCCCAACCTCGCTCCTCAAGGCACACAAACAGTTTAGGTTTTAGTGATACCCATGCTTGAGCGCAGATAGTTAAATCAAAATAACAGAGGTTCTAATTATGGGGTCTATTCATGAAGCAGTGATAAGAGTGGGCTTTGAAAGTAGACTTTATCAAGTACATTTTATAAAATGTAAGGGAGATGCTGATTGGTTGCCATGGGCAACTTCTCCACTGGTCTGTCTCTCCTCTCCTTTCACTGCTTCATGAATAGACCCCTATGTCACCTTGACAACATATCCACTTCTATAAACCCACAGTAAATATACCCCTTAGCATCAGATTAATCAATGATTGGCTTATAATCACCATCTTTAGATTGCAATGTGATATTAGTATAATAAAGATACTGATATCTATGAATGGCAAATCTGGACATTTCTTGAAACAGATCTGTGGCCAACCTGATCATATATGTGATGCCCCTAATGCCCTAATTATGTTCATTTGGCAGTCACATTGAAATACCAGGTACTTCTGCAGAATGGTCAGATGGTGAGATGCTGTCAAATACTTGTTGGAACCCACAAAGTCCTATATTATAACTTTTTCATAAATAGGATTCAAAGCACTTTACAAAAGGCAGCCATCCTGGGCTCGCTCAGTTGCTGTCCTCTGTTATCATTCAAATCAGTCCATACCCAACTGGAGCGCACAGTCTATACACACACATACTGTACATTTTTGTCAGAAGCCAATTCTTCCTGCAAGTATGTGTTTAGTTAATTAGTTCTGTTCAAAACAAAAAAACTATTTGACCAAATATACAAATAGGTATTTAGAATAAAGCCTTCTCCAGTTGGGCTGCAAGTAGCTTCTTCAGCACTGCTTATTACCCACTAATATATAAAACTGTCCCCAAAGTAAAATGCTTGGTCACTGAACTGGAACTATGGGGGTCATTCCGAGTTGTTCGCTCGTTGCCAATTTTCGCTATACTGCGATTAGTCGTTTACTGCGCATATGCAAGGTACGCAGAGCGCATGCGCTTAGTTATTTTACTAAAAACTTAGCTGTTTTGCTGTGGCTTCTGCGGCGCTTTTCAGTCGCACTGGTGTTCGGTAAATGATTGACAGGAAAGGGGCGTTTCTGGGTGGTAACTCAGCGTTTTCCCGGCGTTGGCTAAAAAACGCAGGCGTGTCAGGGAAAAACATGGGAGTGTCTGGAGAAACGGGGGAGTGGCTGGGCGAACGCAGGGCGTGTTTGTGACGTCAAACCAGGAACGAAACGGGCTGAGCTGATCGCAGTGTAGGAGTAAGTCTGGAGCTACTCAGAAACTGCTAAGAATTTTCTATTCGCAATTCTGCTAATCTTTCGTTCGCAATTCTGCAAAGCTAAAATACACTCCCAGAGGGCGGCGGCCTAGTGTGTGCAATGCTGCTAAAATCTGCTAGCGAGCAAACAACTCGGAATGACCCCCTATATGAGAGGATCACTATTACTTTATTTCCAATGTCATTTTTACTAGAGTATACATTAACCTAGCTTTCCCACTGAGATAGTTGATGACTGGTTTTAGAGGCATTACTTGCCAATATTAGAACACACTATTTAATACAGTAACCACTAATTGTCTTGGTAACATAAAGCATGACAAGATTATTACAGCATTATACATATAAACATCATATGCATAAGTGCCAGAAATATGTTACTCTTGGTTTTACTGAACACTTCCCAAAATGAACATCTAATAATCATAAAATAAAATGCATAAATATTATAGTCACGCAAAACAACCCAGATAGCGCAATATATAAATGTATAAAAAAATAAACTGTTTTAAAATAACAGAAAAAGTGTAATTTTGTAAGTTTGCAGCACAACAAGGACATTCATTTCACACAAAAATGATTAGACAAAGTTTGTACAACTGTATATACATAAATAAAGAGTATTGATAAATAACTCATCTTAGCTTACAGCCATTTATATAACTGTTTTTTTCAGTAAAGTCTTTATTTTTAGGGAGTGTTAAGAGGGTAGCACCGTTCTCTGGTAAATGTAGTATCCTGGTGTTTTTCCGTTATCCATACATCTGTTTAAACTGGTAACATTCGTTGCAATAACCGCTGCACTTGACGTTACCGAAGTGATCACATCCTGGTGCTCTACACCGCAGCTTTGGTGTGTCTTCTCCAGATGACTTATGGTGTCCCCCTCTGTGCTTGCACTGCTCACACAGCTCCTCATTCCTGCCTGACACCACATTCCTGCACACATCCCTGGCACATATTTTCATATGATTTCCAGTCCGAGTTTGCCCAGATCTCTGTGAACACACATTATATATTTTTTTTTACCTATTTACGTCACATTATATGCTCAGTTGTGGTGCTTTCTGCTCCTAGGTGCTTTATATTTACACATTTTATCCAAAAATATACATTATTGAGCCTTACTTTTCATTTTTATCCTGATAATATCCATTTATGACAACATTCCAATTGGACAGCAGACAGTTACCAATTTATCTTTTGGTAAATAGTCTTCATCCAGCCTTCCAATTGTTTCATACAGTATTTTAAATATTTTGGCAAATTAGTATCTTTTAAAAATGTTTTTTAAATCAAATACCTTTCTACATTTGCCTGTGTTTCTATGAATGTGTAATTACAACTTAAAGGCTTATGCTATATGTGTGGTTAGTACTGTAATGACAATTGGTCTGAACTCTGACCGCTTCCACCTGTGTTAGAGATGTTACAGGGGAGAGTGAGGGGGCGGTGATGGAGAGAGAGTGTGGGAGGGAGACGGAGAAATAAGCACAAAGTGCTTGGGTGGGGACAAGAGAGAAAAGGAAGGGGGGGGGGGAAGTGAAGTGGGAAGTAAGTGTCAGGGGTAAAGTGACTACAAAGGGAAGTCTATGCCTCATAGAGTAAGGGTAATTCATTATTGATAGGTGGAGGTCCTGTTACAGCACCCCCATTGTTTTGGCTCCTGTGCATGCCAATTAATATAATCCAATGTCTGCTGACACTCACACTATCCATATAGTAGTGTGACCCTGTGCCTGACTGTAAATGCACAAACTCTTTATAGCGGAAACAGCACTCAGGTCCAGATGTATCAAACCTTGGAGAGTAATCAATTTCACAGCGATAAAGTACTAACCAATCAGCTCCTCGCTGTCATGTCTCCAACACAGCCTGTAACATGGCCGTTAGGAGCTGATTGGCTGGTACTTTATCACCGTGAAATTTATCACTCTCCAAGGCTAGATAAATCTGGGCCTCTGGGACTACAGTAGTTGCAAAGACAGCACAGACTGACTAACATTTCAACGCTGAACATGATATTAATATACTGTATAAAACCTTGATTGTTACATGATTTTGTTTTGTGCAATATAATTCCTGTACTGAAATTTAGATATAGAAAATAAAATTAAAAAAAACAACAACTTTAATTACCTCTGTTTGTCTCTGTAATTGGTCATCTGTATTCCGTGCTTTATGATATCTTTGGCTCTGAGCTTCGATAAAACACTTTTGACAGAATCCCTCAAACAGCGTGCTCCCTAATGTGCTGCACTCCGGTCCCAAGCAGCGGCTCATGTTCCTGAATCCAGCCACGCTGACATTACTTGCCGACACCTTGTGGGATCTTCTTGAACCAACTCCTTAAAAAGAATGCAATCGTGTTACTAAAATAATACTGTGACCTATTACTACTAACTACAGATGCATGCTTTTCCTATTACTATTTACAATAGATATTCCCTTACCACTTGACACTGCAAGTAAGGCATGTGTTAATGTTACTGGTTAAATTAAAATAAGAATTTACTTACCGATAATTCTATTTCTCGTAGTCCGTAGTGGATGCTGGGAACTCCGTAAGGACCATGGGGAATAGCGGCTCCGCAGGAGACTGGGCACAAAAGTAAAGCTTTAGGACTACCTGGTGTGCACTGGCTCCTCCCCCTATGACCCTCCTCCAAGCCTCAGTTAGGATACTGTGCCCGGACGAGCGTACACAATAAGGAAGGATTTATGAATCCCGGGTAAGACTCATACCAGCCACACCAATCACACCTTACAACCTGTGATCTGAACCCAGTTAACAGCATGATAACAGAGGAGCCTCTGGATAGATGGCTCACAACAACAATAACCCGATTTAGTTAACAATAACTATGTACAAGTATTGCAGACAATCCGCACTTGGGATGGGCGCCCAGCATCCACTACGGACTACGAGAAATAGAATTATCGGTAAGTAAATTCTTATTTTCTCTGACGTCCTAGTGGATGCTGGGAACTCCGTAAGGACCATGGGGATTATACCAAAGCTCCCAAACGGGCAGGAGAGTGCGGATGACTCTGCAGCACCGAATGAGAGAACTCCAGGTCCTCCTCAGCCAGGGTATCAAATTTGTAGAATTTTGCAAACGTGTTTGCCCCTGACCAAGTAGCTGCTCGGCAAAGTTGTAAAGCCGAGACCCCTCGGGCAGCCGCCCAAGATGAGCCCACCTTCCTTGTGGAATGGGCTTTTACAGATTTTGGCTGTGGCAGGCCTGCCACAGAATGTGCAAGCTGAATTGTATTACAAATCCAACGAGCAATAGTCTGCTTAGAAGCAGGAGCACCCAACTTGTTGGGTGCATACAGGATAAACAGCGAGTCAGATTTTCTGACTCCAGCCGTCCTGGAAACATATATTTTCAGGGCCCTGACTATGTCCAACAACTTGGAGTCCTCCAAGTCACTAGTAGCCGCAGGTACCACAATAGGTTGGTTCAGATGAAACGCTGAAACCACCTTAGGGAGAAAATAAGGACGAGTCCTCAATTCCGCCCTGTCTGAATGGAAGATCAGATAAGGGCTTTTACAGGATAAAGCCGCCAATTCTGACACGCGCCTGGCCGAGGCCAGGGCCAACAGCATGACCACTTTCCATGCGAGATATTTTAACTCCACAGATTCAAGTGGTTCAAACCATTGTGACTTTAGGAACCCCAAAACTACATTGAGATCCCAAGGTGCCACTGGAGGCACAAAAAAGGAGGCTGTATATGCAGTACCCCTTTTACAAACGTCTGAACTTCAGGAACTGAAGCTAGTTCTTTCTGGAAGAAAATTGACAGGGCCGAAATTTGAACCTTAATGGACCCCAATTTTAGGCCCATAGACACTCCTGTTTGCAGGAAATGCAGGAATCGACCTAGTTGAAATTCCTCCATCGGGGCCTTACTGGCCTCGCACCACGCAACATATTTTCGCCAAATGCGGTGATAATGCTTTGCGGTTACATCCTTCCTGGCTTTGATCAGGGTAGGGATGACTTCATCCGGAATGCCTTTTTCCTTCAGGATCCGGCGTTCAACCGCCCTGCCGTCAAACGCAGCCGCGGTAAGTCTTGGAATAGACAGGGTCCTTGATGGAGCAGGTCCCTTCTTAGAGGTAGAGGCCACGGGTCCTCCGTGAGCATCTCTTGAAGTTCCGGGTACCAAGTCCTTCTTGGCCAATCCGGAGCCACGAGTATAGTTCTTACTCCCCTCCGTCTTATAATTCTCAGTACTTTTGGTAAGAGAGGAAGAGGAGGGAACACATACACTGACTGGTACACCCACGGTGTTACCAGAGCGTCCACAGCTATTGCCTGAGGGTCCCTTGACCTGGCGCAATACCTGTCCAATTTTTTGTTTAGGCGGGACGCCATCATGTCCACCTTTGGTTTTTCCCAACGGTTTACAATCATGTGGAAGACTACTGCTGAGGAAGTCTGTTTCCCAGTTGTCCACTCCCGGAATGAACACTGCTGACAATGTTATCACATGATTTTCCGCCCAGCGAAAAATCCTTGCAGCTTCTGCCATTGCCCTCCTGCTTCTTGTGCCGCCCTGTCTGTCTGGATCAGCACCGGCTGACCTTGAAGCAGAGGTCTTGCTTGGCTTAGGGCATTGTAAATGGCCCTTAGCTCCAAGATATTTATGTGAAGTGATGTCTCCAGGCTTGACCACAAGCCCTGGAAATTTCTTCCCTGTGACTGCTCCCCAGCCTCGCAGGCTGGCATCCGTGGTCACCAGGACCCAGTCCTGAATGCCGAATCTGCGTCCTCTAGAAGATGAGCACTCTGCAACCACCACAGGAGAGACACCCTTGTCTTTGGTGACAGGGTTATCCGCTGATGCATCTGAAGATGCGATCCGGACCATTTTTCCAGCAGGTCCCACTGGAAAATTCTTGCGTGGAATCTGCCGAATGGAATTGCTTCGTAGGAAGCCACCATTTTTCCCAGGACCCTTGTGCACTGATGCACTGACACTTGGCCTGGTTTTAGGAGGTTTCTGACTAGTTCGGATAACTCCCTGGCTTTCTCCTCCTGGAGAAACACCTTTTTCTGGACTGTGTCCAGGATCATCCTTAGGAATAGAAGACGTGTCGTCGGGATCAGCTGCGATTTTGGAATATTAAGAATCCAACCGTGCTGCCGCAACACTACTTGAGATAGTGCTACCCCGACTACCAACTGTTCCCTGGATCTTGCCCTTATCCGGAGATCGTCCAAGTAAGGGATAATTAAAACTCCCTTCCTTCGAAGGAGTATCATCATTTCGGCCATTACTTTGGTAAAGACCCGGGGTGCCGTGGACAAACCAAACGGCAGCGTCTGAAACTGATAGTGACAGTTCTGTACCACAAACCTGAGGTACCCTTGGTGAGAAGGGTAAATTGGGACATGGAGATAAGCATCCTTGATGTCCAGAGACACCATATAATCCCCTTCTTCCAGGTTTGCAATCACCGCTCTGAGTGACTCCATCTTGAATTTGAACCTTTGTATGTAAGTGTTCAAGGATTTCAGATTTAAATTAGGTCTCACCGAGCCTTCCGGCTTCGGTACCACAAACAGCGTGGAATAATACCCCTTTCCCTGTTGTAGGAGGGGTACCTTGATTATCACCTGCTGGGAATACAGCTTGTGATGTCTTCCCATACCGCCTCCCTGTCGGAGGGAGACGTCGGTAAAGCAGACTTTAGGAAACGGCGAAGGGGAGACGTCTCAAATTCCAATTTGTACCCCTGAGATACCACCTGAAGGATCCAGGGGTCCACCTGTGAGTGAGCCCACTGCACGCTGAAATTTTTGAGACGGGCCCCCACCGTGCCTGAGTCCGCTTGTAAAGCCCCAGCGTCATGCTGAGGACTTGGCAGAAAACGGGAGAGGGCTTCTGTTCCTGGGAACTGGCTGTTTACTGCAGCCTTTTTCCTCTCCCTCTGCCACGGGGCAGAAATGAGGAGCCTTTTGCCCGCTTACCCTTATGGGGCCCAAAGGACTGCGCCTGATAATACGGCGTCTTCTTATGTTGAGAGGCTACCTGGGGTAAAAATGTGGATTTCCCAGCCGTTGCCGTGGCCACCAGGTCTGTTAGACCTACCCCAAATAACTCCTCCCTTTTATAAGGCGATACTTCCATATGCCTTTTGGAATCAGCATCACCTGACCACTGTCTTGTCCATAACCCTCTTCTGGCAGAAATGGACAGCGCACTTACTCTTGATGCCAGTCGGCAAATATCCCTCTGTGCATCACGCATATATAGAAATGCATCTTTTAAATGCTCTATAGTCAGTAATATACTGTCCCTATCTAGGGTATCAATATTGTCAGTCAGGGAATCCGACCAAGCCACCCCAGCACTGCACATCCAGGCTGAGGCGATTGCTGGTCGCAGTATCACACCCGTGTGAGTGTATATACATTTTACTGCTTTCTGTCAGCAGGTTCCTTAAGGGCGGCCGTATCCGGGGACGGTAGTGCCACCTGTTTAGACAAGCGTGTGAGCGCTTTATTCACCCTAGGGGGTGTTTCCCAACGTGCCCTATCCTCTGGCGGGAAGGGGTATGATGCTAATAACTTTTTAGGAATTAACAGTTTTTATCGGGGGAAACCCACGCATCATCACACACTTCATTTAATTCCTCAGATGCAGGAAAAACTACAGGCAGTTTTTTCTCACCCAACATAATACCCTTTTTAGTGGTACTGGTATTATCAGAAATGTGTAAAAACATTTTCCATAGCCTCAATCATGTAACGTGTGGCCCTACTGGAAGTCACATTCGTCTCTTAATCGTCGACACTGGAGTCAGTATCCGTGTCGGCGTCTGTATCTGCCATCTGCGGTAACGGGCGTTTTAGAGCCCCTGATGGCTTTTGAGACACCTGGACAGGCACAGGCTGAGTCGCCGGCTGTCTCATGTCATCAATCTTTTGTAAAGAGCTGACACTGTCACATATTCCTTCCATAAGCTCATCCACTCAGGTGTCGACTCCCTAGGGGGTGACATCTCTGTTACAGGCAATTTCTCCGCCTCCACATCATTTTCCTCCTTATACATGTCGACACAACGTACCGACACACAGCACACACACAGGGAATGCTCTGATAGAGGACAGGACCCCACTAGCCCTTTGGGGAGACAGAGGGAGAGTATGCCAGCACACACCAGAGCGCTATATATATACAGGGATAACCTTATATAAGTGTTTTTCCCCTTATAGCTGCTGTATTGTTATACTGCGCCTAATTAGTGCCCCCCTCTCTTTTTTAACCCCTTTCTGTAGTGTAGTAACTGCAGGGAAGAGCCAGGGAGCTTCCCTCCAACGGAGCTGTGAGAGAAAATGGCGCCAGTGTGCTGAGGAGATAGGCTCCGCCCCTTTTTCGCGGACTTTTCTCCTGCATTTTTCTGGATTCTGGCAGGGGTTAAAATACATCCATATAGCCCTGGGGGCTATATGTGATGTATTTTCGCCAGCCAAGGTGTTTTTATTGCTGCTCAGAGCGCCCCCCCCTAGCGCCCTGCACCCTCAGTGACCGAAGTGTGAAGTGTGCTGAGGAGCAATGGCGCACAGCTGCAGTGCTGTGCGCTACCTTGGTGAAGACAGGATGTCTTCTGCCGCCGATTTTCCGGACCTCTTCTTGCTTCTGGCTCTGTAAGGGGGCCGGCGGCGCGGCTCTGGGACCGGACTCCGAGGCTGGGCCTGTGTTCGGTCCCTCTGGAGCTAATGGTGTCCAGTAGCCTAAGAAGCCCAATCCACTCTGCACGCAGGTGAGTTCGCTTCTTCTCCCCTTAGTCCCTCGATGCAGTGAGCCTGTTGCCAGCAGGTCTCACTGAAAATAAAAAACCTAAAACTAAACTTTCACTAAGAAGCTCAGGAGAGCCCCTAGTGTGCACCCTTCTCGGTCGGGCACAAAAATCTAACTGAGGCTTGGAGGAGGGTCATAGGGGGAGGAGCCAGTGCACACCAGGTAGTCCTAAAGCTTTACTTTTGTGCCCAGTCTCCTGTGGAGCCGCTATTCCCCATGGTCCTTACGGAGTTCCCAGCATCCACTAGGACGTCAGAGAAATAAATGTTATAATCTATTATTAATTTTAAGGTAAATTCACCTTTCTAAAACTAGAGGATTGGACCACAAAAGTGCAAATGATAATGACAAAAAACTGTATGAAGACAGATTTGTTGTATGGGTCATAAAACAGGGCAAACCTATGTCCACCACCTTATCATCTGAGGCCAGAAGCCACAGCATGCGGCAAGTTGAGAGGAAGTCTATCAAACTATGGGGGTCATTCCGACCCGATCGCTCGCTGCAGTTTATCGCAGCGATCGGGTCAGAACTGCGCATTCGAGCCGTCGTTGCCTAGCGATCGCCTCTGAGGCAGAGGCGGTAGCTGGGCGGGAGGGGGCGGGACGGTGGCGTCAAGCCGCCGTTTAGGGGACGTAGTCCGGCCAACGTAAGCGTGGCCGGACCGTTGGGGTGGTGGGCGGCGGCAGCTGCGTGACGTCACACGCAGCCACTGCGACCCGGGGCAGCGAAGAGGTTCTCCCGGCCAGCCGCAGGAGCTGCGCTGGCCGGGAGTAGCTCCTGAGATGCAAAAGCATTGCCGCTGTGCGATGCTTTTGCATTTATGCGGGAAGGGGGGCCAGCACTGACATGCGGGGCGGACTAGCCCTGTGCTGGGGGCGTCCCCCCGCATGTCTGAGTGCCTGATCGTAGCTGTGCTAAATTTAGCACAGCTACTATCAACTCGGAATGACCCCCTATATGTCTACTATAGGGGGTCATTCCAAGTTGATCGCTGTGCTGCGATAATCTGCAGCGAGCGATCGGGTCAGAATGACCCCCCATAGAGCTCAACAGAATGAGCCTATTGGGCTTTATATAGAAGGGAAAGGGACACACTTGCTCTGTTTACGATGTCAGCAGAGCTGTATGAATATTATAGGTCTGTATGTTCTTTGACAGTATGTTGTTCTATCATGTTTGAAGTTGCAAATCAGACACTGTTAAAATGCTATAAATGCCATTATTAACATGTCGCCATTCATGGTTTGACCTCAGAGTGTCCCTGTTGTGTGTCAACATTTTAACTGCCTAACTCACATACTGGGATGTAGTTGGCATCCCAATGTACGGGATGCCGATGGTCAGGAGATCGACGCTGGAATCCTGACACCTGTCAGAATGCCAATGGCGGAATACTGACAGCCGGAATCCCGAACGCAAGTATTTCGGGGAGAGTTAGGATTAGGCTGCGGGGGGGAAGGTTATGGTAAAGGCACTATGGGGAGGGTTAGGCTGCAGGAAGGGAGGGTTAGCGTTAGCCTGCGAGGACGGAGGGTTAGGGTTAGACACTATGGGGAGGGTTAGGCTGCAGGAAGGGAGGGTTAGCGGCAGCCTGCGAGGAGGGAGGGTTAAGGTAAGGCACTATGGGGAGGGTTAGGCTGCAGGAAGGGAGGGTTAGCGGCAGCCTGCGAGGAGGGAGGGTTAAGGTTAGGCACTATGGGGAGGGTTAGGCTGCAGGAAGGGAGGGTTAGCATTAGCCTGCGAGGAGGGAGGGTTAGGGTTAGTTTAGTTGCTCATTTTTGTCGGGATTATGGCAGTTGGAATGCCAGTGTTGGTATTGTTACCACAGGCATCTTGACTGCCGGTATCCCGTACCCAACCCCACATACCAAACCTGTTTAAACTGTGCATGCAAATGTTAAGCAAATCTAAAACTAAAGCAATAATGTAGTCCTGGTCATGGCATATAATGAAAATACAGTATGCATTTTATGCACTACCATTTGCTCAATAGGACTTAGACATAGAGCAACAAGTCTATACATGAAATAAAGATTTACATGTCCAACTTGTTTAACACACCCTAATGTACTGTATGTCAATGTAAACTGAAAAATAAAATATAGTACTTGTATCATAAACTTGAAATTAACAAAACATAAATAATGTCAAGATTCATAAACTATAATAGAAGATAACGAAAAGTATAGAAATGACCCACCATTATTTTCTTGGTACTCAAAATAACATAATGTGCAAAATCCTTCATTTTGTAGTGTCCCAAAAAATTGGCAGCCAGATTTCCTGCACTTTTGGTTAGCGGCCCTCTCCTCTATAGTGTAAGCTGCTGCAGAGTGTGATCCAGCAGTTGGTTCCCGGCTCTCGTTGGTGGCCTCTAGACCTGTCAGGTTACCTAGACTCCTAGACAAACTGACAGGGTCAGAGCTGGAGCTGGGAAGATGCAAAGGTGGAAAGCTTGAGCTATGGGTATGTTCTGTAGTCCGTTTGAAGCAAGAACTGCAAATCCCATTAAAAGTCCTTGTGGCATCCTTAAAACAAATATTGCACCTAATTATGTCAGACTTTACAGCCCTTTCCGTGTTACTGCCAGGTGGAAGCAGTCTGGCGTTATAACAACGTTCACATAGTCCGTTGAGCTCCACATTCAATGTAAATGGGCAATCGGGTGTTTTACATTTCATTGCATTTGTTTCACTGAATATAAAAAGGCTGGGTGCCGTGGCTAAGGCAGAAGTAGGACCCGACAATGATTCCTCTGTCATTTGACTGGATGAATTAAAATATCCCACTCCGTGAGGGTACTTTTCACCCTTTTGCATTGCAGTTTTACTCCTGTCGCTTGACTTCTGTTTCTTTTCGTAGCACTCATGGCAGTAAGGCTGAGTACTTACAGACATGTAGAATGGGCAGTTTAATGTTTCACATTTCACTTCAACGAGGGACAGCTGAGGTAGGGACATTTCAAATCTGCTTTTTGCACCATTTACTTTCCCGGCTTGCTCTGAAAACTCTTCCCATCTTTTGTACTCATGTTGAACTAGTTGAAAGTAATCATCTACTAAATTAATATCTTTTGGTAAATTGTCTTCATCCAGCCTGCAACAAACAGAGGGGGGAGGGGGGGGGGGGGGGGATGAGAATCACAATTTTCTATGTTTTTTGCTGTGATTTTGTTGGTACTTGAGTACCCTAAAAAATGTCAGCATATATTACAGTATATTGACAAAGCTTGCATACCTCTTGTTTGAGAATAAATGAGATTTTCTTAAATTGTCGTGATACAAGATATTTACAATAGCATGATAAGACAAGAAAGGGCATACGTCTCAATGGGGCATTTTCAATTGTTTGAAAAGTCGGTTGGGTGTCTGTTTTTTTCTGTCTATCAGATAGGAAAAAACAGACTCCCAACTAACTTTTCAAACAATTGAATACCGTCCAATGGGTGGAATTCAAATGTTTGAAAAGTCGGTTGGGTGTCTTTTTTTTCCTATTAGATAGGAAAAAACAGACACCCAACTGACTTTTCTAACATTTGAATCTCCCCCAATGAGTCTAGTATTGCATGTTGATGTACATTTCACTGGTTGTGTTTACAATAAATGTAAAAGCGAGCACAAAACCTAGGGGTGACCTATTTATAAACTATGGTAGAAGCAGTCTATATCGCACAATAAATATTAAATATTCCCAAATTTGTCATCATTTTATTATAAAAATGATATTCTACTTGTCACTATGGTAATCTGAGAAAATAAAATCAGTTTATTTTTGAATAACTGACAAATTAACCATCATCTTAGTATGGTCGCTTCTGTTATAAGTACTGTGTATAACACGATGGGAAGAAACCAACCTGGCAGTGTTTACTAGGTGAGTAGTACCATGTTCCCAGAATTGCACAGGCATCTGCAGTATATGCAAATACTCCTTAAGCAGCTTCTCTCTGGATTTCTCTTCATGGTCAGTCAGAAAGTGCACTCTCATATCTTCGAATCTGCTCCTCTCAGTGGACACTAGTGGGACAGCTCGGATTTCTAAGTGGGGAACAGGATTTATCATCATTATTATCAGTACTGTGTGTCAAGCTGACTACATCTCTGTCCTCTGCTACATGGAGAATAATTAAGTCCTGGAAAAAGCTCCATAGCCATCAAAAGTGGTAACTATTTTCCTTCACCATTTTAACAAAGCTGGGGGGTGGGAAGGTGTCGAGCATGAATGCCCATCAGATACTGCAATGGCCTTGATTGAGGATTCTGATCACTCATTCTCCATATCCCCTATAGCACCACAAACCCACATTCTTTTTGTTTTCCAAGATACTGTTTAGCGCCTTTCCTTGCCAGGAGCACTCTATCTATCTATCTATCTATATATATATCTATCTATATATATATATATATATATATATTTGTATAAAAAATTGGGTTGTTATCAAAATGAAGCCATCACATTTACATGCATGTCACACCTAACATGCACAGTGTACCACCCACTTGTTCGCCGTACACGTTAGGTGTGATGTGCACATGTGTGCCGCAGTGATGAGAGAAAAAAGGACCTGCAAATAGAAATAAGTATAATGGGAGCAGGGAGAGGTCGTCAGAGCTGATCCAGGAAAGTCTGGATTCATTTACTAGTCTTCAAATATATATATATATATATACTGTATATATATATATACTGTATCTATATATGATATGTGGCAGTAGTCAGAATCCCGACACCACTCGGGAGACCATCGCCGGAACACCAATAGATAACACCCCAAAGGTATCGGGGGTTCCTGTTAGTGTTAGGGCCCGGGGAGAGAGATAGGGTTAGGCACTAGGAGTGGTTAGGGTTAGGTACTAGGGGGAGGTCTGCCATAGTAGACACCCCCAGATGGTTAGCTGTAGCCGACACTCACGAAGGGTTAGGGGTAGAGTAGGGGTGGGTAGAAATACTTACCCCCGTCCGGTGTCGGGTTGCCGCTGTCAGTCATGCGACCGCTGGCATCCCGACCGCCGGGATTACAAACCGAGCCCACACAGGATAGCTGTTAAATCTCATTGCACAACTCTGACATACCTGGACCGGTGTCTTTCATGGTGACAAGTGGTGCAAAGTGCTGGCTGTCATATCCAAGAACGATGGGGTATTTATGGCATTCCTGTGTAGGCCAATGAAGAGGTAGGTAAATTCCACCAACATTAAGTGGGGAAAAGCTAGAACCGGACTCCAAACTTCGCAACATGTTATCTATTGAACAAAGAAATAATGTTTACCATCTTGGTTCTTGCAACAAAATGAATGTTCCATACAGTTGCTTTTGACATTAAAGGGCATTATTATAAATTTACTTTATAAAGGACTAAAAGTTAACTTGAATTAGATAACTTGAATTAGAGAATCAGTTGTGTTGATAAAAGTTTCAATGGATGGATCATTTTTTTCAATGAAAGTACAGAGAATGACCAGTACTGAATAAAAAAACTTGTAAGAGTCAGTTTCAAAGAACAACAGAGGACTGTTGTTTAGCCAAAGTTACTGAAACCAGGATAATTGTTAAAGTGCATGAATGTAATGCATGGGCTGAGAGACAATATATTCTGGGAACCGGGTAAGTCATTCCTCACCTAATAAGAATTATGGCTTAGAGGGCTCATTTAAGTCAGATCATAGATCAGTAATCACCCACGTTTTCTCTTTCATTAAGCTTGTGAGTAAAGTTATAATAGTGTTAACCCCACCTCAAAGCATATTAACTGAAGTAATTAATAATAAATCATATTTACCACTGTTAACAGCCCAAAATAAGTTACAGAATGGAATATTTAAAAACAAATACAAATTCAGAAAGCTGCTATCATAATATACGTTTTAATGTTCTGTTATTGTAGCTAATACAATTTTACATTGGCTATATATTTACCTGCAAGAACAATAATTGGCCTTCGAAGGATGTTAACCAGGACAAATATGTGTATCTCTTCGAGGCACTGATACTGGAGCCCACTTTGGCCAACTGAGGTTTCTGAAGATGCCATATTGACAAGGTGTTCCCATTCTTCATCCCAATTCTGTGGATCAAAGTGATTTCAAATATAATTGCTTTAGCAAAAGCTGTGACTTATTCCTCTTAACAACATAATAAAACACTTGCTTATGAAGGCCAGAAGCCCACAAACAGGCACACTGAAGACATATGACTTAGTCATTAAATATATAATATACTCAATTAAAATCCAGGAGGTGAAACTATAGATCTTTTACTATTCAAAGGACAAACATACCAGATTCATGAATGTAATTATTTGGCTCCTCTTAGTATAAATGAGGGGATATTATATCCTTCCTTAGTAATCACTACAATTATTGTGGTATTTGGAAAAATTTTTTTACCAAGTTTACATAATGTCCCATATGTACCTGTTATTTCCAACTGCCTGGAGCCAGAAATTAGCGCTATACTTGTAATCACCACTTGCTGGGAACTAGGGCTGTGTCTGCGGTTATCAACATCCAGCAGCCCGGAACTAGAACAATAACTGTAACCAACAAACTGCTTGGATCCAGAAATTAGCACAGTGGCTGTATCAGCCAACAGCTATAATTGTTATTCTGCTAAATTACATTATCAAGTTTTCCCCGCCTCTCAAACTTTAAGATTTACCTTTCTTTCCGCTCCACTCATCCGCTAGTTCAATTTATTCAAACTTAGGGTTGGTTGCAGCTATGATTAACCTGTTATTTTCAACGAACCACTGTGCTACATCTAGCTGCTTGATTGCTCTTCACCATTTTCATTGTAATGAATTGATTAGTAGAAGATAAATTAGATCCCTGGGTAGATTTTTCAGGCTTCTTCATTTTTGAATAGCTGTCTTTATTTCTTACCCGTGTGTCGTATCGAAGTCCTGTTTGTATAAATTCTGTGGATTTAACAGACTCAAGCTGCCATCGGAATTTGAAGTTCCGTGTGTCTGTTGTCCTGAGAACACTGTGCAAGGTCTTTCTTAGCAGTAAATCAGTGTCCTGCACACCCCACATATACATGGACGCGGCATGCAGTAAACAGTTTCCATCTCCTACAGAAGTAATACGAGATCAATAGGTCAATTAGAAAACAATGCTTACATTTTTAATGGACAACACATAACGAATGGTTAGTCTGCCACACAGCACTGCAGTTTTTGTCTACAAACCAGCAAAAACTATAAGCTATCCCAATATAACAGGTAAAGATGTCAACACAGAACGTTAATGTTTTGTATCTTATACAAAAAAAGCTATAAATAGGATGATCACAATGAACCACTATAATGGCACTTCATTCAGGGCCTGATGCAGAGTTTGACGGAAGTGGAACTCGTTGGCTCCCGCACTTCATGAATGGGAAATAGTGTGTGTTTGCCCATATGCAGAGTTATACATATCTTACCTGCCCATTTCGTACACTTGCTTTGCTACTAGTCATCATCAGCAGTGTACACTTGCACCAATTCTATGCTATGTGCTTAAAATAGATCTGGAGACAGGTGGATTTATCTTTACATCCAACAATGCATAGCCCACATTTGTCTCAACGCGCCATTGCGGAAACCTTGCATACATAAGAATGCCTTTTCAGCTGTAAATGTAGATCCAATACAAATACGTACGACATGGCAGCATACACTCTATTCTGCAAACAGATGTATGTCTGCATCAGGCCCTTTGACTTTATAGTCTTCGTACAAGATTTAGGCGTAAATGTAATAGCCTGAGCGATGCAGGCATTGGTGAGTTTACAGCGAGTCTGGCTGATTATTTAAAAGGGCAATCATTTAAAAGGCAAACAACAGGTTTTTTTGCCTTTTTAAGGACTGCCTCTTTAAACAGTAAACTTGCTGGTGCCTGCATTGTGCAGACTAGTACATGTACCCCTTATAGTAGGGGTGGGTAAATGTGAACTGGCCCGTTATAAATAAAAGGGGCTTATTCTAAGTGTGCAGCCCTCAAATATTCACTGGGAAGTGTTAAGTGGCCCCTCAGCTGAAATAATTGCCCACCCCTACCTTACAGAGTATATGAAGCAGTTGTGTACTTCCTTTTCCTGCAGTATATAACTGACCAGCACTGAGTAAAGCTGGGTACACATTTGATGATACGCTCTATGAGTAATATCACCTGGTGTTTTCCCTACCCTCCTGCGCAGCCGATATAGTGCACACACACTGTACGCTATCACTAACGGTATCATACAGTGGTATCATCCCGCCGGCCCGTACATGCAGGTTCTGACGATATTGTCAGATTGAGTTGCATGTGCGGGCGGCAGAGGGGGCCTATAACGAGCCGCAAGAGCGCGCATCATTTATTGATAGTAGCGTACACACTGGGTGATATTAAAAACGATATTGTGTGTATGCACCTTAAGGCTGGAGTGGATAAGGGTAAGTATTCTATTTATTTCTTTATTTTACATAGCTGGCCCGACTGAATGATAACAAACCAGGAAAAGGGAGGAGATGCCCTTTAACTCCAAAAACCACATTTCAAGTTTGGTCAAGGTCTGTGGTCTTCTAAAGGTATATCTGTGATTGTTACTTGCATTGCTTTTACACAAACCAGCATGTAGCCACCATCATACCACAACATGAAAAACCCCAAATAGTTGCAATTCCTTTTTAAAGGGAAACTCCGAAGAATGGCTTTGTCTTTATTTTAATAAGCAGAAAAGACCAACAAAAATCTTTTCATTTCACAGTTCATCTTTGACTGTCAATAGTAAAAACAAATACATACACAGAGGAATGAATCACAGTCACAGGACAAAAAGTTTTCCATGAGTCACTTGTGATATAAAATCATAAGGTGACATAAAGTGACACTGATTAAGTTATTCATTTGTTCCATTACAAAAAGATTAAAGAAAAATGCAAACTCTTATGCAGGTAAACTAACACAGTTTCACATTTCCTGAACTATGAATAACACAGATGTGGTATTCAAAAAGGTTACATTTTTACGTTAAAATACGGTGGCATCTTATGAAAGGATGACATCAGCAACAACTTGCCAAGGCCTATAACCCCTGCACAATGGCAAGTAATAGATATTAAACTACCATACCAAAATAAGTATGGGTTCAGCATGGAATACCGCTTGTCGGGATGCCAGCGGCAGAGCCGTAACTAGATTTTTTGGTGCCTTGTACCAGACCGAGAATCCCCACCCCCCTTAATTTTTCCAATAGAGACATATGGTGCATGCACCCGCGGGGAAGGGGTATGTATATATATATATATATATATATATATATATATATATATATATATATATATATGCAAAATTAACGTGCTTTACTTCAACGTTTCTGGGTACTCCCCCCCCATCATCAGGACACACAATGTAAGTAATGAAAGAGTTATCTATCATTCTAAAAAAGTTGTAAAGGTTGTGCTCCTTGGGACTGTGTATGAACTATGGAGACTAAATATTTTTTTCGAATGTTGGATTGTCTGTTCTATGGGATGAATTTGGATCGCGTTTTCACTACTGTATAGCTGTATAGCTTACTCACCTAGAGAGAAACTGATGTATGTATTATTGCAATGTGACATCAGGGAGAGGCGCCAAATAAAGGAAAAACCAGAAGCTTGATACTCGCGTATGCAGTGTGCAGGCTCCTCAAGCCAAAAATGACTATATGGATATAAATATGATTTTTTGGGGACAAATATACTTCTAGGGACTGCTTGTGAACTATGAAGACAAAAGGGTCAAATAGGTTTGAGGTTACCTAAAGGTTAAAAAAGGGTCAGACTAGATGGGCCAAGTGGGTTTTATCTAGCTTTAAATTCCAGAGCCTTCAATGCTAAACAAAACATTAGATGTTTGATAGACAGCCAGACGATGTGAATAATCGAGATGGGGAGCTGGTGCATATATATTACATGCTGGATAGTACCATCATTATACATATTGGGGGTCATTCCGAGTTGTTCGCTCGTTATTTTTTTCTCGCAACGGAGCGATTAGTCGCTAATGCGCATGCGCAATGTCCGCAGTGCGACTGCGCCAAGTAAATTTGCTATGCAGTTAGGTATTTTACTCATGGCATTACGAGGTTTTTTCTTCGTTCTGGTGATCGTAATGTGATTGACAGGAAGTGGGTGTTTCTGGGCGGAAACTGGCCGTTTTATGGGTGTGTGCAAAAAAACGCTACCGTTTTTGGGAAAAACGCGGGAGTGGCTGGAAAAACGGAGGAGTGTCTGCGCGAACGCTGGGTGTGTTTGTGACGTCAAACCAGGAACATCAAGCACTGAACTGATCGCACTGGCAGAGTAAGTCTCGAGCTACTCAGAAAACTGCACAGAGAGGTCTTTTCGCAATTTTGCGAATCTTTCGTTCGCAATTTTGATAAGCTAAGATTCACTCCCAGTAGGCGGCGGCTTAGCGTGTGCAAAGCTGCTAAAAGCAGCTTGCGAGCGAACAACTCGGAATGACCCCCATTATACTGGGGCTTTATAATACACTTACATAGTAGAGTTTAGGGTGGAATCTGATTACAATTACAACGCATTGTCTGTTAGCAAATAGTTACACTATTGATCTATATTTATAATGTGCTCTGTAGAATTTTGCAGATGTCTTTTGACACTTGATTTTACTCAGTGGAGGATGGTAAGTTTAGCACAATCATACTGTCTGTTCATAAAGCTGACAGGTAAATTTTCCTCCTATTGTAAAATGTAGAACAAAGATCGGATTTGTTAGGCCTGTACATTGCACTCACGCAGTGAATAATCAGTATAAAATTCCCTGTCACTTGGAATTTCCCACTGTTCTGCTATGTGAGTAGCGATTGGCTGAAGTCTATTGTATTTTTTTCTGTTCTTTCAACAGAGAAGCACACAGGACTTTCCAGCAGGGCGGGGCCCAGCCCAGCAGGAATGCATATTCATCAAGCAAGTCAAATCTGCACAGCCAATTGATGCCGGGATTTTTTCTCTCTCTTGCTGGTATGAAGTTTCAATTTTTATATGACCAACTATCTTCCTTAATTTTGCCATTCTGATATCTTAAATCACACAAGGGGTGACTCACACAGAAAATAAGCTTGCTGCAAGATATTCACCCCTCAGAAAGCCCACAATGTTCTGTCAGAATCCCGGCAACGAGTCCCCTCGGGCTCACCGCACTTCAGGCCAGATGGCTCGCCACATGTTATATTCCCACTTGGTTGGTGGTGTGATTCCGACCGGTGGCATTTCACTTACTGTCGGGATACTGGTGTCAATCTCCTGAACGCTGGGATCCCGACAGCCGGGATATTAACTGCATCCCCTATATGCTGCAGATATCCCTGACAACTGTAACTATCAGGTTCAGGTGCCTTTTTATTTGCTAATAAATCAAATTTAGAGTATGTATCAAATTCCAGGGTGCATGTAATCATAACCACATCTTACATTTTTTATTCAAACTTTTTTCTTTTTTTGTAAAAAATACTGTTAAATTAATAAAGTGGATCATGTGCTATAAATATGCTTTATAAATAAATAAATAGGCATTTCTAAGCTATACAACCACCATACTGTTAAAACAAACATGATATTTCTATACAGACAAGGACTTTTTTTTTGTAAATAGTAATGGGGATCAATTACAGCTGACCCACAATGCTTTCAGACTTACAAATGACAATATGGGGTTAGAGAATGGTCTTTGCAAGCCAAGCATCCAGATTTATATACCCTCAATGCCATTTACATAAGATGGCTACTGTAGCAGAAAGAGTGACTCTCGTGCCTGTGCATCAGGGTATAAGTAATCTGTCTGTCATGCTCCTGTTACTGCATAAGTTTGTTGAAGCCCTTGGCTTTGACCAAACAAGTGTGAGAGAGAATTTGTGCAACACTATTCAAGGACAATGATGTAAGCAGAGCCATCCAGCTATTTAAATGGGATTTAGGGGTCTATTTACTAAGCCTTGGATGGAGATAAAGTCGCTGGAGATAAAGTACCAGCCAATCAGCTCCTAGCTGTCGTTTTTCAAACACACATCTGTGACATGGCAGTTAGGAGCCGATTGGCTGGTACTTTATCTCCAGCGACTTTATCTCCATCCAAGGCTTAGTAAATAGACCCCTTAGTGTAGCCAGTCTACCAGAGATGGCAGGAGTTTCAGAAATACTACATACAGTACACTCAAATAACCCTTAAGGCCCGTATTCACGGGCCGATGTGGGAGACATGTGTGCTGAGCGAACCGCTCAGCACACATCTCTCCCACCGCTCAGCACAGCGCGATGTGTGCTGAGCGTGCGGGGGAGATGGGGGGCGCTCATTTCACCCAGCGGGTGAAATGAGCGACCTGCTAGATTGGCCTGCATGGCAGGCCAATCTAGCAGCAGCAATAGCGACGCGCGGGGCTGCGCATCGCTATCACTGTGGGGGGTACACACGGAGCGATCATACTTAAAATCTAAGCAATCTAGTCAGATTGCTTAGATTATCGCTCCGTGAGTACCCCCCTTTATTGTACATAATCAATGGGGGACTTATAGTGCACATTAGACCCTTTGCCACTACCAAGCCATAGTGGATAGAGCCTTTAACTGGCTACAAAAAATGTCTGGGACTGTGATAATTGAGAAATGTGATTTGGGGTGCTTCCAACTTTGCTTAATAAGTTACAATTTAGGTTTATTTACACCCGTAACATTGCACGTCCAATGATACTGAGCACTTGTACTTTGGTTTAGGATACTCTATTGACCTTAATGTGTTCAAACACATTACAAACTTAAATGCATGTACAGTACTGATAGGAGGCTTTAGAGCGCTGCAGACAATACTATTTCATAACAAAAATAACATCATGCCAAAAAAAACCCATCTACCTTAAATTCAGGAACATATGCAAAGCATGATTAAACAGTGACAACAATTCCTTTCTAGCACATATACTTTAATAAAGAAAGGGTTTAGCTTCAAAACAGACCTAAAGCCATGTCAATATAAAATGTTGCTTACCATTTGTCCTTAACGGGATAAGTTTCTTCACTTCTTTACATGCATTAAGCTTTTTGCAACTTTCCAATGCAACTTGCATGCTTCTGTTAAAAAGATTCTTTTGCAGGAGCTCCCGGAATGTTTTGCAAAACTGACATATCATGAACAGTTCCATAGTGTATCGGTGCATTGTTCTAAAGTGATGGATAATTCCATTGCTGGGCTTGACTAAATCCTCTGGGGTTCTCTCTCGGATTTTAACAGCCTTCAGCATGTTACTCATGTATAAGTCCTGTGGAAGGACCTGTTGCTTTGCCATGTTTCTGTGGAAAAGAGCAAGGAAACAAGTCAGCTGTCATCTGTACAGGATTGCATACCTGGATGTTGCAAATGTAGCTTTTTACATGAAGCACAGCTAGAAAAATCCCCTACCATTACAAAAGAACGAAGGCAAGTTTCCGTGATTTCACAAATTAAAAAAACAAAAAAAGAAAATTAGTCATACAGATCTGATGCAATTTAAGTATTTAACCTAAGAAATAAATCTATAGGGAAAGTACTATGCGATTTACACATGAATTGATATGTAAAAGACACAAAGTCTCACAATTTATTGATTTACAACTATTAAATGAGTGGTGGCAATATTCACATTAATATCTAGAGGGAGTTGTCTATGTAAGTAACAACTGGAATTTAAAGATGAAATATACACTGGTGCCCCAGCAAACATTGGGGCAGATGTATTAACCTGGAGAAGGCATAAGGAAGTGATAAACCAGTGATATGTGCAAGGTGATAAAGGCACCAGCCAATCAGATCCTAACTGTTAATTTACATATTGGAGCTGATTGGCTGGTGCCTTTGTCACCTTGCACATATCACTGGTTTATCACTTCCTTATGCCTTCTCCAGGTTAATACATCTGCCCCATTGTGTTATCTTAAATAATGCACTGATGTAAGCGTTAACATTAAATATTACAAAGTATACAGACTCCTGTGTGCATATAAGCAAGCCGGAAAATTATCCCTTTACACATTATTTACCGGCAGTCAGGATGCCAGTGGTCAGATTACAGACACCGGAATCCCGAATGCATGAAATCCCGACAGGAGGGGCAGCAGTAATGTAACCCTAATCCTAAAACCTCCCCCTAATCCTCCACCTCCTCGCAGCCTAACACTAACCCTCCTCCACACACCTATGCTCGGGAATCCGGCTGTCGGATTCTGTCGCCGGTATTCTGACTGCCGAGATCCTGAACGCCGTCGTCTCAACTACATTCCCTATATCTAAGGGTACGTTTCCGATATATAAAAACACAACTAAATATTTTTAAAAAATTGCTATTATATCCAGTTTCTAAGCAATTTTTTTAACTATAGTTTAGTATATGTTTATGCCTTCAATCAATAAATAAACACCAGCAGGGAATATAAAGGACAATATTTATCAAAGTGGGGAAACTGACAACTCCCACAGTACAAAATGGATCATATCCAGAAAGGCAAGATCAGCTCCAGATGAAGTTAGGCCATATATGCATACAAAGTTGTCTATCAGTACTCCCTCACACTGGTTTTTATGAGATCTACATTGACCAACATTCAAACTATCTCCCTGTCTTCTGCTCTGTCTATTGTAATCTGTCCACATCTTTCCCCAGCAAAGAAGACAAACAAATGGTATTCATTCCTCAAATCTCAACAATACATCAACAACACAACAGAACAAATCAAAATGACAAGTCTGTGCACTACATATAACACTCCATATCAATTATGGTATCTGTTTGGATGGTCGACCATGTTATGGTTGACAGTCATTAGGTTGACCACTATTGGTCGACATGGACACATGGTCGACACATGAAAATGGTCAACATATGAAAAGGTTGACATGGCTTTTAAAAAAAAAATATATAAATTTTTTTTTAACATTTTTCATACTTTACCATCCACGTGGACTACGATTGGGAATGGTAACCTGTGCCAAGCGCAGCGGTAGTGGAGCAAGACACCTTGCCCGCAGCATGGCGAGCGATGCAAGCCATGCGAAGGGACATGGTACACTAATTAGGGTTCCTGGTCATGTTATGGAAAAACTGACAGCAAAACAGTTCAAAAATCCATGTCCACCTTTTCATGTGTCCACCATGTCTCCATGTCAACCATGTCAATGTCGACCAATAGTGGTCAACCTAATGACTGTCGACCATAACATGCAATAATTGATGGTTCCGGTATGAATGGTCGACCATGTTACCGGAACCATCAATTATTGCCTGTCCTTTTGCAGACTGTGGGGGTAATTCTGAGTTGATCGCAGCAGCAAGTTTGTTAGCAATTGGGCAAAACCATGTGCACTACAGGTGTGGCAGATATAACATTTGCAGAGAGAGTTAGATTTGGGTGGGTTATTTTGTTTCTGTGCAGGGTAAATACTGGCTGCTTTATTTTTACACTGCAATTTAGATTTCAGTTTGAATACACCCCACCCAAATCTAAAGGCCAGTACTCACTGGCCGATGTGGGAGAGATGTGTGCTGAGCGAACCGCTCAGCACACATCTCTCCCGGCGCTCAGCACAGCGCGATGTGTGCTGAGCATGCGGGGGGAGACGGGGGGGCGCTCATTTCACCCAGTGGGCTGCGCATCGCTATCGCTGTAGGGGGTACACACGGAGCGATCAGGCTTAAAATCTAAGCAATCTAGTCAGATTGCTTACATTTTAAGCAGCGATCGCTCCGTAAGTACCCCCCTTAACTCTTTCTGCACATGTTATATCTGTCCCCCCTGCAGTGCACATGGTTTTGCCCAACTGCTAACAAATTTGCTACTGCGATCAACTCAGAATTAGTCCCCGTATTTCCAGCAGAATGCTGGGAACTGAATGTAAGATATAAATGTATGCTTTGCTTGAGGCTAAAAATTATTTACAGGATGAATAGAAGGTGTTACTACCACTAAAGGGTTGTACACAGAATGGTTAAAAATTTAGAACGCCGTGTGTTGGGGTGCCGGCGACAGCAATGCGCGACCACACACGTCGCTATCGCCAGCTCTAGATTAGGCATGAATGCATGCCTAATCTAGTGAGATCGCTAGGTGGAATGAGCATTCCCCCCGTCCCCATACTCCTGCTCGCTGAGCACACATCGCGCTCGATGCTGAGCGGGGGGAGAGATGTGTGCTGCGCGGTCACTGATAGATCGCTCAGCACACATCTCCAGGAGAAATCTCCCGTGTGTACCCCCATTAAGTGTTTAACGTCATGTACAAGCAGTGCAGTCATGGTGGTTGAGTGCCCGGCAATCATAGGATCATAGATAACATTCAAATGAAAAATGAACACGAGGAAATTCATTTAGCAGCTATGGCCATGAAGAAGATCAGAATGGCAGCACTATGGGTAACACTTTAAGTTTTCCCATATATATGAAGGTCTGTAAAGCAAAACTTACTGGGGCTTATACCATATAGGCAGCGCCATCTATAGATGTCATTGCCAACAGAAGCCTATGGGCTGCTTTAGACATAAATCCCAGAGAGGAGTGTCTCCCGTGACTTGCGCACGTTCTGGCTGGCAGCCGTGCATGCATAGTAGGGACAGAACACGGGGGTCCTCATACCGCAAGGGACAGCTCTTACTTGATTTGTGATGTTGGGGTACTGTAGTCTACTTTGAATACCATGCTTTATATATTTCACTTTACATATACTTTTTACATCTCTTTTAGTAGTGTAAACCAGGATGTAAAGTTTGTATATCTGCTATACTTGCAAGTACAAACTGACTTACGTGTGATTCAAATCAAAATGCTAACAATATGTGGTTACATTTTCACAACCACCCACCAGCAAAACTTTTACTTTTATTCAATTGCATCATATTATAGAGATACATAATAACTTTACTGGAAGCTACACATTGGAGCAACAAGGATAAATAACATGTTATATTAAAACATGAACTGCTTTGCTAAATACTAGCAAGTCAGACATAAAGACAAGGAGACAACAACAAAGAGCAGACCCTAATGGTTTTGCAAATCAGTGGTTATCACTGGTTGCACCATCTGAATACTGTAAAAACACTAAACACACTCACACCATGGCAAATAAACCTTGCTATCCAGTGATTTCCACAAGCATATCTGATGACTGATGACACACACTACATCCAACCTGTGCAAGATAATACAATAATACATAGAAAAATAGCAATTCCCCACCTAGTGTGGAGTCCCTAGTATAAAAGTATTCCTAGTGCTTCACTAATTGTATAAAATACTGGAAATATTATTTATCATTGCATACCTCCCAACTGTCCCGAATACAGCGGGACAGTCCAGCTAATTGGACACTGTCTCGCTGTCTACCCGCGGGCCACAGTGTCCTGCGGGCAGGGGGGTCAGGTGGGAGAGCCAGTCATCACTGAAGAGATGAGAGGGTTAGCCAGGGGCTGCCCAGCTGCTCAGGAAGCGCTGGGCACGCCCCCAAATTGATTAAAATGGTGGTCACAGCACCAGACTCCGCCCCTCTGTCCGATGCAAGAGGCCCCACCCCTTATCAGGTGCGGCAGGTCCCGACTCCCTACAGTTGAAAGTTGGGAGGTATGTCATTGCAGTTATCATCAATATGGTTTAACAGTAACTAGTTGCTGCCCTCCATTTATGAACATAAATTGAACAGATTAATAGATATGACAAGGTCCCCGTTCGCACATAGGTGACGACCCAAGTTATTCCTGGGTCATCACCCTTCACACCAGACTCGAGTCTTCCAGTGACCCAGGTCTTCCGGCTAAAGCTGACCATACACTATACAATTATCTGGCAGATCATCTGTCCAATGTAGTTGGTTGCAATGAAAATCTGGTTATGTATGGGAGCAAATAACAGTCAACTATTTGCTTCCAAACACTGGAAAACGGTCAAAATCTGTCGTTCAAACAAATTGGTTAAATCCGTTATTTAACTAATTTGTCTGAATGACCATTTTAGTCCATCTTCCAGTATTTGGGAGCAAGTGGTTAATTTGTTCCCATACATTAGTAGATTTTCATTCCTACCAGCCAGATTGGACAAGATGATGATCTGCCAATTAAAAGTGTATAGTGTATGCAAAGCTTTATAGTGGGTGTTTGGAGATTATGGAATCTCCAAGTGCTACTGTCCCCCCGCCAATCAACTCCTTTAAGGCATGTCATGGGTCATACCTTTCAGACAGAAGCCAAGACACTGACCCGGGTTACTAGTCCCAGGAATAACCCTGGTCAATTGAAGGGTAAGTAACAGGACCGGGGACTGTCAAGCCAGGTAGACTCTTTCAGACATAAGATTGGCTCAGGTCGATGCACATTCACAGCAGAAAAACTGGGGTTTTGGCTTATTTCTGAAAGGAGTATAACAAATCCTCTGGCATTGTTTGCCCTTCACAATTCAATCGAGGACAATGCACCGGTATCCGGTCTATAGATTTACACTAAAAAGGTCTACAGTCAATAGGTTGACCACTAATGGTAGCGATGGATTAGGTCGATAGGGTCAAAAGGTCGACAGGGTCAAAAGATCGACCCGACAGTGGTCAACACAGGTTTTTTTTCAGCTTCTTCATACTTTACCATCCACATGGACTACGACTGGGAATAGTAACCTGTGCCGAGCGCAGCAGTAGTGGAGTAAGGCACCTTGCGTGATGCGGGAGGGAAGTGGTACATAAATGAGGCTTGTTTGTGACAGAAGTGACAAAACACCACACAAATTTTTTTATTACATCTACCTTTTTTGTGTCGACCATTTCCATGTCAACCTTTTTTTTTAGTGTAGATGTAATAATCCACACCCCAATGCACCATGAGTGAATGTCAAAGTATGAATAACTATAATAAAATGGTAATTAAAACACAAATCTATTTGACTTGGTTCAAAAAGCATTTAGGGGTCCATTGAAGTAGGAGTTTCTGAAAGAGAGTTGTTTCCTGAAACTCGTATATATTGCATGAATGCGCGCACCCGAGAAATGTGAGAATTAGAAATGCCAATGTGCAGCGCTCGCAGCAAGCTTGGGTAACTTTTCTACAAGATGGAACCTGGAAGAAGTGCATGGAAAAGAGAGGAAACCATCCTGGACACCAACTGATGTAACAGGACCATATAGAAGGCTGTTAGTGGCCATAAGGAAAGCACTGGTGGTTTGTAAAAGGTGTCCAATGAATGATTTTTGCACTTTTTATTAACGGTTGAAAAATGATAGCAAGGAAGTATTTTTCATCAAATCAAAGTCTTTCCAGCATTTCGAGGTACAGAGAAATATGTCTGTATAGTAATTTTGCAGTGTTTTTATACAAGGTTGTCAAATTTATCAAGAAACAGTTTAACCTTTCATCTGCAAGTTCATAGCCCCTCTCCCATCAATAAAGTACCTCCATGTACCTGCCCCACATCATTTAACCCATTATTGAGCTTTTTAGAGAAATTCACCTGAAAATTGACTTGTCTTTATTGGCCAAATTATGCTATTTAAATCCCTCCAAGTGCAGGATTTATATATTGAGAGGGGTGTGCCAAAAGTATTGTACTGTATCCCAATATTTTACTTTAAAATAAAGGTTTTCCTTACCTTTTCACCTGCTCAGGAAGGTACGTGAAAAAAATGCAAATTTCCCCAGAAAATCAACGTGAGTCTGTACTTTAATTGCAAATTTACACGATGTCGCAGTGCGAGTTCACTGTTACAACGGATTGCAGAACCAACTTGCATCTATTTGTGTGTAACGTGCTGGGAGCACAAAGTTGGTATATGATGTCTGGCTCATGTGCTGGGAGTACAACGCTGGTGTAGGATGTGTATATCATGTGCTGGGAGCACAAGGCAGGTGTATGATGTGTGTAACGTGCTGGGAGCACAAAGCTGTTACATGATGTGTGTATCATGTGCTGGGAGCACAAAGCTAGTATATGATGTGTGTAACATGTGCTGGGAGCACAAAGCTGTTACATGATGTGTGTAGCATGTGCTGGGAGTACAAAGTTGGTATATGATGTGTGTAACATGTGCTGGGAGCACAAAGCTGGTGTATAATGTGTGTAATTTGCTGGGAGCACAAAGCTGGTGTATAATGTGTGTAATTTGCTGGGAGCACAAAGCTGGTGTATGATATGTGTAACATGTGCTGGGAGCACAAAGCTAGAATATGATGTGTGTTACATGTGCTGGGAGCACAAAGCTAGTATATGATGTGTGTAACATGTGCTGGGAGCACAAAGCTAGAGTATGATGTGTGTTACATGTGCTGGGAGCACAAAGCTAGTATATGATGTGTGTAACATGTGCTGGGAGCAGAAAGCTAGAATATGATGTGTGTTACATGTGCTGGGAGCACAAAGCTAGTATATGATATGTGTAACATGTGCTGGGAGCACAAAGCTAGTATATGATGTGTGTAAGGTATAGGCCAGTTTCCCAACCTCAGTCCTCAAAGCACACTAACAATCCTGCATATTTAACTTTAATAAACATAAGTGGTCAGGAAAAGGTTAAACTTTCCATAGTAAATAAGGAAACAAACAAACAAACAAACAAACAAACAAACATAATAGAACCAGTAGGAGATAGAACTGCACTTTCTAAGCACACATTCTCCGGCCGTATGGTAAGGCACCTGTCTCTTCTTCCTGGAAGCTACTCTCTGGTCCAGTGCACTGATTGAGCACTCAGATCTGCACACACAGCAAACTTGGTAAAAGAAGCTGCTACCATTGGGCATGTGCAGTAGCTCTGCTTTGTCCCTTAAATTGCATATTGTGGCAGCAGCTGTAATAATTCTATTATATACTATTGCTATCGCGGTCATAATTTGAGCCGCTGGCAAGGGGCGGGGGGTTTCCAGCCAACCAGAATACCCCTCCCCCCCCCCTGCATTTGCCTATGCGTGTAATGACCTATAATGAATAGCCTAAGGCAGTGGTTCCCAAACTGTTTGCCTAGGCACACTGAGGTGTGGCGAGGCTCTTGTAGGGGTGCTTCAGGTTGGTGGTCCAGGACATAATCAGATTATTTATGGTCAAAGTGATAGGCAAAACCAGTGCTAGTGGCTGCAAATCATTAAACATGTGGTCAATCAGAATACAACTGTACACCACCACATAACTGAACCTAGGGATAACAGGTAGGCACAGTTTACTTAATGTAATATTATTTTCCAAATATATCAATAGCAAACTTTTATCCTAGGGGTGCTGTGAATTTTTTTTTTTTTATACTCTAGGGCTCCGTGATTCAAGAAAGTTTGGGAGTTATTGGCCTATGTTATGCAATAGAAATGTGTTACTATGTTGTGTAAAACTGCACCCTAATTATGGGGGTAATTCCAAGTTGATCGCAGCAGGAATTTTGTTAGCAGTTGGGCAAAACCATGGGGGGTCATTCCGAGTTGTTCGCTCGCAAGGCGATTTTAGCAGAGTTACACACGCTAAGCCTCCGCCTACTGGGAGTGAATCTTAGCTTCTTAAAATTGCGAACGATGTATTCGCAATATTGCGATTACAAACTACTTAGCAGTTTCAGAGTAGCTTCAGACTTACTCGGCATCTGCGATCAGTTCAGTGCTTGTCGTTCCTGGTTTGACGTCACAAACACACCCAGCGTTCGCCCAGACACTCCCCCGTTTCTCCAGCCACTCCCGCGTTTTTTCCGGAAACGGTAGCGTTTTTATCCACACGCCCATAAAACGCCGTGTTTCCGCCCAGTAACACCCATTTCCTGTCAATCACATTACGATCGCCGGAGCGAAGAAAAAGCCGTGAGTAAAAAAACTATCTTCATAGCAAAATTACTTGGCGCAGTCGCAGTGCGAACATTGCGCATGCGTACTAAGCAGAAAAACGCTGCGATGCGAAGAAAATTACAGAGCGAACGACTCGGAATGACCCCCCATGTGCACTGCAGGGGAGGCAGATATAACATGTGCAGAGAGATAGATTTGGGTGGGGTGTGTTCAATCTGCAATCTAAATTGCAGTGTAAAAATAAAGCAGCCAGTATTTACTCTGCACAGAAACAAAATAACCCACCCAAATCTAACTCTCTCTGCACATGTTATATCTGCCTCCCCTGCAGTGCACATGGTTTTGCCCAACTGCTAACAAAATTCCTGCTGCGATCAACTTGGAATTACCCCCTATATGTACAGTACACAATACAAACATCTTACAGTGCAGAATTACCAGTTCCCTCACGTGGCCCTGGCTCTTATATGTCCAAGCATGTATATATACTACAATATGACTGTATTCTATATTCATCACCACATGGTAGTGAATGGATGGCACTGGGGCACATTACTGCAATCTTCACTGAGTGCCAGTCTGCATATGTATATACTACAATACATATATTTGTAGCAGGAAGGAAGGATCAGCAAAAAATAATTGAAATATTAAAAAAAAATCACATTTATTTAATACAGTGCATTGAAACATATATACTGCATATATATATATATATATATATATATATATATATATATATATATATATATATTCACACACACACACACACACACACACACACACACACACACACACACACACACACACACACACACACACATAACCCTCCTCTTCTTCATATCAAAGTACATTTTCCATAATTACATACACTTTCATCAGCATTTTTAATAGGTAAAACCTATATTTCTAGACACGTTATCTTGCAGTGTTTTTCAGTGACACCATGTAATTGCAGCTTTAGCAGATTTCTATACATTGAGCATATCTTAGTAACCAGCGTGATGCTGTAACAGAACTGGTTGTGCGGTTGTTCTGTGTTTCAGCTTCCTGTTTTGAAGACTGTGAAACCTGTTCACATAGCAATACGTACATGTGATATGTACAGAAAAACAACACCAGGGGCGGGATGTAATGAACTCTGGCGGCTGTGCGGGTTGCCGGCCGCACTGCACAGCTGCTGGACTCAGAGTTCATTACATCCCGTCACTAATGTGTTTAATAAGTATGAATCTGATGGTAAATAGAGCAGAGGCTATGTTACTTCTAGCTGTCAAATATTTTTATTCAATTGCAAGTTACATTTTGTAATTGAACCTAAAGGGTAGCCACTATGGACATACAGGGCTGGACGGAATGGAGTGCAAGACGGCCGGAGCGCGGAGTCCGAACTTGTACGTTTTTTTAAAAGCAGCAAATAATAACAAGGTAAATGCTTTAAAAAAGCGTACAAGTTCGGACAGTGAACACTAGGAGAATATGGAGACCCTGACTTTAACATGTAATAGAGACTAAACAGCAAATGTACTAAGCCTTGGAGAGAGATAAAGTACCACCCAATCAGCTCCTCTCATTTTTCAAATACAGCCTGTAAACTGACAGTCAGGAGTTGATTGGCTAGTACCTTAATCTATCTCTACTTTATCACTCTCCAAGGCTTAGTACATCTGCCCCTAAATGTGATGTCAAAAGCAAAGAGAAAACTTTACTTGGGTTCTTTGGAACAACAGTAAGAGGACAGTACTGGTCAATAGTTTACATCATTAGGTGAGATTCAATTGTTTTATCGCTCCCGATCTCCAGTATAAAGTGATGGGAATTTGGGGGGCAATATGAAATTTTTTGTTGTTGTATTTTTATCTTGCACATCGCGCCCAAACAGGCTGGGTTTAGCCAGATATAGCAGCTCTACCCCACTAAACTAATGGGCGCGACGTGAAAAGTGCAATTTGAGCGCCCAAACTGGTCACTTTTTGCACATTCCAGGGGTGTGAGATAAAATGACGGTGCCGGCAACTGTTCGAGTCCGACCGGAGCAACAATTGAATTGCTCCATCGGGCACCCGGCAGCTGTCAGTGCCGCAATAGACAATTGAATGTCACCCAATGTGTTTTTGCAGAAGCACCCTGAAAATAAAAAAAACTTCTCCCATCATCAAATGGCAAGAATATCTTGCCCCCACGAGCCCCTGCACAGTAGCAGTAAGTAACACCCCTTTCAGACCGCCAGCTTTGAACACCGGTTATTGCACATGAGCGCACATAACCCATGTTGCTGTGCGGCCTGAAAGGGCCCAGTTGGAATAATCCAGGTCGAGCGACCCCGTATTCCAACTCTGGTAGCGAGCAGGGTTGAACACGTGTTCAACCCGGCTCGCTGTGCTGTGTGAACGAGAAGCCAGGTCGATGAGACCCGTTTCCCGTTCACTGTGTGTGAACGGGCGGCGCTTGGAGATCATGTGCCCCCCACGCATCACCCACCTGGCAATATGCTGGTTTGGGGACATCGGCGTTGAGGGGCCGGAGGCAGGTCGCTCCCGGGAATCACCTGTGTCAAGCTTCCGGGTGCGACCCACCTCAGGCGGTGTGAAAGGGGTATTATACACACCACTGTGCATTATATTACAAGAATTTTCCAGTGAGACTAAGCCATTTTGCGCAACAATAATTAACTTCTAGGTGTTCAAGCCAACAATCTCTAGAAGGTTTATGCTAAACGTCTACAACATCCTTCCCATCAAGGTAGATTTTGTAGACTGTAAAGATTTTCTCTTGTGAGGACATTTTGATGAGAATTTCCTGAACTTCCTTACTGATAATTATCATTGACATGAGGTGGATGTGAACACAATGACATCATTCCTTTTCTTGCTTTATAAACAGGATTGTGTAAGTGTGTATCCTTTTTAGACTTCAATCAGCAATAACTACCAAATACATCAGGGACACAGAACGTTTATGTGCTTATTCTATCAATGTGTATATTAATTGGTGATGCTTGCTCTGCAGGGAATAGTAGGAATTCTCATAGCACATTCCCACATTGGAGAGCTCCCCGTTACGTTATATTTTACAAGATCCATATTTTTAATATGTAACTAACTTTTATTTATTTATTTGTTTGTGGTGTTCCTGTACTTAGGGCCAGTGCCGTAGCTAGGCATTTTAGCGCTGTGTGTAAGAAACAGCATTGGTGCCCCCCCCTCTATGTAAAACAGGGGCAGTACGCGCCATAGGCGCGCACAAAATATATAGGGGCGTGGCTTCATGGGGAAGGGATGTGGCCACAAAATAATACCAATTCATACTACGGTGCACAGTAGTCTCCATTATTCAAATTACACCGCACAGTAGCATCACTACACCAGGTAGATCCCCTTTTACACATTACAGCAGCCAGTCCCCCTTTTTACAGATTACGGCAGACAGTGTCTCCTTTTTACACATTACGGCAGACAGCATGCCCTTTTTAAACATTACGGCAGACAGCGTGCCCTTTTTACACATTACGGCAGACAGCGTCCCCCTTTTTACACATTACGGCAGACAGCGTCCCCCTTTTTAAACATTACAGCATACAGCATGCTTTTTTTATACATTACAGCAGACAGCGCCCCCCTGTTTACACATTACAGCAGACAGCGCCCCCCTGTTTACACATTACGGCAGACAGCATCCCCCTTTTACACATTGCGGCAGACAGCGCCCCCTTTTTACACATTGCGGCAGACAGCTCCCCCCTTTTTACACATTACGACAGACAGCGTCCCCCTTTTTACACATTGCGGCAGACAGCGTCCCCCTTTTTACACATTGCGGCAGACAGCGTCCCCCTTTTTACACATTACGGCTGCCAGTCCCCCTTTATACACATAGATAGATAGATAGATAGATAGATAGATAGATACAGACAGACAGAGAGATAGATACTTACCATCTCTCCCCGCTGGCTCAGGCTCCTCAGTGCTGGCAGATCCCGGGCAGGGGAGAAGGAGGAGGAGGGAGGGGGACTGGAGCCGCAGCAGCGCTATGTAATTGGTAGAGGAGCTGTCCCTCTGCTTCCGCATTGGCTGCCCGCCGCCGCTCTGAATGCTGGGATGAGGAAAGCGCATCCCAGCATTCACAGCAGCGCTGGGAAGCCAATGCGGAAGGAGAGGGGACTGCTACAGCGGAGCCTCTACCAATTATATAGCGGTGCTGCGGCTCCAGTCCCCCTCCCTCCTCCTCCTCCCCTGCCTCCGGCGTTGCTGCTCTTCTCCAGCGTGGCGCACGGGCGCACACAGCACAGTCGGCTTGTAATGAGTCAATTTGACTCATTACAAGCCGCTGGCCGTTGCACCCTCAGGGCAACTGCGCTGTGTGCCAGGCACACCTGGCACACACGTAGTTACGGCTCTGCTCAGGGCCATGGCTTGAGTTTATGCCATAAGCAAGACAGCCACAGAAAGCCACTGAATTGCAATATGTACACAGGGACTGCTGTGAGCTCTGTTCAACTGTCTGAAATGCAGCACCACGAAAATAAAAGCAACCAATAAGCATACCTAGGCGATAACCTAGGGCACCAATGTTTAGGGGTGCATCTCAAACACTATATACATGACAATGTCACTCTTTCATTATTCTTATTTTCCCCATGGGACGCCCGCACTGGGGTGACTGCAGGGAGTGTGGTGATGGACTCTAATGTTGCAGCCCAGGGCCACACTTCTACTGACAGAGGACCTGAAAACGTCAGCCGCATCCTGGGCACATCTGCTGGTCATTTAAACATTAAACCTTAGTATTCTTGTTTCTGGGCCAGGTAACCAAGTCAGATCTTGGGAAACACATATACCCCTTTCACATCGCACAAATAACCCGGTATCGACACGGGTCATACCCCTTTCACATCGCACAAATAACCCGGTATCGACACGGCATATTGCCGTGTCGACACGGGTCAGTGTGCGATGTGAAAGCACTTCGCGAGAATTAGCGGGTCGTCTGACCCGGTAATTCAACCCGGTATAAAAGAAGGATTATACCCGGGTTGAATACCGGGTCAGGTGCAGTGTGAATGGGAGCTGCGTCGATGCGACACGATTCCCATTCACAGCATATGGAGAGGCGGCGCAGGAGATGAGCTCATCTCCCAGCGCCGCCTCCACCCCCGCCCCTGCTGCTGCTGTGCCCCCCAGCTGCTATGGCAACCAACCCGGTATATTGCCGAGTCGGAAAGCCAGCAAAGGAGAGCAAATGCCGGATCCCACCCGGTAAGGACACGTTTCTCTTACCGGGTGGGATCCGGCATTTGCGATCTGAAAGCGGTAATAGTCAGCAGACACAGCCATTATATTTTGGGTACACTTTTTTTTCTGATCATGCAAACTGTGCATAAGTGATTATAATAGTACTCAAGAATGTATCACTATCTGTCAAGAAAATAAATATTACAATTATAGTCCCTGCAGCAAAATAGTAATTCTTACTGGTGATTCATTGAATTATAAAAAGTCAGGATAAGGTGAAACCTCCATGAAGTAATCAAAAAGCCCTTCATTTCAGAGATGGTTTACACATTTGATCCTACTCATCCAACAGTAATGCTTCCAAGCCGAGTGACCAAGAGGAAATCCCTAATTACATTACATGGTGTGGATACCGGGATTTTCCACCACAATGTGGAAACAATTCTTATTTTATGTATTTAGACATATTTTGTTTGTATCATGTCCTGAATGTAGTGTTGCATATTATGTTGACACATAACAAATAAAGAATAATAATAATAATAATAATAATAATGTTTAACATGTCTGTGATATGGTTCTGCATTTATAACTCTTCTAGGGGAGAAATGCAATTATTTTTGAGTGCTGTAAGCAGGGCTTAAAATGGTCCAGGAGAAGTGGTGGAACTCATTTTCCCCGCCACCTCCTCTCCTCCCATTAGGCGAAGTCAGGGCCAGCGCTAGAGTGTTCGTCATCACCCTGCAAACTATACATTTTTGCATTACCTCCCATACATTATAAAGGGACAGTGGTCTCACAAGGAAGGGGCGTTGACACACAATAGTACCCCAATTCAAATTACGTCACACAGTAGCACAATCTTATTCCCATTAGAGCGCATGCAGTGCCCCTTATTCACATTACATCACTCAGTAGTGCCATTTACTCATGTTATGCTACACAGTGGTACCTCTTATATACATTATAAAATTACTGTGCAAGGCCGTGGAGGAGGTGGAACTAGTTCCACCTTGTCGTCGTCCCAACTCCTCCCCTTTAACCCCTGGCTGTAAGTAATGGGTGCCAGATGGGAGCTATTCACTTGTTTTGCAATTGGTCACCAGTGCCGCTGGCACTTATTAGTTCTGCTCGCTACCTCCTGAGGTGGCAAGCAAAAATCTGCACACTGTCTGACTTTTGGGGGACCAAACTACTGTCAAGTTTGGCCACTTTACGTGTCTAAATCTGTTGCAGTTGGGTGTGACAAGCACAATAAGTAATGAGAACCCGTGGCACTTGCAGAACAATTCAATATCACCGATCAGGCATTCATTACCTACGCTGGGCTTAGACGCTATGGTCTGGACGATACGCCCAATATTAGCGGATCGCCTAGATAATTGTAGCGTGTATACGGGTGACTGATCCAAAAATATAGATCGATTGGGAATGCCAGATCATCCACCATGTCTGTCCAACGTGATATTTTCTAAGCTGGAAGTTGTCCGCATCAGGCAGTGTATGCCCTACCGCGGCCGACCAACGGACGTTTCCCCTGCTCCTTCACATGGGGGCGGAGTGCTGAGATCAAGTCCAATGCACTGTAAAAGATCATATCTGTACGTGTATTCCCGGCATTAGACACGTACACACTAGACGATATTGTGTATGATGAGCCCGATTCTGATACATTGTTCACGATATCATCCAATGTGCATGCACTATGCTGCTGACGATGCAAGCTCTCGGGTGCAACCATTAAGGGCCATGCTGACGAATGCAGCTTGGCAACTGCTCCTCCCCCTGCTGTAGTTTGTCGCTGCCGGCATCTGCAAGCGTGTCTGCACTTGCCAATGCCGGCACCCCCACCGGGTCCCGTCGCTGATGTCATCGCATCGTTTGTGAGTCGTCTAGTGTGTTCATAGCAATAATATACGTAGGAGAAAATCAAACCTTTGAGAGAGACAAAGTGGAGATATTGTCCTTAGCAACCTAAACAGTGCTAGAGAAATGACAGCTAGAAGCTGATTGGCCACTATGGACAACTTCTCCACTTAACCTCTCTCCAAGGTTTGATACATCTCTCCCATAGTCTACTTACAGTAGCGGGTCCTGAATAAACATAGGAGTAATGTCACAGTCCTGAAAGTCGCACTCTAATTGTCATGCAGTAAAAACGAAAGCTCCAAACAACATAACCATCATGACAGTAATATATCTACATTGCAGAAAGGTGTGATACACACAAGTAAGCAATATAACCCTTTTTCTAATAAAAATGTCATGTTTAAAAAAAATTAAGGACAGAATAAAATCAATTTCAGGTTTAATATACATATTTGCCAGTCCACGAAGAATGACACCAATCTCCCAAGGAAACAGACAGAAGTGACAGTCAGAGCTGCTGCACTTGCTGGGCATGCGCCGTACGGCACCTATCAGGGATCGCCAGCCGGGCTGCTAAACGGCGTCGCAAAACTTATGGGAAAATAAATACAACATATATGCTACAGCTCTTTCGTGCGCTTATGCATGCATGCTACCATGCCATAGTAGTATTTTTACGAACTCTCTCCACAAACAAGGCAAGTTCATACGCCCCAAAATCCTGCACCGCAGCATGTCACAGCAGGCTACGCACCGCCTTACCTGTGAGCTGGGACTTTGGTGCTGGAGCACAGCGAGCGGTCCATGTATGTGTGACAGGAGGCGCTCAGTGCTGACAGGGCTTCCAGGCGAGGTACTGGCGGACACAGAGCTTCATAGCAGAGACTAGACTGTGCAGGGCGGAATCTGTGTCCCAGTGCTGCGCTCCCCGCCGCCTCTGCTACCAGTTTCCGTGGGTAAGCTGGTTTGCTAAATCGATGTAGCGGCAGCAGCAGCCGGTTCCCTCTCACACAAGCTTAGCTTGGCCGCTTCTCCTCCCCTTGGGGATTTCCCAGGCCTGGGGACTTTCCCGAACACCCGCAGTACGATGCAGGACCTGCCTGTAGCCAGCAGGGGGACACGACAGTGATACACTTGTTTTCTCTATCGTCCTAGTGGATGCTGGGGTTCCTGAAAGGACCATGGGGAATAGCGGCTCCGCAGGAGACAGGGCACAAAAAGTAAAGCTTTTTCCGATCAGGTGGTGTGCACTGGCTCCTCCCCCTATGACCCTCCTCCAGACTCCAGTTAGATTTTTGTGCCCGGCCGAGAAGGGTGCAATCTAGGTGGCTCTCCTAAAGAGCTGCTTAGAAAAAGTTTAGCTAGGTTTTTTATTTTACAGTGATTCCTGCTGGCAACAGGATCACTGCAGCGAGGGACTGAGGGGAGAAGGAATCAACTCACCTGCGTGCAGGATGGATTGGTTTCTTGGCTACTGGACATCAAGCTCCAGAGGGACGATCACAGGTACAGCCTGGATGGTCACCGGAGCCACGCCGCCGGCCCCCTTGCAGATGCTGAAATCAGAAGAGGTCCAGAATCGGCGGCTGAAGACTCCTGCAGTCTTCTAAAGGTAGCGCACAGCACTGCAGCTGTGCGCCATTTTCCTCTCAGCACACTTCACACGGCAGTCACTGAGGGTGCAGGGCGCTGGGAGGGGGGCGCCCTGGGAGGCAAAATGAGTACCTATAAAGGCTAAAAATACCTCACATATAGCCCTAGAGGCTATATGGAGATATTTAACCCCTGCCTAATTTTTCTAAATAGCGGGAGACGAGCCCGCCGGAAAAGGGCCGGGGCCTATCTCCTCAGCACACGGCGCCATTTCCTCTCACAGCTCCGCTGGTCAGGACGGCTCCCAAGTCTCTCCCCTGCACTGCACTACAGAAACAGGGTAAAACAGAGAGGGGGGGGCACATTTATGGCGATATTTTGATATAACAAAGCAGCTATAAGGGAGCACTTATTATAAGGCTATCCCTGATATATATATATAGCGCTTTTGGTGTGTGCTGGCAAACTCTCCCTCTGTCTCCCCAAAGGGCTAGTGGGTCCTGTCTTCGTTAGGAGCATTCCCGGTGTGTCTGCTGTGTGTCGGTACGTGTGTGTCGACATGTATGAGGACGATATTGGTGTGGAGGCGGAGCAATTGCCAAATATGAGGATGTCACCCCCTAGGGAGTCGACACCAGAATGGATGCCTTTATTTATGGAACTACGGGATAGTGTCAACACGCTAAAGCAGTCGTTTGACGACATGAGACGGCCGGACAATCAATTAGTGCCTGTCCAGGCGACTCAAACACCGTCAGGGGCTGTGAAACGCCCTTTGCCTCAGTCGGTCGACACAGACCCAGACACAGGCGATGACTCCAGTGGTGACGGTGACGAAGCAACCGTATTTTCCAGTAGGGCCACACGTTATATGATTTTGGCAATGAAGGAGGCATTACATTTAGCTGATACTACAGGTACCACTAAACAGGGTATTATGTGGGGTATGAAAAAACTACCTATAGTTTTTCCTGAATCAGAAGAACTAAATGACGTGTGTAATGAAGCGTGGGTTGCCCCTGATAAAAAGCTGATAATTTCAAAGAAATTATTGGCATTATACCCTTTCCCGCCAGAGGTTAGGGAGCGCTGGGAAACACCTCCTAGGGTGGACAAGGCGCTAACACGCTTATCTAAACAAGTGGCGTTACCCTCTCCTGAGACGGCCGCACTTAAAGATCCATCAGATAGGAGGATGGAAAATATCCAAAAAAGTATATACACACATGCAGGTGTTATACTACGACCAGCTGTAGCGACTGCCTGGATGGGCAGTGCGGGGGTAGTTTGGTCAGAGTCCCTGATTGAAAATATTGATACCCTGGACAGGGACAATATTTTACTGTCGTTAGAACAAATAAAGGATGCATTTCTTTATATGCGTGATGCACAGAGGGATATATGCACACTGGCATCACGGGTAAGTGCTATGTCCATTTCGGCCAGAAGAGCTTTATGGACGCGACAGTGGACAGGCGATGCGGATTCAAAACGGCATATGGAAGTTTTGCCGTATAAAGGGGAGGAGTTATTTGGAGTCGGTCTATCAGATTTGGTGGCCACGGCTACAGCCGGGAAATCCACCTTTCTACCTCAAGTCACTCCCCAACAGAAAAAGGCACCGACTTTTCAACCGCAGCCCTTTCGTTCCTTTAAAAATAAGAGAGCAAAGGGCTATTCATATCTGCCACGAGGCAAAGGTCGAGGGAAGAGACAGCAACACGCAGCTCCTTCCCAGGATCAGAAGCCCTCCCCGGCTTCTACAAAAGCCTCAGCATGACGCTGGGGCTTCTCAAGCGGACTCGGGGACGGTGGGGGGTCGTCTCAAAAATTACAGCGCGCAGTGGGCTCACTCGCAAGTAGATCCCTGGATCCTGCAGATAATATCTCAGGGATACAGGTTGGAATTAGAGACAGATCCACCTCGCCGTTTCCTGAAGTCTGCTTTACCAACGTCCCCCTCCGAAAGGGGGACGGTTTTGGAAGCCATTCACAAGCTGTACTCTCAGCAGGTGATAGTCAAGGTCCCTCTTCTGCAACAAGGGAAGGGGTATTATTCCACTCTTTTTGTGGTACCGAAGCCGGATGGCTCGGTAAGACCTATTCTAAATCTGAAGTCCTTGAACCTGTACATAAAGAAGTTCAAGTTCAAAATGGAGTCACTCAGAGCAGTGATAGCGAACCTGGAAGAGGGGGACTTTATGGTATCCTTGGACATCAAGGATGCGTATCTCCACGTTCCAATTTACCCCTCACACCAGGGGTACCTCAGGTTCGTTGTACAAAACTGTCACTATCAGTTTCAGACGCTGCCGTTCGGATTGTCCACGGCACCTCGGATCTTTACAAAGGTAATGGCCGAGATGATGATTCTTCTTCGAAGAAAAGGCGTATTAATTATCCCATACTTGGACGATCTCCTAATAAGGGCGAGATCCAGAGAACAGCTAGAGATGGGATTAGCACTGTCTCAAGAAGTGCTAAAACAGCACGGGTGGATTCTGAATATTCCAAAATCCCAGTTAATGCCGACAACTCGTCTGCTGTTCCTAGGGATGATTCTGGACACGGTTCAGAAAAAGGTTTTTCTCCCGGAGGAAAAAGCCAAGGAGTTATCCGAGCTTGTCAGGAACCTCCTAAAACCAGGAAAGGTGTCTGTACATCAATGCACAAGAGTCCTGGGAAAAATGGTGGCTTCTTACGAAGCAATTCCATTCGGCAGATTCCACGCAAGAATTTTCCAAAGGGATCTGTTGGACAAATGGTCAGGGTCGCATCTTCAGATGCACCTGCGGATAACCCTGTCTCCAAGGACAAGGGTGTCTCTTCTGTGGTGGTTGCAGAGTGCTCATCTATTGGAGGGCCGCAGATTCGGCATACAGGATTGGATCCTGGTGACCACGGACGCCAGCCTGAGAGGCTGGGGAGCAGTCACACAAGGAAGAAACTTCCAGGGAGTATGGACGAGCCTGGAAACGTCTCTTCACATAAACATTCTGGAACTAAGAGCAATATACAATGCTCTAAGCCAGGCAGAACCTCTGCTTCAGGGAAAACCGGTGTTGATCCAGTCGGACAACATCACGGCAGTCGCCCATGTGAACAGACAGGGCGGCACAAGAAGCAGGAGTGCAATGGCAGAAGCTGCAAGGATTCTTCGCTGGGCAGAGAATCATGTGATAGCACTGTCAGCAGTGTTCATCCCGGGAGTGGACAACTGGGAAGCAGACTTCCTCAGCAGACACGATCTTCACCCGGGAGAGTGGGGACTTCATCCAGAAGTCTTCCACATGCTGGTAACCCGTTGGGAAAGACCAATGGTGGACATGATGGCGTCTCGCCTCAACAAAAAACTGGACAGGTATTGCGCCAGGTCAAGAGATCCGCAGGCAATAGCTGTGGACGCGCTGGTAACGCCTTGGGTGTACCAGTCGGTGTATGTGTTTCCTCCTCTGCCTCTCATACCAAAAGTATTGAGAATTATACGGCAAAGAGGCGTAAGAACGATACTAGTGGTTCCGGATTGGCCAAGAAGGACTTGGTACCCGGAACTTCAAGAGATGATCACGGAAGATCCGTGGCCTCTACCTCTAAGGAGGGACTTGCTTCAGCAGGGTCCCTGTCTGTTTCAAGACTTA
Source organism: Pseudophryne corroboree (assembly GCF_028390025.1). Taxonomy (NCBI): domain Eukaryota; kingdom Metazoa; phylum Chordata; class Amphibia; order Anura; family Myobatrachidae; genus Pseudophryne; species Pseudophryne corroboree. The sequence goes on along the minus strand of NC_086447.1, from coordinate 561,762,248 downwards.
CCGCGGCTGCGTTTGACGGCATGGCGGTTGAACGCCGGATCCTAAAGGAAAAAGGCATGCCGGAAGAAGTCATTCCTACTTTGATTAAAGCAAGGAAGGAAGTAACCGTGCAACATTATCACCGAATTTGGCGAAAATATGTTGCGTGGTGCGAAGATCGGAGTGCTCCGACGGAGGAATTTCAACTGGGTCGATTCCTACATTTCCTGCAATCAGGATTGTCTATGGGTCTCAAATTGGGATCTATTAAGGTTCAAATTTCGGCCCTGTCGATTTTCTTTCAAAAAGAATTGGCTTCAGTCCCTGAAGTCCAGACTTTTGTTAAGGGAGTGCTGCATATACAGCCTCCTGTGGTGCCTCCAGTGGCACCGTGGGATCTCAATGTGGTTTTGGACTTCCTAAAATCTCATTGGTTTGAACCACTAAAAAAGGTGGATTTGAAATATCTCACATGGAAAGTGACCATGCTTCTAGCCCTGGCTTCTGCCAGGAGAGTGTCAGAATTGGCAGCTTTATCTTACAAAAGCCCATATCTGATTTTCCATTCGGACAGGGCAGAACTGCGGACTCGTCCGCATTTTCTCCCTAAGGTGGTGTCAGCATTTCATCTGAACCAGCCTATTGTAGTGCCTGCGGCTACAAGTGACTTGGAGGACTCCAAGTTACTGGACGTTGTCAGAGCATTAAAAATATATATTGCAAGGACAGCTGGAGTCAGAAAATCTGACTCGTTGTTTATATTGTATGCACCCAACAAGATGGGTGCTCCTGCGTCTAAGCAGACGATTGCTCGTTGGATCTGTAGCACAATCCAACTTGCACATTCTGTGGCAGGCCTGCCACAGCCTAAATCTGTAAAGGCCCACTCCACAAGGAAGGTGGGCTCATCTTGGGCGGCTGCCCGAGGGGTCTCGGCATTACAACTTTGCCGAGCAGCTACGTGGTCAGGGGAGAACACGTTTGTAAAATTTTACAAATTTGATACTCTGGCTAAGGAGGACCTGGAGTTCTCTCATTCGGTGCTGCAGAGTCATCCGCACTCTCCCGCCCGTTTGGGAGCTTTGGTATAATCCCCATGGTCCTTTCAGGAACCCCAGCATCCACTAGGACGATAGAGAAAATAAGATTTTACTTACCGATAAATCTATTTCTCGGAGTCCGTAGTGGATGCTGGGCGCCCATCCCAAGTGCGGATTATCTGCATAAATTGTACATAGTTATTGTTAACTAATTCGGGTTATTGTTGAAGGAAGCCATCTTTCAGAGGCTCCGCTGTTATCATACTGTTAACTGGGTTTAGATCACAAGTTGTACGGTGTGATTGGTGTGGCTGGTATGAGTCTTACCCGGGATTCAAAATCCTCCCTTATTGTGTACGCTCGTCCGGGCACAGTACCTAACTGGAGTCTGGAGGAGGGTCATAGGGGGAGGAGCCAGTGCACACCACCTGATCGGAAAAAGCTTTACTTTTTGTGCCCTGTCTCCTGCGGAGCCGCTATTCCCCATGGTCCTTTCAGGAACCCCAGCATCCACTACGGACTCCGAGAAATAGATTTATCGGTAAGTAAAATCTTATTTTTTTTTTCAGGTTTCATTTTGTTACTTTGTGCACATTGGGGCAGATGTATTAAGCCTGGAGAAGGCATAAAGAAGTGACAAGTGCAAGGTGATAACGCACCAGCCAATCAGCTCCAATATGTAAATTGACAGTTATGAGCTGGTTGACTAGTGCGTTATCACCTTGCACCGCTTTATCACTTCTTTTTGCCTTCTCCAGGCTTAATACATTTGCCCCACATGGCCTACTTCACCTGCGGTAGCTCGCATCGGCTGCATCCAGGTGGTCTGCACATGCGCATCGTCCATTGTGCGTGACCTTACCCATTGTAGCCGGATCCTAAAAGGATGCAGCTGCAGTGTGATTGACAGCGGTAGCCGTCAGATGGGAGGGGGCTTTTTGAATGGCAGTGGGCCGGGAATGTTTTTGGGGTGGCTATGTGACGTAACACGCAGCCACTCCTGAAAAAAAAATGGCTGCTGACAGCCAACCCTAGTTCTGATGTGGCCACAATGTAATTGCGGACATATTGGGAGGCGGGCTTAAATATGCTGGTTGGCCTAGCCCTATGCCAGGCGGCCCCCCGCATGTGAGGAGATGAACGCAGATCTGGCTGCGTATGCAGATCTGATGAAATGCGTTAGGGCGGAGTCGTGTGACGTCATCAGCCTCTGGTGTTTCCTGTCCCGAGTCGAGTGGTCCAGTGATCCGACCCACGGCGACCGCTGGTAGTGGCCAGTCACAGGAGTCAGGTCTGACGAGACGTGGTTCGAGTTTATGTCGGGAGGATATCATTTAAACCAGGGCTGGCCAAACCGGTCCTCGAGATCTACCAACAGTTCATGTTTTCCATGCCTCCTGGAGATCTGTAGAAATGTCAGTTAGGAGTGAATGCAGCACATCTTAATTAGTAATAACTACACCTGTGCACCAGCTAGGTGGTCTGGAAAATGTGAACTGTTGGTAGATCTCGAGGACTGGTTTGGCCAGCTCTGATTTAAACCATGTGGTAACCAGCCCATACTGGTTGTTGTGCGGTACGAGCACTACCATCTAAAGTGTGCTGCATATGTACGTTTGTCATGTATTTAGTAATTAAACATTTTACACTATGAAGCGCCCCCTCTTCTTGCTTTTTTTGCTATTTATATATAAATATATATATATATATATATATATATATATATATATATAGAGAGAGTGATAAATAGATATGCGGCATTCAAGGGACTTTATATCTCACAGCAAGGCTGGTGAAGAAAGCAGCAGGGTTCTGTCACATGCTGGTCGGTCAACATTTAATTTTGATGATAACATTTCGTCAGGATGTGTGTATATATATATATATATATTAAATACTGCTAGTGCATGTATGATAATGTGTAATAACAGCAATGCACTGTAGAAAACACACCATACCTATGGGGGAGATCAGTGAAAAGAGTGGAAAAGTGAGCCAGGTTGAGTATCCCTTATCCAAAATGCTTGGGACCAGAAGTATTTTGGATATCGTATATTACCGTATTTTGGAATAATTGCATACCATACTAAGCTATCATGGCGATAGGACCCAAGTCTAAGCACAGAATGCATTTATGTTTCATATACACCTTACAGCCTGATGGTCATTTTAGCCAATATTTTTTATAGCTTTGTGTATTAAACAAAGTTTGTGTACATTCACACAATTCATTTATGTTTCATATACACACATCCTGAAGGTCATTTAATACAATATGTTTAATAACTTTGTGTATTAAACAAAGTTTGTGTACAGTAAGCCATCAGAAAACAAAGGTTTCATTATCTCAGTTTTACTCAAAAAATTCAGTATTTCTGAATATTTGGATATGGGATAACAGACCGTTATCGGGTAGTGGAGATTCGAACGCAGGCGTGTCAAGGCGTTTGGTGGGCGGATGTCTGACGTCAGTTCCGGGACCTGAGATGCTGAAGTCATCGCAGTGGGTAAGTAAGTCCAGACCTACTTAGAAACTGCACAAAATGTTTGTGCATAGCTCGGCTGCACAAACGATCGCAGCCTTGCTATTGCAAAAATACACTTCCCCCTAGGCGGCGTCAAGGGAGGCCAGTCCCGGGTATTGGGATTGAAAAATGGTCAATCCCGGGACACCCGGGATTGGCTTTCAACTGTGTCCGGCCGTCCCCCCACGCCCCGCCCCGCAGACATAAATAAATGTACAAACCTGCACAGCCGGTAGGCGGGTGAGGAGAAGGCAGCGGGTGAGTGCAGGGGGAGCCGGGAGGAGGCGGCGGCGGGTGAAGACCACGTACCTTCCGGCTCTGTGGCTGCTGACAGCGCAGTGTGACCTCACGGTCACAGGTCACGCTGCGCAGGGGGAGTCGGGAGGGGAGAGCCAGGCAGCGTCTGAGCGTCCTGACGCTCAATGCTGATCCTTTAATCCCCGGGATTGGAGCTTCCAATCCCGGGATTGAATCCCGGACATTTTTCGGCCTAAATCCCGGGATCCCAATCCCGGGATTGGCCTCCCTAGCGGCGTCTAGTTGATCGCACGGGCTGCAAAAAGTTGCAGCGTGCGATCAACTCTGAATGACCCCCAAAGTACTAACCAATCAGCTCCTAATTTTAATTTTTCAAACATAGCCTATGGCATGGCAGTTAGAAGCTGATTGGTTGGTAGTTTATTTCTCTCCACTATATCCCTTTTCTCCTTCAAAGAAAGAAAGAAAGTGTCTGCATATGCGCTAGATCAGGAATACGCTCACAAGCAGAGGACATGATTCACAGATTTACGTTGAATCAATATTCATTAAATACCTCTAATATGCAGATCTGGGGATGCGATGTCAGATGCAGTGCAGCTTCAGACTTCCAGTGAGAGAGAGTCTGCAGCTGTTTGGGAGTATGGAGGTGGAATGTTCCAGAAAACGGTGGTGTGTCAGCCCTGTTTTCTGTGTGTGCAAAGCCAGTGGCGGCGACTGGCTACATTGGCCGCAGCTGCGTAGTTTAGGTGGCCATCTTCAGTGACCAAAGGATTATTCAAATGTCAAATGCAGGGCCGTCTTTGCATATGGGCTCAATGGGCACTTGCCCAAGGGCTTCAGGAGTATAAGGGCCCTAAGCTGATAGCTGAGGGTCCCCTCTTTCCAGGGGTACCAGATTTTTGAAAATCGGGCAAGGGGAACCAGAGATATCCGACTTCAAAGCAGTGGTCCCCATCCAAGCCTGTTAATTGCTCTTCCCAGCCAGATATCTTGGATTCTGTTTGACTTATAGTTTTCTGAGGGTATACTCCAAAATCTGGGACTCTCCCCTTTTGGTGGACACTGGCAGCTTGTCTCTACTATGCCCAGAACCAGAGATATCAGCCTTCCAGCAGCTGGTCCCTGCTCCAGCTCTGCACGCCTGGTATACAGTTTTATATTTTCGTTGGTGAATTGCTCTGGCTTCTGATCTCTGATCCCCAAGTCCCCAGCACCTCCTGAAAGGTGAGGCTTTCTAGTGTTTTATCACATTCAAAACTAAAGGGGGGTACACACGGAGAGATCCGTACTTAAAATCTAAGCAATCTTGCTAGATTGCTTAGATTTTAAGCACGGATCTGCCGTGTGTATGCCCACCAGCGATAGCGATGCGCGGCCCCGCGCATCGCTATCGCCGATGCTAGATTGAGCTGCATGCAGGCTCAATCTAGCGGGTCGCTCACTTCACCGTTGTGTGAAGTGAGCCCCCCCCCCCCCCCCCCCGTCGGCTTTCCCCCTCGCTCAGCACATCGCGCTGTGCTGAGCGGGGTGAGAGATGTGTGCTGAGCGGTCTGTGTTAAGATCGCTCAGCACACATCTCTCCCGTGAGTACCCTCCTTAAGAAATCTATTTCCAGGAACCGGAGATATCTGCAGTCAAGCAAGCTGCCCTCCCACCAGAAAATGTTGAATATTAAGCCCACTGCACTATCCACCCCTCCCCTGCGTATTAAACACCCCCTACCACCCTGGAAGTCATGTACCAGGACCCCTTCATTCAGCCCAATGCCCCCTTATACAGTTCAGTGTTCTCCCTCCCTCCCCATCTCCCACCATCTGTGCAGTAAAGGAGTAATTAGCAGAAATTACTGCTCCAGGTACTACATGCTGAGCTGAAGATAGAACACCCCCTACCGCCTGCGGGACATCAAAGCTGCCACTGATAGCACCCTCCACCCCTACAGCTGGAGGATAGGTAGGGGCCCCAGTGTATTGCTGTGGCCGGGGGCCCACACTGCTGTTAAGACGGCCCTGGTCAAATGTTTACACAGTGGATCTGATGCTTCGTCTTTGGACTCGTGCTAACAGAAATTGAATGTCTGTTTAGGATGGATCTTTTAAACCCTGCAATGGGGTGGGTAGAAGTCTATATACTAACAATGACTTTTGTGGCTTTGGACGTGAAAACAGTGGACGAGATAGGCTTCCACATGCAGATGCACTGATTTTTAGTACACATGTACGGATTTACATATTGTCATTACAAAGTAAGTAGGCTAAAGTGGCGTCAGATATGTTCAAGAATCAGGCCCATTATATGCAATGTACAGTACTGTGCAAAAGTTTTAGGCATGTGTGGAAAAAATGCTGCAAAGTAAGAATGCTTTCAAAAATAGAAGTGTTAATAGTTTATTTGTATCTATTAAAATGCAAAGGGAATGAGCAGAAGAGAAATCTAAATCAAATCAATATTTGGTGTGACCACCCGTTGCCTTCAAAACAGCATCAATTCTTCTAGGCACACTTGCACATAGTTTTTGAAGGACCTCGGCAAGGCAATTGTTCCAATCATCTTGAAGAACTTAACACAGATCTTCTGTAGATGTAGGCTTGCTCAAATCCTTCTGTCTCTTCCTGTAATTCCAGACAAACTCGATGATGTTGATCAGGACTCTGTGGGGGCCATATCATCACTTCCAGGTCTCCTTGTTCTTCTTTACGCTGAAGATAGTTCTTAATGACATTGACTGCATGTTTGGGGTCATTATCCTGCTGCAGAATAAATTTGGATCCAATCAGATGCCTCCCTGATGCTACACTGGCAATCAAATACCATTTATAATTTTATTTCTTGGTTTTTAATTAGTCAAAAATGATTTAAAAATTTATACATCAACCATCAGTCTTTTCCATAGAGTACCCCAGAAATAATTAAAAGTCCCATTTAAAAGAGATTTGGAACCTAGTATGTTGCCGTTTAGTGGACTGTGGGACAGGGACGTGTGGTGAGGTAAATGGCTGGGGAGGCGCTGGCTAGTACCAGAGCCAGATATATACTCAATTTATGAGCCAAAGGGTTCATGTTGGCATCAGACACAGGTGCAGCAGTTTATACTGCTGGAAAGTTGGCAAGTTTTGATCAGAGATGTGTGGAAAAGATAAGCAGATAAGGCACTGCCTCATCTGCCATAGACTTTTCTAAAAAAAAATGGTCACACAATTAAAACAGACATAGCAATAACACATTCGCCCCTGATAGTAACCTGTGTATATAGGTATGACATGTACATATACGTATAAATTTTGACTTTCACTTAGGTGAAAATATAAAACAGAGGAAATTCATGCAGAGACTCTTAAGTATCTGGCACTCACAAATCAAAGCATGGGGGAGTCTCAGCTCCGCACGGTTGCTGATCACCATTCTTTTGGCTTCGGGGGGTAATTCAGACTGGATCGCTGCAGCGGCAGCGATCGCAGTCTGAATCCCTTTGTGGAGTGTGTGCGGGATTGACAGGCAGAGACGGTCGCAGGGCGGGAAGGAGTGTGCCAACGGCAGGGGTAGGCCGAGGCAGCTGCGTGATGTCGGGATGCACCGGGTAGCCGGTTACCAGCGCAGCTAGGGTGCACAGTCAGGGAGCTACTCGCCGGGTGCAAAAGCATCGCCGCTGTGCGATGCTTTTGCACCCTTGTGGGGGGCTGCAGGGCCTGACATGCGGGGCGGACTAACTGTCACACTCGCGGCGCTGCGGCTGCCGCGCTTACCGCTCCGGGTGCGCTGGGTCTCTCGGCGGTCGCCGCCTCCGGTGGGCACCGGGTTGTTGCGTCTTGCTGGCGCTGCCTCCGGCGGGTTCCCGGGGTGTGGGTGCCGCCATTACACCTGGCACTCACGGGAGCGTGGTGGGCGAGTGACGTCATCGGCCCCTTCCGCCAATTGGGAGAGAGCGGGAAGTTCAAAGGAAGACGCTGTGCAGAGCTCCGGCGCCTGAGTATCGTCTCTTCTATGATCACCAGTGCTAGCAGCGTTCAGTGAGTTCTCTAACTGAACGTCTTCTGTGTATCAGCGTTTGCAGAGTATCTCTCAGTGTTCCACTAGTGCTTCCAGCGTTTGCAGAGTATCACTCAGTGGAACATTCCTTGTGCTTCCAGCGTTTGCAGAGTGTCACTCAGTGGAACAATCACTGTGCTACCAGCGTTACAGTGTATCACCTAGTGGAACATTCACTGTGCTACCAGCGTTAGTGTATCACTCAGTGGAACAATCACTGTGCTACCAGCGTTACAGTGTATTACTCAGTGGAACAATCACTGTGCTACCTGCGTTACAGTGTATCACTCAGTGGAACATTCACTGTGCTACCAGCGTTAAAGTGTATCACTCAGTGGAACATTCACTGTGCTACCAGCGTTACAGTGTATCACTCAGTGGAACATTCACTGTGCTACCAGCGTTACAGTGTATCACTCAGTGGAACATTCACTGTGCTACCAGCGTTACAGTGTATCACTCAGTGGAACATTCACTGTGCTACCAGCGTTACAGTGTATCACTCAGTGGAACATTCACTGTGCTACCTGCGTTACAGTGTATCACTCAGTGGGACATTCTCTGAGTTACAGTGTTTCTCTTAAGGGGACACCTCCTGTGTTTCCTGTATTACATGATATCTCCAAGTGGAACGCCTTCCATACTTCCAGAGTTACACTGAATCTTAAATCCTCATTCATTTCTTCAACATCGCTCACAAGCTTCTCATTCTTCAAACATCACTCACAAATTCTTCATTCTTCAGTGTGCTTCACCATCGTTCTCAAATCCTCATTCATTTCTTCAGCAACGCTCACAAGTTCTTCATTCTTCTGTGTGCTTCACCATCGTTCTCAAATCCTCATTCATCTCTTCAGCATCGCTCACAAGTTCTTCATTCTTCTGTGTGCTTCACCATCTTTCTCAAATCATCATTTAATTCTTCAGCATTATACGCCAGTTACTACGGCTAGTTCTGCATGAGGAAAACTTACATCCGGCCATCCCTGCTCCGGCTCAGCTGTGGTTCCTCCTTCCGATCATCGGAAGAACCCCCGAGTTCTCAACACTCCGAACCCAGGTCAGTGACAGTATACTCAGGCCACATGGACCCGGGGGATCGGAACCCAGAATCAAGTGCCATCCAAAACTTAGTTTCCCGAGTTCAGAGTCAGGAGGCGGCACAGGGCCAGGTGATGCAGTATCTCCAGGAATTATCCGGCCGGCTGGATCAAATTCAGGCTTCCCTGGCTTCTGTAGATCCGGCTCCAGTTCCAGTATCCGCTCCAGTGGTTGCCACCAGTAAGGTTCAATCCTTGTCCGGAACCAGGTCACGCCTTTAGCTTCCCACTCCCTCTCGCTATAATGGAAATCCAAAGAATTGCTGTGGTTTTCTCAATCAATGCGAGGTGCATTTTGAACTTCTCTCACACAACTTCCCCACGGATCGGGCCAAAGTGGCATACATTATTTCCTTGCTTGAAGGTTCAGCGTTGGATTGGGTGTCTCCGTTGTGGGAGCGATCTGACCCTTTGGTTTCCAGTTACACCAATTTCATCGCGTCATTCCGAAGGATTTTTGACGAGCCCGGCAGAATGACCGGTGCTTCCTCGGACCTGCTCCGAGTCCGTCAAGGCTCCCGTTCAGTGGGACAGTATGTGATTCACTTCCACACCATAGCCTCGGAACTACGCTGGAATAATGATGCTCTCCGGGCTGCTTTCTGGAACGGGCTCTCCGACCGTCTAAAAGACGAGCTGGTAACTAGGGATCTGCCAGATTCCTTAGAACAGTTGATCTCACTCTGCGTTAAGGTGGATCTCCGCATGCAGGAACGAGGTGGCGAACGTAGTCGGTCGGATCGATCCAGATTCCGGTCTCTCCCGTCTAAGCAAACAGTTACCCCAAGTTCGGATGAACCCATGCAAATCAATCGATCTCGGCTGTCCCCGGAAGAATGACAGCGCCGTCGTGAGGGTAAACTCTGCCTCTATTGTGGAGCCGGGGATCACTTTATCAAATACTGCAAGTCCCGTCCGGGAAACGGGCAGTCCTAGCTTGTTCCGGAGAAGTCGAGTTAGGGGTTACATCTAAATCTTCTCCGACAGTGGATTGTTTACTCTCCGTGTCTCTGTTTTCTGAGTCTATAGCTAAACCTGTTAAAGCCCTGCTGGACCCTGGGGCTGCAGGGAACTTTGTTTCTCTTTCTTGTGTTCAGAGTCTGGGTTTACAGTTACAGTCTGTCAAACGACCTATTACGTTGACCGCCATCAATGGTACCAAAATATCTAATGGTCTTATTAAAAGTCGCACAGAGCCAATCAAGCTGCAGGTCGGAGCTCTGCATCAAGAACATCTGGAGTTCCTAGTAATTCCGGTGATGCCTCACGATCTTGTTCTTGGTCTACCTTGGCTTAGAATTCACAATCCTCACGTCGACCATTCGTCACAAATAGTGCCCGGGAGTTCGTTTTGTCACTCTAATTGCCTCACTCCTGTTTTCCCGCTCCGTGCATCTTCCAAGTCGGATGAGGAGCTTATTCCAGAGGCCTATCGGGAGTTCACAGACGTATTTTCAGAACAGGCGGCCGATCAGTTACCACCGCATAGACCCTGGGACTGTCCCATTGAGCTTAACCCAGGGAGAATGCCACCTCGGGGACGCACATATCCCTTATCATTACCCGAGACCCAAGCTATGTCGAACTACATCAAGTCTAATCTGCTGAAAGGATTCATTCGCCCCTCTACCTCCCCGGCTGGAGCAGGTTTCTTTTTCGTGAAGGAGGACGGAGGGTTAAGACCATGTATTGATTATCGTGGCTTAAACGATATCACCGTTAAGAACAAATACCCTCTACCGCTAATCACGGAGCTATTTGATAGGGTTCGTGGAGCCCACGTTTTCACTAAGCTCGACTTAAGAGGAGCCTATAATTTGATACGTATCCGACAGGGGGACGAATGGAAGACGGCCTTTAATACCAGGGACGGGCATTACGAGTATCTGGTAATGCCGTTTGGCCTCAGCAATGCCCCTGCCGTTTTTCAGGGATTTGTAAATGAAATCTTCCGAGATATGTTATATCAAAGCGTAGTGGTGTACTTGGATGACATTCTGATATTTTCTAAGAATCTTGCAGAGCACAGAGTACAAGGTCAAAGAAATACTTCTTCGCCTATGAAGGAATCATCTCTACGGCAAGATTTCCAAATGCGTCTTCGAGGTCCCTTCAATTCCATTCCTCGGATATGTCATCTCAGGTACGGAGCTTCGCATGGATTCGGAGAAACTCACTGCCATTCGGGACTGGACTCAGCCTATTTCCTTGAAAGCGGTACAAAGATTTCTGGGCTTTGCAAATTACTACCAGAAATTTATAAAGGGATTTTCTACCATTGTTGCACCTATTACTACCCTAACCAAAAAGGGGTCTGACCCAAGTCACTGGTCTTCAGAAGCTGAAGTAGCATTTGCCCGGTTGAAATCAGCCTTCATGTCTGCTCCGGTACTCCAACAACCACATTTTTCTAAACCATTCTTCTTGGAAGTCGATGCTTCTTCAGTAGGCATCGGTGCCGTTCTTTCACAGTACTCCTCTGATGGGAAGTTACATCCATGTGGTTTCCATTCTCGTAAGTTCTCTCCTGCTGAACGAAACTACACCATTGGAGATCAGGAGCTTTTAGCAATAAAATCTGCCCTAGAAGAATGGAGGTACTTATTGGAAGGTGCTAAACACCTAATTACGATCTATACCGATCCCAAGAACTTGTTGTATATCAAGATGGCCCAGTGCTTGAATTCCCGTCAAGCTAGATGGGCGCTCTTTTTCACTCGATTCTCGTTTGTTATTAAGTACCGGGCCGGGACTCTCAACGCTAAGGCTGATGCTCTGTCTCGTTCTTTAACGGCCTCGGATGAGGAGAATTCCTTTGAAAAGAGTTTGATTCTCAGTCCTGTCTCTATTTCAGCAGCTCCCACTACTCTGGGTCCTCCTCCTGGGAGAATGTCTGTACCAGTTGAATTTCGTCCAAAGTTGCTGCAGTGGGCTCATATCTCCAAGTTTTCCAGTCATCCTGGTGTTCAAAAAATGTGTGAATTTCTACGAAGGTCATATTAGTGGGACACCATGAAGAAGGATATACAAGATTATGTCAACTTATGTCCTCAATGTGCTCAGCACAAAACTCTTCGTCTGCCTCCTGCGGAGTTGCTTCGTCCACTGTCCATTCCTAAGAAACCCTGGACCCATATTTCCATGGACTTTGTTACTGAATTACCCCTCTCCAAGGGTTACAATACCATCTGGGTGATTATTGACCGCTTTTCTAAAATGGCACATTTTGTTCCGTTGTCCGGGTTACCAAGGCTCCCTGTCAGGTCCGGGTGTTTTTGTGAATCCGTTAACCCGGAACCAACCACAGGTGTAGGTGCTGGGCTATGAAGAAAGCAGGGAGGACGAAGAAAGTTCCGATTCATATATTTATTCAAAATAACAATTCAGTAAAGGGTTAACTGACAAGTTGTTAATCATCATATTATACTGAAGTATTGCAGGAATAATATGCAAGAGAAAACTCAAAAATAAATAAAAGAAATGTTCATGGAAACATATGCAAAACAAGCTGATGAATAAATGTTGGATTGTCCAAATATAAACAAGCTTTGATGCTGAACTGCAGAATGTGATTAACTGGATAATGCAGACATGAAGAGATAACTGTAAGGATTTGCAATGGAGTTTTGAGAGTTAACTGAGAGACTGTGAAGAATTATCCTTGTTATGACAACATAGCAAATATAAACAAGCTTTGATGCTGAACTGCAGATTGTGTTTAACTGGTTAATGCAGACATGGAGAATTAACTGTAAGAATTGGCAATGGAGTTTTGAGAGTTAACTGAGAGACTGATGAATTATCCTTGTTATGACAACATAGCAAATATAAACAAGCTTTGATGCTGAACTGCAGATTGTGTTTAACTGGTTAATGCAGCATGGAGAATTAACTGTAAGAATTGGCAATGGAGTTTTGAGAGTTAACTGAGAGACTGTGATGAATTATCCTTGTAATGACAACATAGCAAATAAAAGTACTGAATTGGGTTACTTGCGGGTTCCGGAGATCACTGTGAAACTGTAGTAGAAGACAAGGTGATGAATGGGTTAAATGCAGAGTTGAACAAACGAACAGCTGAGAGAAACGGAATCCTCCAGACTTTGAATGATAGGCAGACTGACAAGGTAACCTCATGCAGGACACTGGGAATCCAACTATTTCCAATAGGAGTGCAATTAACTGACAGCACAGCGGAGAGCCGGTGGATCTTTCAGCAGTGAAGGCTGCAGACGGACTTCTGGGAACGGAGGCGATATCTGGACCACGGGAATCACACAGGAATGCACGGAGAGAGCTCAGAGCTAGAGCACAGCTTTGATACAACAAAGCACTGGCCCAGAGTAACATAATCCCAGCCTACTTAAAGGCAGCACAAGCACGGGATTGGCTTACACCTGCCCACAGGTGTTTTCACAAGTGCTCTGTATTAGCTATTTGGTCTCCAACATGGCCACCTCCTATACAGCAGACACACCGCAGTGCCTTAGGCCATTTGGTCCCCGCACTCACAGTTCCCAGACTCTGCATTACCTGTGCTATTGATCACGCCGTGTCCCCACACGGGCGCACAGCACCGCGAGCAACCGCACTGGCAACGGATGAACCCCAGAACCCGCAAAGGTGAGAGACCGGTTCGTGACAGTACCCCCTCTTCTACGGGTGGTCTCCGAACACCTTTGAACCTTGTCAGGATTTTTGGAGAAGTATTTCTGTACCAGACTTGGAGCTTGAACATCTTCAGAGAAAACCCAGGATCTCTCCTCCGGACCGTAACCCTTCCAGTCGACCAGAAACTGTAAACGTCCATATCGGAAACGTAAGTCCACAATCTCTTTAACTTCAAATTCCTAATTCTGCAAAGAGTGAACTTTAGGAGATTTGGACTGGGTAGTACGGAACTTATTGAGAATCAAAGGCTTCAGTAAAGATGTATGAAAGGCGTTAGGAATTCTCAAAGACGGTGGCAACTTGACTTTGTATGACACAGGGTTGAGTACCTTTACAATGGGAAATGGACCAATGAACTTGGGAGCAAATTTCTTAGAAGGAACTTTGAACTTGAGATTGCGCGTAGAAATCCAAACTTGGTCTCCCACTTTGTAATTCGGTACAGTTTTACGTTTTCTATCTACAAAAGATTTATAACGAGCGAAAGTTTTGACCAAGGACTTATGTACACAACTTCAGATGCTAGATAGACGTTGAAGCTCTTGATCTGCTGCTGGAACCTCTAGGGCTGGCAATGGATGAAACCCTGGTGGAGAACTTCTTGGACTCTTATGTTGGGCACATTTAGGACATGCTGCTATAAACTCTTGGACATCGGCTTTGAGACGTGGCCACCAATAAGACTGTTGAATAAATTTGAGAGTCTTTAGAACCCCAGGATGACCCATGAAGGAAGAGGAGTGAGCCCAGGTAAGCAGCCGTTTTCGGAGACTTGTGGCGACAAAGGTCTTGCCAGGCGGAGGAACTGGAGAGGTTCGAGTCATTAAAAAGGACGTAGGATTCACAATGGCTTGATTCGTGGTAGCATCATTTAATTCAGAAGAAGCAAAGGACCGGGAAAGGGCATCTGCCTTTTTGTTCTGAGACCCTGGACGATAGGTGAGTTTGAAATCAAATCGTGAGAAGAAAAGCGCCCATCGAGCTTGTTGTGGATTCAAACACTGAGCTGACTGCAGATACAGAAGATTCTTATGATCAGTATAAACTGTAATGCGATGTTGAGCTCCTTCTAGAAGGTATCTCCACTCCTCAAATGCCAACTTGATGGCAAGTAACTTTTGCTCACCGATTGCATAATTACGTTCTGCCGGGAGGAACTTACGGGAGAAATATCCGCAGGGATGGACCTTTTTATCTTCAAAGACTTGTGACAACACAGCTCCTACTGCTTCTGTAGATGCATGCACCTCTAGTAGAAAGGGACGATTCAAATCAGGCTGTCGAAGAATGGGGGCTGACACAAAGGCTTGCTTTAAATCAGAGAAGGCTTTGATTGCTTCAGAAGACCAGTTCGTAGGATTTGCTCCCTTCCGAGTTAGGGCTGTGATAGGAGCAGCTAACGTAGAATAATTCTTAATGAATCTCCTATAGAAATTAGCAAAGCCAAGAAATCGCTGAATCCCCTTGAGAGTTGTAGGAGTGGACCAATCCCGGAAAGCTCGCGTCTCTGGGATGGATAGCGGATGAATTTGTCCCCTAGGAGGGGTCTTGCCCGGAACCAGGACGACTGGGCAGTCCCATTCACGATGAGGAGGTAGAGAGTCTGCTGCTTGCTTACTGGAAACATCCGCAAGGGATTGATACACCGGAGGTAGATCGGAAAGGCTAATTGACCGAAGAGGTACAATTGTAGCTACACAGTCCTTGGTACAAGATTTACCCCATGAAAGGACTTCCATGGTTTGCCAATTAAGTTGAGGATTATGTTTCTGCAGCCAAGGTAAACCAAGTATCACATCTTGAGAGGCTTTGGGAATCACGTAGAAGGAGAGGTATTCGGAATGGAGCTCACCAACTTTCATCTTGAGACATACGGTTCGATGAGTAATTATACCATCTGGAATTCGACTTCCATCCACTGCTGTAACGGCAACTGCTGCTTCCAGAGGCATGGTTTGAACTTTAGACCGTATGACAAAGGCTGAGGAGATGAAGTTCTCGGCTGCCCCGGAATCTAGGAGAGCTGAAACTTTCACTGTAGAACTTGGAACTTCTAATTGAATAGAGAAGGTCGGCTCTTTCCCAGAACGTGATTCTAAAGTAACTCCTAGCTTAACCTCTCTTGAATAAGCTAGGAGGCGAGAGTTTCCCGGTCGGAGTTTGCAAAATTTAACTAAATGTTCGGAGGACCCACAGTACATGCAGAGGTTACCCTGTCGACGACGAAGTCGTTCCTCCTCTGTGAGGCGAGAGCGCCCAATCTGCATAGGTTCTTCAGTCATTACTAGAGACTGTGATGAAGAATCTTGTCGAGGTCTAGGATGATCACGTGGACTGGATCGCTCTGCCCTGGATTTCTCTAAACATCGCTCCCTGTAGCGTAGGTCAAGTTTGTTACAGAGAGAAATCAATTCATCCAGTTTAATTGGCACATCCCGGATAGTTAAATCATCCTTGATTCTTTCTGAAAGTCCATTCCAAAACGCGGCGATCAGGGCCTCCTCATTCCAGTTTAACTCTGAAGACAACGTGCGAAACTGAATAATATATTGACTGACAGGACGTAAACCTTGACGTAGACGGAGAATCTCCAAGGATGCTGAGGTGGTCCTGCCTGGTTCGTCAAAGATTCTCCGGAAGGAAGATACGAACTCTTTGTAATTAGAGAGGATAGGATCACCTCTCTCCCATAATGGTGATGCCCACTCCAGAGCCTGACCGGAGAGGAGGGCAATAATATATGCAACCTTAGAACGAGCTGATGGGAAACTGGCAGACATCAGTTCAAACTGGATCTCGCATTGATTCAGGAATCCTCTGCAAAGTTTTGGAGTTCCGTCAAACTTACTCGGAGAGGGTAACTGCAAGCGGGACGTAGGCAGCGTCACAGGAGAAGCTGTAGTGGTAACTGGGACATCCGGGGTTAGAATCTGGACTTGGGACGTTTTAATAGCCGTATGAAGAGTCTCTAAACGATCTGCCATAGTTTGCATAAACTGCACTATTTGTGTCTGTATAGACTCCTGGTTTTCCAGACGGGAAAGGATATCTGACGTAGCACCGCCTCCTGCGAATTGGTCACTTGACGGATCCATGTGGCCAGTGCTTACTGTCAGGTCCGGGTGTTTTTGTGAATCCGTTAACCCGGAACCAACCACAGGTGTAGGTGCTGGGCTATGAAGAAAGCAGGGAGGACGAAGAAAGTTCCGATTCATATATTTATTCAAAATAACAATTCAGTAAAGGGTTAACTGACAAGTTGTTAATCATCATATTATACTGAAGTATTGCAGGAATAATATGCAAGAGAAAACTCAAAAATAAATAAAAGAAATGTTCATGGAAACATATGCAAAACAAGCTGATGAATAAATGTTGGATTGTCCAAATATAAACAAGCTTTGATGCTGAACTGCAGAATGTGATTAACTGGATAATGCAGACATGAAGAGATAACTGTAAGGATTTGCAATGGAGTTTTGAGAGTTAACTGAGAGACTGTGAAGAATTATCCTTGTTATGACAACATAGCAAATATAAACAAGCTTTGATGCTGAACTGCAGATTGTGTTTAACTGGTTAATGCAGACATGGAGAATTAACTGTAAGAATTGGCAATGGAGTTTTGAGAGTTAACTGAGAGACTGATGAATTATCCTTGTTATGACAACATAGCAAATATAAACAAGCTTTGATGCTGAACTGCAGATTGTGTTTAACTGGTTAATGCAGACATGGAGAATTAACTGTAAGAATTGGCAATGGAGTTTTGAGAGTTAACTGAGAGACTGTGATGAATTATCCTTGTAATGACAACATAGCAAATAAAAGTACTGAATTGGGTTACTTGCGGGTTCCGGAGATCACTGTGAAACTGTAGTAGAAGACAAGGTGATGAATGGGTTAAATGCAGAGTTGAACAAACGAACAGCTGAGAGAAACGGAATCCTCCAGACTTTGAATGATAGGCAGACTGACAAGGTAACCTCATGCAGGACACTGGGAATCCAACTATTTCCAATAGGAGTGCAATTAACTGACAGCACAGCGGAGAGCCGGTGGATCTTTCAGCAGTGAAGGCTGCAGACGGACCTCTGGGAACGGAGGCGATATCTGGACCACGGGAATCACACAGGAATGCACGGAGAGAGCTCAGAGCTAGAGCACAGCTTTGATACAACAAAGCACTGGCCCAGAGTAACATAATCCCAGCCTACTTAAAGGCAGCACAAGCACGGGATTGGCTTACACCTGCCCACAGGTGTTTTCACAAGTGCTCTGTATTAGCTATTTGGTCTCCAACATGGCCACCTCCTATACAGCAGACACACCGCAGTGCCTTAGGCCATTTGGTCCCCGCACTCACAGTTCCCAGACTCTGCATTACCTGTGCCATTGATCACGCCGTGTCCCCACACGGGCGCACAGCACCGCGAGCAACCGCACTGGCAACGGATGAACCCCAGAACCCGCAAAGGTGAGAGACCGGTTCGTGACACTCCCAAGTTGTCTTTACTATTTATTCGTGAACACTTCCGCCTGCACGGGTTACCTCGGGAGATAGTCTCTGATCGAGGGGTACAGTTCACTGCTAGATTCTGGAGGGCCCTCTGTTCAGCTTTACAAATAAAACTCAAGTTCTCATCTGCTTACCATCCACAAACCAATGGGCAGACTCAACGCGTCAATCAAGATTTAGAGACTTTTCTCCGCGTTTATCTTTCTCCTTCGCAGGACGATTGGGTGGAACTGTTACCCTGGGCCGAGTTTGCCCATAACCATCTGTATCACTCTTCCACTGGTGAGTCTCCATTCTTCATTAATTATGGATTCCATCCACGAGTTCCAGAATTACCCTTCTCTCCTTCGGAGGATGTTCCTGCTGCAGCTTCTACTCTCCAGCACTTCAGTCAAATCTGGAGTAAGGGTCATGCTAATCTCAAAAAAATCTCTGGCTGCTACAAATTCTTTGCGGATAGAAAACGGCGAGCAGCTCCTCAATACAAAGTTGGTGACAGGGTATGGCTCTCTACCCGCAATCTTCGTTTAAGAGTGCCCGCTATGAAGTTTGCTCCGAGGTTCATCGATCCTTACCCTGTTTTGCAAGTCCTGAACCCGGTTGTCTGCAAATTGGGGTTGCCTTCCCACTTTCGGGTACCAAATTCGTTCCATGTTTCTCTTCTTCGTCCCCTCATCTTAAATCGGTTCCATTCAGAGTCTCCTAGGCCGACCTCGGTAGAGACTGAAGCTGGAACAGAATTTGAAATCAAAGCTATTCTTGACTCTCGTTATCTTCACAAGAATTTACAGTATCTGGTAGAATGGAAAGGTTATGGTTCATAGGAGAGGAGCTGGGTCAAAGCTTCTGAAGTCACTGCTCCCCGACTAGTCCGGATCTTTCATTCTAAGCATCCCACGAAACCAGGAAAGTGTCCAGGGGCCACTCCTAGAGGAGGGGGTACTGTCACACTCGCGGCGCTGCGGCTGCCGCGCTTACCGCTCCGGGTGCGCTGGGTCTCTCGGCGGTCGCCGCCCCCGGTGGGCACCGGGTTGTTGCGTCTTGCTGGCGCTGCCTCCGGCGGGTGCGGGTTCCCGGGGTGTGGGCTCCGCCATTGCGCCTGGCGTTCACGGGAGCGTAGTGGGCGAGTGACGTCATCGGCCCCTTCCGCCAATTGGGAGAGTGCGGGAAGTTCAAAGGAAGACGCCGTGCAGAGCTCCGGCGCCTGAGTATCGTCTCTTCTATGATCACCAGTGCTAGCAGCGTTCAGTGAGTTCTCTAACTGAACGTCTCCTGTGTATCAGCGTTTGCAGAGTATCTCTCAGTGGAACATTCCTAGTGCTTCCAGCGTTTGCAGAGTATCACTCAGTGGAACATTCCTTGTGCTTCCAGCGTTTACAGAGTATCACTCAGTGGAACATTCCTTGTGCTACCAGCGTTTGCAGAGTGTCACTCAGTGGAACATTCACTGTGCTACCAGCGTTACAGTGTATCACTCAGTGGAACATTCACTGTGCTACCAGCGTTACAGTGTATCACTCCGTGGAACAATCACTGTGCTACCAGCGTTACAGTGTATCACTCAGTGGAACATTCACTGTGCTACCAGCGTTACAGTGTATCACTCAGTGGAACAATCACTGTGCTACCAGCGTTACAGTGTATCACTCAGTGGAACATTCACTGTGCTACCAGCGTTACAGTGTATCACTCAGTGGAACATTCACTGTGCCACCAGCGTTACAGTGTATCACTCAGTGGAACAATCACTGTGCTACCAGCGTTACAGTGTATCACTCAGTGGAACATTCACTGTGCTACCAGCGTTACAGTGCATCACTCAGTGGAACATTCACTGTGCTACCAGCGTTACAGTGTATCACTCCGTGGAACATTCACTGTGCCACCAGCGTTACAGTGTATCACTCAGTGGGACATTCTCTGAGTTACAGTGTTTCTCTTAAGGGGACACCTCCTGTGTTTCCTGTATTACATGATATCTCCAAGTGGAACGCCTTCCATACTTCCAGAGTTACACTGAATCTTAAATCCTCATTCATTTCTTCAACATCGCTCACAAGCTTCTCATTCTTCAAACATCGCTCACAAATTCTTCATTCTTCAGTGTGCTTCACCATCGTTCTCAAATTCTCATTCATTTCTTCAGCAACGCTCACAAGTTCTTCATTCTTCAGTGTGCTTCACCGTCGTTCTCAAGTCCCCATTCATTTCTTCAGCATCGCTCACAAGTTCTTCATTCTTCTGTGTGCTTCACCATCATTCTCAAATCCTCATTCATCTCTTCAGCATCGCTCACAAGTTCTTCATTCTTCTGTGTGCTTCACCATCGTTCTCAAATCATCATTTAATTCTTCAGCATTATACGCCAGTTACTACGGCTAGTTCTGCATGAGGAAAACTTGCATCCGCCCACCCCTGCTCCGGCCCAGCTGTGGTTCCTCCTTCCGATCATGGGAAGAACCCCCGAGTTCTCAACACTCCGAACCCAGGTCAGTGACACTAACCCTGTGCTGGGCGCCCCCCCCCCCCCCCCCCCCCCCGCATGTCAGAGAAACTGATTGTAGATTTGCTAAATTTAGCACATATCGGATCAGATCTGAATTACACTCTCAATTTCTAATAAGTGTGATAAACCAAGAATTTTGATGTTCACAAATGACCTCCTGCCTAAATGTATATGGGCCTTTGAGATCTTAAACTTGGCAAATGGGTCTCTGGGGGTCATTCTGACCCAATCGCACGCTGCAGTTTATCGCAGCAGTGCGATCGGGTCAGAGCTGCGCATGCGCCGGCGCATGCCAGACAGCCTAAGTCAATCAGACATAGGCGGTCGCTGGGCGCGCGCGCGGGGGGGGGGGGGCGGAACGGCGGCATTTGCCAGACCGAATGGGGGGCGGCTGCGCTGGTCGGGAGCTACTCTTGAAGTGCAAAGGCATCGCCGCTGTGTGATACTTTTGCATTCTGCGGGGGGGCCGGCACTGACATGCGGGGCGGGATAGCCCTGTGCTGGGCGTCCCACCGCATGTCAGTGTGAATGATCGTAGCTGTGCTAAATTTAGCACAGCTATGATCATCTCGGAATGACCCCTCTAGCTGTAGATTTGTGAAGTAAGCATGAGTAAAAGTAACAGTACTCAGTCTTCTTTTTGCTTACTTCACATACAGTACTTGCTTGCTTTATATGGACAAACATTAGCAAATCCTGTCCCTAACCACATAACTGAACCTAAGGATGACCTATTAACACAGTTTACTTCCTTTAATATTTTTTTCCAAATTTCTCAATAAGAAATTTTGGGCCTAGGTGTGCCATGAAAATTTTTCTGATGCTCTATGAGTCTATGGCTTCATTATTGAATTTTTTTGGGGAAAGACTGCTCTGTTTATTTATAAAAAAACAATATTTAAAAAAATTGGATAAAAAAGTCAAATTTTTGTCCTGATTTGTGCATGATGGTGCAGGCAGTGCTCGAAGTGGGTCGGTGTATGGCGGTATGACATACCGCAAATTCTCGCTTCCCACTTTAAGCACACCAGCCATCACATCAACTCTGCACCCTCCCTGGCAGCTCCCTGTGCCTCCCTCGAGTGTTGCTGCAGTGGTTAGTCTGGTCCGATCTGCCCCTGACATCCAGGAGCCAGCTGCGGACACGTATGAGGAGCCGCACACCAGCGACATCCATCGCCTCACATTCCCCAGGATCCAGGGCATGGCACACATACCTCCGTGAGTGAAAGCTGCTAGGATGGGGTGGTCTCCAGCAGGAACTGTTGGGATATAACCAGAGCCGGTGCTAGGGTGTTCGGCGCCCCCTGCAAACTCTAAATTTGCGCCCTCCCATATTTTACAAAGGGACAGCGCGCACCCTTGGCGTGTGTTGAAGAAAGGGGTGTGGTCTCGCACAGAAGGGGCGTGGCCACGTAATAGTACCCCTATTTCACCACACAGTAGCACATTCTTATTCACATTGCGCCCCTGCACCCTTTATATATTTAACTTGTGTGTGTTGAAGAAAGGGGTGTGGTCTCGCACAGAAGGGGCGTGGCCACGTAATAGTACCCCCATTTCACCACATGTTATATATTTAACTTGTGTGTGTTGAAGAAAGGGGTGTGGCCACGTAATAGTACCCCCATTTCACCACACAGTAGCACATTCTTATTCACATTGCGCCCCTGCACCCTTTATATATTTAACTTGTGACCCTTCCCCCCCTTTTTAATATTTAACTTGTCCTCCGTTCTTTCTTATATAATGCAAGTCAGAAGGTGCAGAAGGAAAACGCACCTTTGCAGAATTCCTGATCCTAACTGACTGCACATGTAATTACACCTGCTGCTGTGAATGGTCCGCATAAGCTGCATAAGTTACAAAGCGGACCGCAGTGTAAAGGTAATACACTGGTCTTACTTACTTACCACTGCTGGGTAGTGCCCTGACTTGCTCCACTGTCAGTGAACCCTGCACACACACACTGGTCAGAGTTGCAAAGATGAGGTGACAGGAGGGGCAGGTCAGGGAGGGGAGGAGACCACCTACTTTCTAGTTTTAGCCAGTGGCTATCCGCAGCGCACCGTTATTAGTCCTGCTGACTTAACCACTGTTTGAGGGCCCCTCAAGTGCTGTGGGCCCCGGTGCATTGCACTGGCTGCTCGCAGTGGTGAATTTAAAGGTCAGGCCGCCCCTAGGCACAAAATGATTGCTCCACCCCACACACACACAACCTATTTTAAAATGAGGGGGTAGAAAGGGATTAGGAGTGGGAATCAAGGGTAAAATGGGAGTTGTGTGAATCAGGGGTCAGGATGGGATTAGTAGTGGGAAGTTGGAGCAAAATGGGAGTAGTATTATGGAACAGAGGGCAGGATGGCACATCAGGGGGAACAGGCTAGGAGTAGTAGTTGTGGGAGCAGGATGGAAGTAGCAGGGGCAGGCTAAGGGTGTGTACACACGGTGAGATCCCTGCTATGTTCGATTTTGACTATGCGATTTCCCTTGAACTCCCCCAGAGCCCAGATAGCACAGATTGTACAGATTTTGTCTACCTGTGTTTGAGATTTTGTCTGTGTACGATTTTGACTAAGTGCCAATTGTGACTATACTTCGTACTAGATTGTACACTAGATAGTCAAGATTGACTTGCCTGTGCAGTCTATCTAGCCTTACGATACCGACCCCACGGGAGCACGCATCGGGATCAAATCTGTATCGCAAGCTGCCTAACACCATGAGATATGCACTAACTTTTCATAAGATTTTGACTATATAGTCAAAATCTCACAGATTTATCTCACCGTGTGTACACACCCTAAAAATAGTAGTGGGAAGTAGGGGGCAGGTTAAGAGTAGTCGATGGGAAGCAGGGGGCAGACTGGGAATAGTAGCAGTGAGGATCAGGGGTAGTAGTGGGAAGCAGGGAGTAGTGGCAGGAAGAAGTGGGCCTGGAATCCTGCACTGACACTACCATATGGAGCCAGCTATGCAGCCAGCTCCTTTCCCCCAACCACCCACTGCACACCACACAGCACTGCTGTCACTGACCTTATGCTGCTCTGGGTGTCTCCTCCGTCCGTGTCCCAGCTGTCACACTTCCAGGGGCTGGCTGGCAAATTTAATTGCAGGTGATCTCCACAGTGGCATGGTCCTCTCACACACCACTTACACACAAACAGGAGGGGGCATGCACAATTAACACACACACTATAGGGGACACGCACAGAGGAGGGGACACACACAGCTGACACACAAACACACACAGGAGGGGAGATGGTTATGCACACAAGTGTTGGGTACATGGACACTGCAGGGGGCACACATTCACACAGGAGGGGGGGACACAGTCACGCAGGAGTGGGGGGAAACAGTCACGCAGGAGGGGGGAGGACACAGTCATACTTGGGTAGGGACAGTAGTACACATTGTTAGGGCAGATTGAAACACACACACACACATACATACACACACACGGTGATAAAGGGGGAAAACAAATGCAGAGACAGACAGTAGGTGACTGCTACAGGTACATGGGGGTACAGTGAGAAGCAGTCACAGAGAAGAAAGTATGGGTAGAGTCAGGTGCAGGCAGGGGGAGGTGGGGCATGTGTGGCTGGGGGCAGATGTGGAGATCTGTCACTTACTAGGATCCTCAGATGCTGCTGGTCACACCTCCTGTACTGGTGCAGTGACAGTCCCTATTAGAAGCAGAGCAGCATGCATCTTGCAGAGCAAGGAGTCAGTCACATGCACTTCTATGCATGTGTTATCCAGAACAGCCAATGGGAGAGAGCAGGGGCGGAGTCACTTGCCGGACAGCTGAAGTGAAGCCTCTGCTAAAGCCTACAGTACACGGCAGCAGGTAACCTCTACCTCCTTGCCCACTACCCACCAGCAACCCGCATCTCCCCCCACCATCAAACTGCATCCCCCCTTCCCATCAAAGCAGCTGCAGTGGTGATCCTGGGCTGAACTTCACCAACACACACACCTACTGAAGCCTGGTGGTCCAGTGTGGCTCCGCCCCTTTTGTCTGTGTGACCGCCCCATTTTCATCCGTGTAGCTCCGCCCCCTTTTCAGTGATCACTGTCACTGGAGGAGGAGGGTAGTGGGAGGCTTCAAGATGCCGGCGCTGCTGCCTGTCATACAGTGACAGGCACAGCAGCCGGCAGCAGCAGGGGGGACAGAGATGCAAAGCAGGGAGAGCGCCTCTCCAGCCAGGCGCCTACCTGCTTTGCATCCCTTTGCTGAGTGGGTAGCGCCGGCCCTGGATATAACACTGGATCTCTAAGTGAGCACTGCTGTCTGCATTGTTTGTGTGTGACTGCTGTGTATATATGTGTGTGATGTGAATGTTGTGTGACAGTGGGTGATTGCTGTGTGTGTGACAGTGGAGGGTGACTTGTGTTTGAGTGACAGTGGGTGATTACTTTGTGTGCAGGAGGTGGCATTATGCACTGTGCATGGCGCAAGGTGTGATATGAGATGTTGATATGTCAGTGTCTCTACTTCTGCTGATTAAAATGATATGCATGCCTATGGCCCTCATTCCGAGTTGTTCGCTCGCTAGCTGCTTTTAGCAGCCGTGCAAACGCTAAGCCCCCGCCCTCTGGGAGTGTATCTTAGCTTAGCAGAAGTGTGAACGAAAGGATCGCAGAGCGGCACCAAAATATTTTTGAGCAGTTTCAGAGTAGCTTAAGACCTACTCCTAGCTTGCGATCACTTCAGACTGTTCAGTTCCTGTTTTGACGTCACAAACACGCCTTGCGTTCGGCATGCCTGCGTTTGTATCTGACACGCCTGCGTTTTTCAGCACACTCCCAGTTGACACCCAGAAATGCCCCTTTCCTGTCAATCACTCTGCGGCCAGCAGTGCGACTGAAAAGCTTCGGTAGACCTTGTGTGAAAAAGCATCGGCTGTTGTGAAAGTACGTCGCGCGTGCGCAATGCGCCGCATACGCATGCGCAGAAGTGCCGCTTTTTTGCCTAATCGCTGCACTGCGAACGAAAACAGCTAGCGAACAACTCGGAATGACCACCTATATTCTGTGTGTAATTGCGGCTCTATCTGCTTCCAAAATGCCACGTTACAAATCATTGTAACGTTGCATTTTGTATGCAAATACAGTCATAGTCACACACAGAATATAGGCATGCTGCATATCATTTTAATGAGCAGAAGCTGCTTGTGTGTCCTATTGCATTACTTTGTATCTTAAATGCATTTGTATGGAAAAACGCAAAAAAAGACGCTTAGCCCTACTGAGTTACGCAGCACTCACGCGTTATGTGTAACGCAGCTTATAGCGCACGGAACAAAGATGTAAGAGGACACATTTGTATGTAGGCAGCACCTGAAAGCTCAAATTCATTATAGTCACTTATACCCCCTCAGACATAAGCAAGTCGACCCAAGTCCTTTCTTAGGTCTGACCTGGGTTGACAGTCCCAGGTTCGCAACCATGCAATCGACCAGTGTAGTTCTCATGGCAGAGTGCACTGGTCAGAACTGGGACTCAGCCTGTTGTGGACCTTCCACTGGATGGATTTGGAAGAAAACTTCACAGAATGGTAACATTGGATTCCAGAAAACATACTATGGAGTTGGGGTCCCGGTCAGACATCCTGTTGGTGTTCGCTGGGCAGAACTTTGACACAGGGAGCCTGTTCTGGGCCTTCCACTGGATGGATTTGGATGAAAACTAATAAACTGTTATAACTGACAGAAATAACCATAATTCAATGACCTGAAATAATTGACTCAAGTAACCATAAATCAATGAATTAAAATAACTGACAGAAATGGAGGTGGGAAGACAAAAAAGTTGTGTACCCAAAAGCCTTGGAATAGCAACATTGATAACAGAAGGAAAACATTAAACCCAATGATAAAGTGATTATTAAACTTAACAGACAGAAAAGCTGGGGATCAGAGCTACTGGCGACACACCAAAAACAAAAATGACACTGGGCAGCCACTTCATGGGTGTGTTGGAAGAGCTACTGAGCTACTAATATTTTTCATCTGTTGACAGTTACATCCAACTCATTGTGGTCTCCTATGCACGATTATTTTGTAGAAAATTTTGACTGAAGTTGATGACTGCCGTTACGTTTTACCCTTCTTTTTTATAAATACCATAGTGCGTGACTATGCCCCGTAACCCTGGATATCCTTATCCAATAGGAATTTATCTAACCCATTCTTAAAGGTGTTAACTGAGTCTGCAATTACAACTCCCTCAGGCAGGGAATTCCAAACACGTATCGTCCTTACAGTAAAAAAGCCTTTACGCCGTATTGTGCGGAATCTCCTCTCCTCTAACCTGAGCGAGTGTCCACAAGTTCTCTGTGTTGATCTAACCAAACACAGGTCCTGCGCAAGATCTGTATAATGTCCCCTTATATAGTTGTAAATGTTGATCATGTCCCCTCTTAATCTCTTTTCCAGTGTAAACATGCCTAGTCTTGCAAGCCTTTCCTCGTATTCCAGCGTCTCCATACCCTTAATTAGTTTGGTCGCCCGCCTTTGAACCTTTTCTAGCTCCAGGATATCCTTTTTGTAGTAAGGTGCCCAGAATTGTACACCGTATTCAAGGTGTGGCCTCACAAGTGATTTATATAACGGGAGTATAATACTCTCGTCCCTAGCATCAATTCCCCGTTTTATGCATGCTAATATCTTATTAGCCTTCTTTGCTGCAGTCCTACTTTGGGTACTACTGCTTAGTTTGCTATCTATGAGGACACCTAAGTCCTTTTCCAGTACAGAATCCCCTAATTTTACCCCATTTAGTAGGTAGGTGTTATTTTTGTTCTTGTTACCACAGTGCATTACCTTACACTTGTCTGTATTGAAGCGCATTCTCCATTTCGCTGCCCAAGCTTCTAATTTAACTAAGTCGTTCTGAAGCGACTCAGCATCCCCCTCCACATTTATAACTTTACAAAATTTGGTATCATCTGCAAAAATTGACACCATGCTCTCTAGACCTTCTGTTAGGTCGTTAATGAAAATATTGAACAATAGCGGTCCTAATACTGAGCCTTGCGGCACACCACTTAGCACTTCAGTCCAAGTTGTAAAAGATCCATTAACCACAATGCACTGCTCCCTATTATCTAACCAGTTTTTGACCCAAGTGCATATTGTGCTTCCTAGCCCTGATTCTTGTAGCTTGTAGATAAGTCTCATGTGTGGTACAGTGTCGAATGCTTTGGCAAAATCTAAAAAGATTACATCCACCTCTTTACCCTGATCTAGGTTTACGCTTACTGTTTCATAAAAGCCAAGTAAATTGGTTTGACAGGATCTGTCCTTCATAAACCCATGTTGATTCCTTTTAATGACCTTATTGACTTCAAGGAACTTCTGAATACTATCTCTTAGAATACCTTCCAATACTTTCCCCACTATAGATGTAAGACTAACTGGTCTATAATTACCTGGTTCAGTTTTACTTCCCTTTTTGAATATAGGCACTACTTCCGCTATACGCCAGTCTTTGGGAACCATACCTGATATTACTGAATCCTTAAAGATCAAAAATAGCGGTTTTGCAAGTTCAGAGTGAAGCTCCATTAGAACCCTTGGGTGAATACCATCGGGACCTGGTGACTTATTAATCTTTAAATGTTTTAATCGGTCACAGACTACTTCCTCGCATAAATAAGTACCTATCAGTGGGATATTCTCATTATTGAGATTACGTGTTAGTCCCTGAATTGGGTCCTCTCTAGTAAATACTGTTGAAAAAAACTCATTTAGTGTGTCCGCTATGTCATTATCATTTTTGCTTAAGACTCCCAACTTGTCTTTTAAAGGGCCTATACTTTCCTTCTTTAATCTCTTGCTATTAATGTATTTAAAGAATTTTTGGGGATTCGCTTTGCCTATTGTGCACAGAAGGCATGACTTGGCTGCAATGATAGCCATGACCTGCCTTCTGGCCATCCTCACACAGCCGGCCTCTGCAGTCATTTGCACATGGGGGGTGATTCCGAGTTCGCTCGCTAGCAGATTTTAGCAGCATTGCACACGCTAAGCCGCCGCCCTCTGGGAGTGTATCTTAGCTTAGCAGAATTGCGAACGAAAGATTAGCAGAATTGCGAATAGAAAATTCTTTGCAGTTTCTGAGTAGCTTGAGACTTACTCACAGATTGCGATCAGCTTAGGCCATTTCGTTCCTGGTTTGACGTCACACACACGCCCAGCGTTTGGCCAGCCACTCCCCCGTTTCTCCAGACACTCCCGCGTTTTTCCCTGACACGCCTGCGTTTTTTCCCACACTCCCAGAAAACGGCCAGTTTCCGCCCAGAAACACCCACTTCCTGTCAATCACACTCCGATCACTTCAACGATGGAAAATCTTCATTAGAACGTGAGTAAATCTACTAAGTTTTGTGCTAAAATACTAACCGCATGCGCACTGCGTACCATGCGCATTTTTGCGAAAATCGGCAACGAGCGAACAACTCGGAATGACCCCCCTGGTTCTTTCTGGGTGTTTACCATCCTTGGTGGACATGGTTCATCACGGGATAGCTGCTCTGTGCTTTCTGAGACTCTGCTGTAGCCTTCTACCCCTTTTGGTGGCTCTGGACTGTCAGGAAGGGAGGGAAAGGGGAGAACAGAAATGGGGCACAACCAGAGCTGATAGTGACAACTGCTTGCAACATAACGATGGCAGCATAGACTCAGTGGCTCTTACATGGTGCAGGAAGGCGGGGGGGGGGGGGGGGTTTCAACCTAACAAGCAGCGCACTGGCAATCCTTCACACTCAGCATATGGCAGGAAGTGGCAGTTGTGGATGTGTGATCTGCGCCCTGCCTGCTCACACACAGCCAAGCACCACTGTTGTGCAATCCTTTGCATTGTAGTCCCACCTCAGAGTTCCACAGTGATGGGATGGGTTCAGCTGAGGTGACAAGGCAGGTGTGTAATCTAAGGGGCACCAGAATGTCAACATGATCTGAATATGGACAATTCAGAGTGTTGACATGGATAAGTCTTGAAAACTAGAGAGCATCTCCGGTGCTGAAAAGGGTACTTTATAGATCCGGCATGTCCAAACTGCGGCCCTCCAGCTGTTGTGAAACTACATGTCCCAGCATGCTCTGACACAGTTTTGCTGTCAGAGAATGCTAAAGCTGTGTCAGGGCATGCTGGGATGTGTAGTTTCTCAACAGCTGGAGGGCCGCAGTTTGGACATGCCTGATATAGATTAAAACTTTGAAGTGAAATTTTGCCTATTTAAAACTACAGATGTAGCCATGCTCATTGTTGCTGCTGTTGTACCATACAGGCATCCTAGTCATGTCAAACAAATAACACAGGTTGGCAAAGTAAGGCGTGATAAGGCCCTAGAGAATCCACAGTATGCAATACACAGCTTCACCACTGGGCGGCAATTATTCCACTAATGAAAATTACAGTACAGTGCTGAATAGCAGCGGATGGATATGGAACTACAGAATAATGTAAAATGTAGCAAGCCCTGACAAGTGGCCCAGTGCACATTAGATACAGTAGTTCTTTACTTAATACAGTAATACTGGGGGCATGGCCTGGCTACTGAGGGAAGCAGACACACGCTGTGTGAGCTCCTGCAACTGGGAGCTATTAATCCCTCTATTATAGCCCCTCTGAACCCCTGCTTCATATTGTGCAGATCCCCGGTCCCCCCTGACTCCCCTAGTGTGCCCCAGCTCGTGCCGCGGAATCGGGAAGCAACTTTCGGAGCTCCTGCGGATTGCGGCCTGCGGGCGCCCCCCAGACCGGGACCTCGATTTGCCTCCCAGACCGGCGGGCCTTCCGGGAACATTGGAACCGAGCCGTGGAGTCCCCCTCTACCTCCCGGTGTCAGCGCGGCTGCTAGGCACCGCCGGAGGCTGCCTCCTGTGACCTACTACCTGCCTTCTGTGCCCAGGTTTGCTGGGGCCCTCGGTGACCGGAAAGAGCTGAGTGGCGCCCGGCGGCCATTTTGAAAAGAGGCCTTTCTACAGTCATTGAGCCCCTACCCGTTCCCGGCGCTCCAGAACACCCGGCTTGCAGGACTCCAGCGGCGGGGCAGAAGACCATTGCGGGGCAGTGCTTCTGGACGGGAGAGCGGGAATCAGCACCACACACCAACTGAGATCACCCCGGTAAGACATCTCTTCCTTAGCCCCTGCTCGCCCCGGAGCCCCCATACAGTCACCAAACTCCGCAGCCACGCAGGACTTACTGGCTCCCCTGTGCAGAGCTAATCTATGGGGCTGTAATATACACGCCAGCCCCTGGTGCTACTCGACAACTTTCTGACTCCTGGGCCACTCACAAGCAGCCAGACAACCTGGGAAGCCGTGGTCTGACCGGCTCGGAGTGTGGATCAGCCCCTCACCGGTCCTTGCTATCATTACTCCTCGCCACAGCAAGTCTACAGCTGCCACCGGCTGGAAACGGCTATTCTATTTGCATATACTGCACCTATTCTCTGAAGTTTGCTGTGGACACAGACCACAGTTTCATATGTAACTATGTGAACACCCCCAGTTGTCGCCTGGATAATGTTGCTGCTTGCCTGATGTTTCCTTAAAGCCATGTGGGGGCTACTGCATGGCGACGATCCACGCATTTTTATATTGCCTGGGATATGTGAGAGTGATACACTATACCACCTTTCTTTATAAACCGATCATATGGTGAGAGGCACGAAGAAAAAAAAGGCCAAGACCAAGCCAGATGAGACTCCAAAATCTGCGGCTGGTCATTCGTCAGATCTACGTCAGTTCTTAACTACACCTATAGCGGACCCGGCCACCACTTTAGCTATTCCTGACTCCCCGATTTTACGTACTCAGGTGGACGACATATCGGATACTAAGACACAGCAACCTCCATTGTCCTCCTCTTTGACAGCAGAGATTAGCGAGATTCTCTCCCATGTCAAGTCACTTCCCACGAAGCAAGATTTCTCTGCATTAGAGACTCGCTTACTGTCTACTGATAAAGCTAATTATTTATCTTATAACATTCACTATATATTGGTTAGAGACTCAGTACGCAATGGGCGTACGGGGTACCGTAAGGGTACGCACTTAGCGTAGCAGACGCTAGGCCGTGGTCGAGACGCACGAGCTGCACGTTCACTCACGGCTTACGCTGGGTATCGAGCACGCTATAGGCGGTCCGAGTACCGTAATGCTACGCTACTAGCGTAGCGGACGCTGTGCCCACTAGAGGAACACAAGCGGCGCAGACGCTCACAGGATGACACACAGTAAACCTTGTATGCAACACAATGAAGGGATATACTTATACTGTAATGATATAACGCTTCTTAACCTTGTTAATATAAAAGCTGCTTGAGCGATTGAGACGCTCCAAATACCCTTAGCAATGTAATGATAAACACACAATACCTTGTAAGGTTCCAAAACCTTTATCTAGATGATTTTAGTATGTAAGAGGGGAAAACAGTTACAGCTTATACACTACAGCACTAACATAAACACCTAAACAGAATAACTGAAATTATACAATATACAACAGTTTCTTAATCCTAAACAAATAACAGAGAGAGAGTATGGCAAATACAAACAGAGAATAAGTTGGTTACAGAGAAAAACTTACACACGTGGGAATGACTTCGCCGGCGCAACCTGGACCAGGGCTCTAGCCTTCAGTGTGAAAACCTTGCAGAGTCTTGTGTCACCAAGCCTATTGCAAGCTATATTTATTTACTAACTCAAGACATACTACAATAGATACTGTGTGCTCTCTTTCCATTGGTTAGGGGGTGGGACATGTACTGCACCTGAGATCATTGGTTAGTTCAAGAAGTGGGCGATGGCTAGGACTTGTTAGTATTCTAAATTCCTCTCTGGTTGTATTGTGGAAAGCTATTTGTTTTGGATCTTCCAAACAAACTCTGTCTCTGGGCTTTGTTTACCCCACCTTCAGTTGAGACAATTGACAACTCAGCACTCATTATTCTGGAGAGAAACCTGGTTCTATTCATAAACAAAGGTGTAAGCCCTCTTCATAGAATCTCAAAGCTTAGTGTAAATAAGGCTATTGTATTCAGTCTGTGGGAAAGAAATGACTGAATTCCATTCACCTACCCTGCACTTATGTGTAATTTATTCGGAATGCAATTAATCTTATTTTCTACTTCTGTGCATAACCATGAGCAGGAACTATGCGAATCCCTCCCAACTATCATAGACACAACACCCCTTCAATACCCCACAGCTGGACACCATACACTACCCTCCAACCTTTGTCTGAGCCCTCCCAGCATGCAAAGAGGAATCTCTCTGTCCCTGAATCAGTTACACTAATCATACTTACAGATATTATTAAAGGGAATATTACCTACAAAACCCGCTATGTGGGTTAAATATACTATAAACGAGTCGCCCGCTACAAGCTCATAAACTCTACTGTAAATACGCATATATCGCGCGTACTCGCTGGAGCGAGCGTACGCAATTTGTGGACATGTGCACGTACAGCAGACTATATGCACGAGCAGCGGGCATGTGCATGGGGTTAAATATATGGCAATGTGAAGCATGATATTTTTCGACTTTGACACTACCATCAAGCAAGAGGTGACAGCGCTTCAACAAGACATGTCTCAAATTGCGACCCGTGTCGACATATTGGAACGACACGAGACATCTAGCTTTGCCACTCTAACTAAATTTCAAGAGGTGATCTCTCATCAGAGGAGTGATATTTCCTTTCTTAAATCCCGTATTGAAGATATGGATAACCGCGGGAAGCGGAACAATATCAGGGTCAGGGGACTCCCTGAAAGTGTCCAACAGGCTGATCTGATGAATGCACTAACAACGATATTTGGAGAGCTTATTGACCTGGATCCAAATGGGGACATTATGTTCGATAGAGCTCACCGTGCCCTCCGCCCTCGGACAGGCCAAGAGATGTGATCTGTAGGCTCTACTATTATGCTCAAAAGGAGGAGATAATGAGAAAGGCCCGCCAATTGGATGGTATTGATTTCCAAGGCGACAAGATTCAGTTATTCCCTGACCTGGCATGGTGAACCCTGCAACAACGCCGAGCCTTAAAGCCCCTTACTGACTCCCTTCGGAAACTTGAACTGAAATATAGATGGGGCTTCCCTTTCTCTCTTCAGGTTTCTCATAATGGTAAAGTAGCGGTGCTCTCCAAACCGTCCGATCTACCGGCCTTTCTCACGACTCTAGGCATACCGCCACTAATGTTGCCTGACTGGGACTCTTATCACCATCAGCCTGTCATACCTGCCGTGACCCCTCCAGATGACATGTGGCAACAAGTGCGATCCCCGCGTGTGCGGGGGACTCCTCCTACAAGCTCGCAACCTTCTGAACCTACATGATTGGGACCTTTTGCCTTGTATTAGTGTGTTAGTTCCTGTTTCTGCAGACGCATATGTGATTCTTCTTTTTTGTGCTACTACATGCTTCTAAAAATAAGAATTTACTCACCGGTAATTCTATTTCTCGTAGTCCGTAGTGGATGCTGGGAACTCCGTAAGGACCATGGGGAATAGACGGGCTCCGCAGGAGACTGGGCACTCTAAAGAAAAGATTAGGTACTATCTGGTGTGCACTGACTCCTCCCTCTATGCCCCTCCTCCAGACCTCAGTTAGGGAAACTGTGCCCGGAAGAGCTGACATTACAAGGAAAGGAAATTTGAATCCAGGGTAAGACTCATACCAGCCACACCAATCACACCGTACAACTTGTGATAACCTTACCCAGTTAACAGTATGAACAACAACTGAGCCTCACCCAACGGATGGCTCATAAAAATAACCCTTATTTAAGCAATAACTATATACACGTATTGCAGAAAGTCCGCACTTGGGACGGGCGCCCAGCATCCACTACGGACTACGAGAAATAGAATTACCGGTGAGTAAATTCTTATTTTCTCTGACGTCCTAGTGGATGCTGGGAACTCCGTAAGGACCATGGGGATTATACCAAAGCTCCCAAACGGACGGGAGAGTGCGGATGACTCTGCAGCACCGAATGAGCAAACACAAGGTCCTCCTCAGCCAGGGTATCAAACTTGTAGAACTTTGCAAAGGTGTTTGAACCCGACCAAGTAGCCGCTCGGCAAAGCTGTAAAGCCGAGACCCCTCGGGCAGCCGCCCAAGAAGAGCCCACCTTCCTTGTGGAATGGGCTTTTACTGATTTTGGATGCGGCAATCCAGCCGCAGAATGAGCCAGCTGAATCGTGCTACAGATCCAGCGAGCAATAGTTTGCTTTGAAGCAGGAGCACCCAGCTTGTTGGGTGCATGCAGGATAAACAGCGAGTCAGTCTTCCTGACTCCAGCCGTTCTGGAAACATATATTTCTCTAACGTCCTAGTGGATGCTGGGGACTCCGTCAGGACCATGGGGAATAGCGGCTCCGCAGGAGACAGGGCACAAAAGCAAGCTTTTAGGATCACATGGTGTGTACTGGCTCCTCCCCCTATGACCCTCCTCCAAGCCTCAGTTAGGTTTTTGTGCCCGTCCGAGAAGGGTGCAATCTAGGTGGCTCTCTTAAAGAGTTGCTTAGAAAAAGTTTTTAGGTTCTTTATTTTCAGTGAGTCCTGCTGGCAACAGGCTCACTGCATCGAGGG
The DNA here is from genome assembly GCF_028390025.1 of Pseudophryne corroboree. NCBI lineage: Eukaryota > Metazoa > Chordata > Amphibia > Anura > Myobatrachidae > Pseudophryne > Pseudophryne corroboree. The sequence continues at coordinate 561,727,000 of NC_086447.1, read as the reverse complement.
ACTTAGGGGAGAGAATTTCAACTCACCTGCGTGCAGGATGGATTGGATTCTTAGGCTACTGGACACCATTAGCTTCAGAGGGAGTCGGAACACAGGTCTCGCCCTGGGGTTCGTCCCGGAGCCGCGCCGCCGACCCCCTTGCAGATGCTGAAGATTGAAGAGGTCCGGAACCAGGCGGCAGAAGACTTTTCAGTCTTCCTCAGGTAGCGCACAGCACTGCAGCTGTGCGCCATTGTCTGTCAGCACACTTCCCACAGCGATCACGGAGGGTGCAGGGCGCGGGGGGGGGGGGGGCGCCCTGGCAGCAATGTAGAATACCTGTATGGCGAAAAATACATCACATATAGCCCTTGAGGCTATATGGATGTATTTAACCCCTGCCAGACTTCACAATCTCCGGAGAAGAAGCCCGCCGAAAAGGGGGCGGGGCCTATTCTCCTCAGCACACAGCGCCATTTTCCCTCACAGAAAGGCTGAGGGGAAGGCTCCCAGGCTCTCCCCTGCACTGCACTACAGAAACAGGGTTAAAACAGAGAGGGGGGGCACTGATTTGGCGATATACATATATATTAAATGCTATATGGGAGGAACACTTATATAAGGGTTGTCCCTGTATAATTATAGCATTTTGGTGTGTGCTGGCAAACTCTCCCTCTGTCTCCCCAAAGGGCTAGTGGGTCCTGTCCTCTATCAGAGCATTCCCTATGTGTGTGCTGTATGTCGGTACGTGTGTGTCGACATGTATGAGGAAAATGTTGGTGAGGAGGCGGAGCAAATTGCCTGTAATGGTGATGTCACTCTCTAGGGAGTCGACACCGGAATGGATGGCTTACTTATGGAATTACGTGATAATGTCAACACGCTGCAAGTGGGTTGACGACATGAGACGGCCGGCGAACAAATTAGTACCGGTCCAGGCGTCTCAGACACCGTCAGGGGCTTGTAAAAACGCCCATTTACCTCAGTCGGTCGACATAGACCCAGACACGGACACTGATTTCAGTGTCGACGGTGAAGAAACAAACGTATTTTCCTTTAGGGCCACACGTTAAGGGCAATGAAGGAGGTGTTACATATTTCTGATACTCCAAGTACCACAAAGAAGGGTATTATGTGTGAGGTGAAAAAACTACCTGTAGTTTTTCCTGAATCAGATAAATTAAATGAAGTGTGTGATGATGCGTGGGTTTCCCCCGATAGAAAATTATTGGCGGTATACCTTTTCCCGCCAGAAGTTAAGGCGCATTGGGAAACACCCCTCAGGGTGGATAAGGCGCTCACATGCTTATCAGAAAAATATCCTAAAAAGTATACACACACATGCTGGTGTTATACTGTGACCAGCGATCGCCTCAGCCTGGATGTGCAGAGCTGAGGTGGCTTGGTCGGATTCCCTGACTAAAAATATTGATACCCTTGACAGGGACAGTATTTTATTGACTATAGAGCATTTAAAGGATGCATTTCTATATATACGAGATGCGCAGAGGGATATTTGCACTCTGGCATCAAGAGTAAATGCGATGTCCATATCTGCAAGAAGATGTTTATGGACACGACAGTGGTCAGGGGATGCAGATTCCAAACGGCACAAAGATGTATTGCCGTATAAAAAGGGAGGAGTTATTTGGGGTCGGTCCATGGGACCTGGTGGCCACGGCAACTGCTGGAAGATCCACCGTTTTTTACCCTAAGTCACATCTCTGCAGAAAAAGACACCGTCTTTTCAGCCTCAGTCTTTTCGTCCCTATAAGATATCTGCCCAGGGATAGAGGAAAGGGAAGAAGACTGCAGCAGGCAGCCCATTCCCAGTAACAGAAGCCCTCCACCGCTTCTACTAAGTTCTCAGCATGACGCTGGGACCGTACAGGACCCCTGGATCCTACAAGTAGTATCAAAGGGGCACAGATTGGAATGTCGAGGCGTTTCCCCCCTCGCAAGTTCCTGTAGTCTGCTGTACCAATGTCCCCCTCCGACAGGGAGGCAGTATTGAAAACAATTCACAAGCTGTATTCCCAGCAGGTGATAATAAAATTACCCCTCCTACAACAAGGAAAGGGGTATTGTTCCACACTATAGGGTGGTACTGAAGCCAGAAGGCTAGGTGAGACCGATTCTAAATCTGAAAAATTTGAACACTTACAAGGGTTCAAATCCAGATGGAGTCACTCAGAGCAGTGATAGCGAACTGGGAACAAGGGGACTATATGGTGTCCCGGGACATCAGGGATGCTTACCTCCATGTCCCAAAATTTGCTTTTCTCACCAAGGGTACCTCAGGTTCGTGGTACAGAACTGTCACTATCAGTTTCAGACGATGCCGTTGGAGTGTCCAAGGCACCCCGGGTCTTTACCAAGGTAATGACCGAAATGAGGATTCGTCTTCAAAGAAAATGGACGACCTCCTGATAAGAACAAGGTCCAGAGAACAGTTGGAGGTCGGAGTAGCACTATCTCAAGTAGTTCTACGACAGCACGGGTGGATTCTAAATATTCCAAAACCGCAGTTGTTCCGACGACACGTCTGCTGGTCCTAGGGATGATTCTGGACACAGTCCAGGAAAAGGGTGTTTCTCCCAGAGGAGAAAGCCAGGGAGTTATCCGAGCTAATCGGGATCCTCCTAAAACCAGGAAAAGTGTCAGTGCATCATTGCACAAGAGTCCTGGTAAAAAAAAAAAAAAATGGTGGCTTATTACGAAGCGCTTCCATTCGGCAGATTTCACGCAAGAACTCTTCAGTGGGATCTGCTGGACAAATGGTCCGGATCGCATCTTCAGATGCATCAGCGGATAACCCTATATCCAAGGACAAGGGTGTCTCTCCTGTGGTGATTACAGAGTGCTCATCTTCTAGAGGGCCGCAGATTCGGCATTCAGGATTGGATGCTGGTATCCACGGAGGCCAGCCTGAGAGGCTGGGGAGCAGTCACACAGGAAAAAAAATTTCCAGGGAGTGTGATCAAGTCTGGAGAATTCTCTCCACATAAATATACTGGAGCTAAGAGCAAATTTGTAATGCTATAAGCTTAGCAAGGCCTCTGCTTCAAGGTCAGCCGGTATTGATCCAGTGGGATAACATCACGGCAGTCGCCCACGTAAACAGATAGGGCGGCACAAGAAGCAGGAGGGCAGTGGTCAAAACTGCAAGGATTTTTCGCTAGACGGAAAATCATGTGATAGCACTGTCAGCAGTGTTCATTCCGGGAGTGGACGACTGGGAAGCAGACTTCCTCAGCAGGCACGACCTCCACCCGGGAGAGTGGGAACTTCATCGGGAAGTTTTCCGCATGATTGTGAACCGTTGGGAAAGACCAAAGGTGGAAATGATGGCGTCCCGCCCGAACAAAAAACGGGACAGGTATTGCGCCAGGTCACGAGACCTTCAGGCGATAGCTGTGGACGTCCTGGTAACACCGTGGGTGTAACAGTCGGTGTATGTGTTCCCTCTTCTGCTTCTCATAACCAAGGTATTGAGAATTATAAGACGTAGAGGAGTAAGAACTATACTCGTGGCTCCGGATTGGCCAAGAGGGACTTGGTACCCGGAACTTCAAGAGATGCTCACAGAGGACTAATGGCCTCGGGAGCTAAGATGGGATTTGCTTTCAGCAAGAACCATGTCTGTTCCAAGAGGAACCGTGGCATCTGCCTCTAAGAAAGGACCTGCTCCAGCAGGGACCTTGTCTGTTCCAAGACTTACCGCGACTGCGTTTGACGGCATGGCGGTTGAACGCCGGATCCTAAGGGAAAAGGCATTCCGGAAGAGGTCATACCTACCCTGGTCAAAGCCAGGAAGGAGGTGACCGCACAACGTTATCACCACATGTGGTGAAAATATGTTGCGTGGGTGAGGCCAGGAAGGCCCCACGAAAAAATTTCAACTAGGTCGATTTCTGCACTTCCTGAAAACAGGAGTGTCTATGAGCCTCAAATTGGGGTCCATTAAGGTTCAAGTTTCGGCCCTGTAGATTTTCTTCCAGAAAAAATTGGCTTCAATTCCTGAAGTCCAGACGTTTGTCAAGGGAGTATTGCATATACAGCCCCTTGTGTGCCTCCAGTGGCACCGTGGGATCTCAACGTAGTGTTGGGATTCCTCAAATCATATTGGTTTGAACCGATCAAATCTGTGGATTTGAAATATCTCACATGGAAAGGGACCATGTTGTGGCCCTGGCCTCGGCCAGGCGATTGTCAGAATTGGGGGCTTTGTCTTAAAAAAAAAAAAAAGCTCATATTTGTTTTTCCATTCGGACAGGGCAGAACTGCGGACTCGTCCCCAGTTTCTTCCTAAGGTGGTGTCAGCGTTTCGCCTGAAACAACATATTGTGGTGCCTGCGGCTACTAGGGACTTGGAGGACTCCAAGTTGCTAGACGTTGTCGGGGCCCTAAAAAATATATATATATATATATATATATTTCCAGGACGGCTGGAGTCAGAAAGTCTGACTTGCTGTTTATATTGTATGCACCCCAAAAGATGGGTGCTCCTGCTTCTAAGCAGACTATTGCTCGTTGGATTTGTAGTACAATTCAGCTTGCACAGTCTGTGGCAGGCCTGCCACAGCCAAAATCTGTCAATGCCCATTCCACAAGGAAGGTGGGCTCATCTTGGGCGGATGCCCGAGGGGGTCTCGGCTTTAAAATTTTGCCGAGCAGCTACGTGGTCAGGGGGGGAACACGTTTGTAAAATTCTACAAATTTGATACCCTGGCTGAGGAGGACCTGGAGCTCTCTCATTCGGTGCTGCAGAGTCACCCGCACTCTCCCGCCCGTTTGGGAGCTTTGGTATAATCCCCATGGTCCTGACGGAGTCCCCAGCATCCACTAGGACGTTAGAGAAAATAAGATTTTACTTACCGATAAATCTATTTCTCGTAGTCCGTAGTGGATGCTGGGCGCCCATCCCAAGTGCGGATTGTCTGCATTACTTGTACATAGTTATTGTTACAAAAATCGGGTTATTATTGTTGTGAGCCATCTTTTTTAGAGGCTACTTCATTGTTATCATACTGTTAACTGGGTTCAGATCACAAGTTGTACGGTGTGATTGGTGTGGCTGGTTTGGGTCTTACCCGGGATTCAAGATCCTTCCTTATTGTGTACGCTCGTCCGGGCACAGTACCTAACTGAGGCTTGGAGGAGGGTCATAGGGGGAGGAGCCAGTACACACCATGTGATCCTAAAAGCTTGCTTTTGTGCCCTGTCTCCTGCGGAGCCGCTATTCCCCATGGTCCTGACGGAGTCCCCAGCATCCACTACGGACTACGAGAAATAGATTTATCGGTAAGTAAAATCTTATTTTTCAAAGCCCTGACTACGTCCAGTAACTTGGAGTCCTCCAAGTCCCGAGTAGCCGCAGGCACCACAATAGGTTGGTTCAAATGAAACGATGATACCACCTTTGGGAGAAATTGGGGACGAGTCATTAATTCTGCCCTGTCCATATGGAAGATCAGATATGGGCTTTTATATGACAAAGCCGCCAATTCCGACACACGCCTAGCCGATGCTACGGCCAACAGCATGACCACTTTCCACGTGAGATACTTTAGTTCCACGGTCTTAAGTGGCTCAAACCAGTGGGATTTCAGGAAATCCAACACAACGTTAAGATCCCAGGGTGCCACTGGTGGCACAAAAGGGGGCTGAATATGCAGCACTCCCTTAACAAACGTCTGAACCTCAGGCAGTGAAGCCAGTTCTTTTTGAAAGAAAATGGATAGGGCCGAAATCTGGACCTTTATGGACCCCAATTTTAGGCCCATAGTCACCCCTGACTGTAGGAAGTGCAGGAAACGACCCAGCTGGAATTCCTCTGTAGGGGCCTTCCTGGCCTCACACCAAGCAACATATTTTCGCCATATACGGTGATAATGCTTTGCTGTCACGTCTTTTCTAGCCTTTATCAGCGTAGGAATAACTTCATCCGGAATGCCTTTTTCCGATAGGATCCGGCGTCCAACCGCCATGCCGTCAAATGCAGCCGTGGTAAGTCTTGGAACAGACAGGGCCCTTGTTGCAGCAGGTCCTGTCTGAGAGGCAGAGGCCATGGGTCCTCTGTGCGCATTTCTTGCAGTTCGGGGTACCAAGTCCTTCTTGGCCAATCCGGAACAATGAGTATTGTTCTTATTCCTCTCTTTCTTACTATTCTCAGTACCTTGGGTATGAGAGGAAGAGGAGGAAACACATATACCGACTGGTACACCCACGGTGTCACTAGGGCGTCCACAGCTATCGCCTGAGGGTCCCTTGACCTGGCGCAATATCTTTTTAGCTTTTTGTTGAGGCGGGACGCCATCATGTCCACCTGTGGCAGTTCCCATCGCTTTGCAATCTGTGTGAAGACTTCTTGATGAAGTCCCCACTCTCCCGGGTGGAGGTCGTGTCTGCTGAGGAAGTCTGCTTCCCAGTTGTCCACTCCCGGAATGAACACTGCTGACAGTGCTTGCACGTGATTCTCCGCCCACCAAAGAATCTTTGTGGCTTCCGCCATTGCCATCCTGCTTCTTGTGCCGCCCTGGCGGTTTACATGGTCGACCGCCGTGATGTTGTCTGACTGAATCAGCACAGGCCGGTTTCGAAGCAGGGGCTCTGCTTGACTCAGGGCGTTGTAAATGGCCCTTAGTCCCAGTTTATTTATGTGTAGAGAAGTCTCCAGACTTGACCACAGCCCTTGGAAGTTTCTTCCCTGAGTGACTGCCCCCCATCCTCGGAGGCTTGCATCCATGGTCACCAGGACCCAGTCCTGTATGCCGAACCTGCGGCCCTCGAGAAGGTGAGCACTCTGCAGCCACCACAGAAGAGACACCCTGGCCCTTGGGGACAGGGTGATCAGCCGATGCATCTGAAGATGCGATCCGGACCACTTGTCCAACAGATCCCACTGAAAGATCCTTGCATGGAACCTGCCGAAGGGAATGGCTTCGTATGAGGCCATCATTTTTCCCAGGACTCGCGTGCAGTGATGCACCGATACCTGTTTTGGTTTCAGGAGGTCCCTGACCAGAGATGCTAATTCCTGGGCCTTCTCCACCGGGAGAAACACCTTCTTCTGTTCTGTGTCCAGAATCATGCCCAGGAAAAGCAGACGCGTCGTAGGAATCAGCTGCGACTTTGGAACATTCAGAATCCAGCCGTGCTGTTGCAACACTTCCTGAGAGAGTGCTACGCTGATCAACAACTGCTCCCTGGACCTCGCCTTTATGAGGAGATCGTCCAAGTACGGGATAATTATAACTCCCTTCTTCCGAAGGAGTATCATCATTTTGGCCATTACCTTGGTAAATATCCTCGGTGCCGTGGACAGGCCAAACGGCAACGTCTGGAACTGGTAATGACAGTCCTGTACCACAAACCTGAGGTACTCCTGGTGAGGCGGGTAAATGGGGACATGCAAGTAAGCATCCTTGATGTCCAGCGACACCATAAAATCCCCCTCTTCCAGGCTTGCAATAACCGCTCTGAGCGATTCCATTTTGTACTTGAATTTCTCTATATAAGTGTTCAAGGATTTTAAATTCAGAATGGGTCTCACTGAACCGTCCGGTTTCGGTACCACAAACATTGTGGAATAGTAACCCCTTCCCTGTTGAAGGAGGGGGACCCTGATAATCACTTGCTGGAGGTACAGCTTGTGAATTGCCGCCAGTACTACCTCCCTTTCCATGGGGGAAGCTGGCAAGGCTGATTTGAGGTAACCGCGGGGGGGAGTCGCCTCGAATTCCAGCCTGTATCCCTGAGATACAATTTGTATAGCCCAGAGATCCACCTGTGAGCGAACCCACTGGTTGCTGAAGTTTCGGAGACGCGCCCCCACCGCACCTGGCTCCGCCTGTGGAGCGCCAACGTCATGCGGTGGACTTAGTGGAAGCAGGGGAGGACTTTTGTTCCTGGGAACTGGCTGCATGGTGCAGCTTCTTACCTCTACCCCTGCCTCTGGCAAGAAAGGATGCGCCTCTGACCCTCTTGCCTTTCTGGGAACGAAAGGACTGCATTTGATAATACGGTGCTTTCTTAGGCTGTGAGGAAACCTGAGGCAAGAAAGTCGACTTTCCAGCTGTCGCTGTGGACACGAGGTCCGATAGACCGTCCCCAAATAATTCCTCACCCTTATAAGGCAAAACCTCCATGTGTTTTTTAGAATCAGCATCTCCTGTCCATTGCCGAGTCCATAAGACCCTCCTGGCAGAAATGGACATAGCATTAATTCTAGAGCCCAGCAGGCAAATGTCCCTCTGAGCATCCCGCATATATAAGACGACGTCTTTGATATGGCCCAGGCTTAGCAAAACAGTATCCCTGTCGAGGGAATCTATGTCGTCTGACAGAGTATCTGTCCATGCTGCTACAGCACTACACATCCAGGCTGAAGCAATAGCAGGTCTCAGTAGAGTACCAGAGTGTGTATACACTGATTTCAGGATAGCTTCCTGCTTTCTATCCACAGGCTCCTTTAGGGCGGCCGTATCCTGAGACGGCAGGGCCACCTTTTTAGATAAGCGCGTCAGCGCCTTGTCCCCCCTAGGGGATGTTTCCCAACGTAACCTGTCCGTTGGCGGGAAAGGGTACGCCATCAGTAACCTCTTAGAAATCACTAGTTTCTTATCAGGGGAACTCCACGCTTCTTCACACAATTCATTTAATTCATCAGATGGGGGAAAAGTCACTGGCTGCTTTTTCTCCCCAAACATATAAACCCTCTTGGTATTAACAGGGTTAACCTCAGAAATGTGTAATACATCTTTCATTGCAATAATCATGTATCGGATGGCCTTGGTCATTTTAGACTGTAAATGTGCCTCATCATCGTCGACACTGGAGTCGGACTCCGTGTCGACATCTGTGTCAACCATCTGAGATAGAGGGCGTTTATGAGCCCCTGAAGGTTTCTGAGTCGCCTGGGCAGGCGCGGGCTGAGACCCCGGCTGTCCCAAGGCTGCAGCGTCATCAAACCTTTTATGTAAGGAGTTTACATTGTCATTTAAGACCTTCCACACATCCATCCAATCAGGTGTCGGCACCGACGGGGGCGATACCACACTTATCTGTCCTTGCTCCGCCTCCACGTAACCCTCCTCATCAAACATGTCGACACAGCCGTACCGACACACCGCACACACACAGGGAATGCTCAGACTGAGGACAGGACCCCACAAAGTCCTTTGGGGAGACAGAGAGAGAGAGTATGCCAGCACACACCACAGCGCTATATAACACAGGGATTTTCACTTATAATAAGTGATTTACCCAATAGCTGCTTTATATGCTTATTTGCGCCTAAATTTATGTGCCCCCCCTCTCTTTTTAACCCGTCTTGTACCTGGATACTGCAGGGGAGAGCCTGGGGAGCTGCTTCCAGCGGAGCTGTGAAGAGAAAATGGCGCTGGTGTGCTGAGGAAGAAGGCCCCGCCCCCTCAGTGGCGGGCTTCTGTCCCGCTTTCTGTGTAAAAAAATGGCGGGGGTTTTTACATATATACAGTGCCAGACTGTATATATGTATTTTTATTGCCAAAAGGTACTTCGCCCCCCCCCCCCAGCGCCCTGCACCCTACAGTGACCGGAGTGTGTAAGTGTGCTGGGAGCAATGGCGCACAGCTGCGGTGCTGTGCGCTACCTTAAATGAAGACAGGAGTCTTCTGCCGCCGATTTCGTCGTCTTCCAGCTTCTGTTCTTCTGGCTCTGCGAGGGGGACGGCGGCGCGGCTCCGGGAACGGACGATCGAGGACAGGTGCCTGTGTTCGAACCCTCTGGAGCTAATGGTGTCCAGTAGCCTAAGAAGCACAAGCTAGCTGCAAGCAGGTAGGTTTGCTTCTCTCCCCTTAGTCCCACGTAGCAGTGAGTCTGTTGCCAGCAGAAGCTCACTGAAAATAAAAAACCTAATAAATACTTCCTTTACTAGTAAGCTCAGGAGAGCCCACTAGGAGCACCCAGCTCTGGCCGGGCACAGATTCTAACTGAGGTCTGGAGGAGGGGCATAGAGGGAGGAGCCAGTGCACACCAGATAGTACCTAATCTTTTCTTTAGAGTGCCCAGTCTCCTGCGGAGCCCGTCTATTCCCCATGGTCCTTACGGAGTTCCCAGCATCCACTAGGACGTCAGAGAAATATGTGAACTGTTTTGTTATGGTTTCTTAAGATAGATGGTATATTATTGTTAAAATGTGTTTGAAACGTATTTAGGCTGAATCCCGTCTGCTAATTACAATGTTTCTTCACGGTATTTAGATCTCTTTTTATATATTTCATAATGTACTCATTCTTATTCCTAGGTAAATTTTTCGTATTGAGTACATTTTTGTACCATGGGTGGTCGCCGTCCTTGGCCCCCGTAGGACCCCCACTATGCTGCATCCCCTGTCTCCTTTGGTCAAGAGTCGGCAGGTTTCCACTCCTATCCCCTTTGCAGCAGTTCTTTCTCTCATATTGCTGTTAACGAGGTTTGCTATTGATTTATTTTGCAGTGTGACATTCCACATTGCAATTTCTTTCTATGCTTTTTCTGATTTCCTTTCCAAGCTATCATCCTTTCTTAGTGTCCTTTTTTCTCCCCTCTATATTCCGGTGGTAGGGATGTCTATTGCAAACTTGTTAGAGCTTAAGTTATAATGGGTCTGGATGATTTACGTGTAACTACCCTTAATGTAAAAGGCTTGAATATTCCTGAAAAGAGAGATAAACTCCTCAAATGGCTTAGAGACGAGAAAGCTGACGTTGCCCCTATCCAAGAAACACATTTTAAGACTAGCAACGTGCCGTCACTTAAGTGTCACTATTACCCCCATGTTTTCGTGGCCAACAACCCTTCTGGAAAGACGTTGGGTGTAGCCGTCCTGTTGGCCCGTCACCTACCATCGGTTATTTGAAGGTAGGGGGTTGCTGGTTAAATGTGATATTCATGGCCAACGTTTTTCCTTTTTGAATGTTTATGCTCCCAACATAAAGCAGCCTTCATTTCTGTCTTCAGTTCTGGAAGCTGCTGAGCCTCTCCTTGAAGGAGTGGTGGTGATGGGAGGCGATATAAACTGGACTCTCGACCCCCTTCACGACACTTCTAAAAAGGTTGCTTATAGACCGGAGAAGGAGTATAGGAGAGTAAGACGCGCCCTGCTTAACCACCAGCTGATTGACTCATGGAGACTGACACTCCCTTCTGAGGTGGATTTTTCCTTTTATTCACATCCCCATCAGACATATTCCAGAATCAATGACTTATTTCTAAGTCACTGGCATCTACATTTAATTTCTGACTCTTCAATAGGGCAAATTGTATGGTCTGACCACGCCCCTGTTAATCTTACAATACGTCTACTGTCTGGTACACGACGTCAATGGTCATGGCGCTTTAACGACACTTTACTGCAAGACGCGACATGTCACTCTCAACTTGACTCTGCTATAGACTCCTATATCAGCACTAATGACATGGATGATGTTTCTAAAATCTCTGTGTGGGAGGCGCATAAATGCGTCCTAAGAGAGGTGTGTATCCAGTTGGGCTCAGTTCGTAAAAAACAGAGGGAAAAGCTTACAGATGATAAAATCCTTAGAACTCCTACATAAAAAATCTCAAACCCCCCAACATTATTCTGATCTCGAGGCCGCTCGAGCCGATTTGAATAAATTGCTCTCTGACAGAGTTAAGTTTTCTTATCGGAAGTGCCGAAGCAGATATTATCAATGGGGCAACAAACCCGGGAAATTGTTGGCCAAAGCTCTTCGCGAGCAACGCGCACTTACCTTCATTCAATTAAGGATAGTCAAGGCCAGCCCCAACACGAGACTCTTAAAATTGCTAAAGCCTTTCAGGATTATTATTCCACTGTTAGGTGCCGCGGTCCGCGGCGCCGCTCGGTCTGCTTCCGAGTGACGCTCACGGCCGCCGCACCTCCCTTCCTGCCTGCCCGGCGCCTAGCAACGCCAGGACGCCGTGCGCGCTGAGCCGCCGGGTCCCTGGCAACGCCAGGACGCCGTGCGCGCTGAGCCGCCGGGTCCCTGGCAACGCTGGGACGCCGTGCACGCGTAGCCGCCGGACCCTTAGCAACGGGGACGCCACAGACGAACTGCGTTCCCCGTTGCTTCCTATCAATCAATACACCTGTTAGCTCTGGTCGTGCAGCAGGGCAGCTGCACGACATTACTAATTAAGCTTCGCTGCAGCTATTGGAGGGCTCCCTGTTATATTCTCCCTCACTACCTGGCACAGACGCCGGTGATAGCTTCCTGTATGCTGTTCCTGCCTTGTAACGTCTGTTCCTGGTCAGCTGTATCTGGTCGATCCTGCTCCCTGTGCTCCTGAGTCCTGGAGTTCTGAAGCCGGTCCTGGGAATCCTTCCTGTTCAAGTGAACCTGTTGCAGTCATCTGGGGGTTCTCGTTTGTTGGGGTTCTCTCCCGGTTTCGTGAGTAGCGGCTTCTGCCGCGTGTTGCGGCCTAGGCCGCTTAGTCCTTTTGGTACTTTTTGTATTGGTGGTTTTTGCGGAGGTTTCCGCTTTTCACTGTCCTCCCCGGAACTCGGCGGTGCCGTGTGGGGGAGTGGACAGTGATATCTTTTGTTGTTCTTTTCCTTTGGCGGCGTGCCGCACATATATTTAGTTTTAGGGTAGTTAGTAGCCCCTAGCTTCTGTTTGCTTTAGTTAGAGGTCCCCTTGTTATTATCCTGTCTCGGTTCACGCTTTGTCTCACTCTAAGACCTGGGGGCATCGGAGTTGGGCAGACCTAATCTGCCCTTCAAACGTGGCTGCCGTGGGCCCAAGAAACCATAGTCACTCAGGCGTGAACTGACCACACGCGTAAAACAACGGAGGTAGGGTGCTAGGGGCTATTCCCGTTCCCTCCCTATTTCAGCGTCATGTCCTGGTGCTCTGGACTCACTTCGCAACATCTTTCTAGTTCTGAGCATCAGGAACGTAACATTATCACCGGCCCAAAAACACACAAAAAAAAAAGTTATTTGTATTTGGTGGGCTTTGAAATTCGGCCTCATGAATCCGGCAGTATTAGGACCGAATCCCAGCCAGCTTTTGGCCAACCAGATTCAGGAACTAACTTAGATGGTTCAGGATCTTACTCTTCGGGTGAGATCACAGGAAGATCTTTTGCGAGCCTCCCCGAGTGTGATTCCAGAACCAAAGATGCATCTACCTGACCGTTTTTCGGGTAACCGAAAGGATTTTTTTAATTTCAAGGAAGCTTGTAAGCTTTATTTTCGTTTAAGGCCCCGATCCTCTGGTACTGAGTCTCAACGGGTCGGGATTGTGATGTCATTACTACAAGGCGATCCACAAACCTGGGCTTTTGGGCTAAAAGCCGATGATGATGCCTTGCTATCTGTAGATGCCTTTTTAAAGTCCTTAGGCCTTTTGTATGATGACCCTGATAGAGAAGTGTCGGCTGAGAGCCACCTGCGTGCACTTAAGCAAGGGAAAAATCCAGCAGAGGCGTATTGTACCGAGTTTCGCCGTTGGTCGAACGACTGTGGCTTAAATGACCCGGCCCTGCGCAGTCAGTTTCGCCTCGGTTTGTCTGAAGTTATTAAAGACAGTCTCCTTCAGTACCCCGCTTTAGAGACTCTAGACAAACTCATGGAGCTTGCTATTAAAATTGATCGTCGTCTCCGGGAGCGGAGGGCTGAAAGAGGAGCTAGTTTCAGGCCTAGTCCATGTGTGTATACTTTCCCTGAGGACGTCGAGGAGCCCATGCAAATGGGTCTCTACCGGCTGTCCCCAGAGGAAAGAACCAGAAGGCTAAATTCTGGTCTTTGCTTGTATTGTGGTGGCAAGGGACATATCGCACGTAATTGCCCGAATAAGCAGGGAAACACTCTGACTAGTGAATAGTGAGGGGGTTCACTTGGGTCTGCAGTTAATCTCCTCTAATGATTCCTTATTAGTTCCTGTAAAAATTTCCTTTGGTAGCCTCAGTTTGTTGGTGTCGGCCTTCGTCGACAGTGGAGCTGCGGGAAATTTCATGGATCTTGGTTGGGCTCAGGCTTTGGGCGTTCCAGAGATACCTATGGATAAACGTATCACCATGCACGGCTTGGATGGTGGTCCGCTTTCTAACGGGGTAATCACTCACCGCACACCTCCAGTACAACTGACAGTGGGGGCCCTACATTCAGAGAAAATCGAATTTTACCTTACCCATTGTCCGGCTGTCCCCGTAGTTCTGGGTCACCCCTGGCTTGCCTTTCATAATCCCACCATAGATTGGCAGTCTGGGGAGATTTCCCGATGGGATCCCTTTTGTGTTAAGGAATGTATTTCCCGTCCAGTCTGGGTTGCGGCAGTCACCCCAGAACTTATTCCTTTGTAATATCAGGACTTTGCCGACGTTTTCTCCAAGGGTAATGCGGATATTCTGCCTCCTCATCGGTCCTATGACTGCGCTATTGACTAAGTTCCCGGTGCCTCTTTACCTAAGGGGAGACTATATGCCCTGTCTGGGCCGGAAACTACGGCAATGAATGATTATGTACAGGAGAGCCTAAAAAAAGGCTTCATTAGGCCCTCGAAATCTCCATTGAGTGCAGGGTTCTTTTTTGTTGAGAAAAAAGATGGGTCGCTCAGACCATGTATTGATTTTCGGGCTTTGAATAAAATCTCTGTTAAAAACACCTACCCCTTGCCACTGATTTCAGTACTATTTGATCAGCTCCGGACTGCCGTTATCTTTTCCAAGATCGATCTTAGAGGGGCTTACAATCTCATCCGAATTAAATCTGGGGATGAGTGGAAGACGGCTTTCAGCACACAGTCGGGACATTATGAATACCTGGTGATGCCGTTTGGGCTGTCAAATGCTCCTGCTGTATTTCAAGATCTCATTAACGACGTCCTTCGCGACTTTCTAGGAAAGTTCGTGGTCGTTTATTTAGACGACATTTTGATTTACTCCGAGTCTTTAGACAACATATTACCCATGTGCGACTGGTCCTTCAGAAGTTACGGGAAAATCATTTATACACCAAACTGGAGAAATGTGATTTCCACATCATAGAAGTGTCCTTCCTGGGGTATATTATTTCTCCTAAGGGGTTTTTCATGGAACCAAAAAAACTCCAGGCCATCCTAATTTGGGCACAACCCACGAACTTAAAAGCAATTCAGCGCTTTTTAGGGTTTGCAAATTACTATAGGCGTTTTATTCATACCTTCTCTGATTTGGTTGCTCCTATAGTAGCATCGACTAAAAAAGAAGCGGACCCTTCCAATTGGTCGCCTGAAGCCAAGTCTGCCTTTCTGGCCTTAAAGCAGACCTTTGTCTCAGCTCCAGTGCTCAGACACCCTAAACCGGAGCTCCCCTTTATTGTCGAGGTAGATGCCTCAGAGGTTGGAGTGGGGGCTATCCTTTCTCAGGAAGACCCGGAGTCTCAGGAATTACACCCATGTGCCTTCATGTCCAGGAAATTCTCCTCGCAGAATCCAACTATGATGTTGGTAATCGAGAATTGTTGGCAGTTAAATGGGCTTTCAAAGGAGTGGAGGCATTGGCTGGAAGGAGCTAGGCATACCATTACGGTGTTTACTGACCACAAGAACCTGCAGTATATTGAGTCAGCTAAACGGCTTAATGCTCGACAGGCACGTTGGGCGTTGTTTTTTACTTGTTTCAGGTTTATTATCACCTTCAGGCCCGGTTCCAAGAATACAAAATCCGATGCCCTGTCACGTTGTTTTCTTCCGGTTCACAACAACCACCCGGCTACTACCCCCATAGTTCCATCGTCTGTCATCCGGGCTGGCCTCACACAGGATTTATTTACACAGCTAGTCCAGCTTCAGCAGCAGGCTCCCAAAGTCACTCCTGCAGATCGTCTCTTCATCCCTGAATTTCTGAGAGGCACTGTTCTAGCTGAGTTTCATGATAATAAGGTTTCTGGTCATCCGGGTATCACTAAGACCTTGGAGTTAATCTCTCGCTCAGTGTGGTGGCCTAATCTTTCTAAAGATGTAAGGAAATTTGTCCGTTCCTGTCAGGTTTGTGCTCAGTACAAGGTATCTCGATCGTTGCCGGTCGGGCAACTCATACCTTTAGCCATTCCTCTCAGGCCATGGTCACATATATCCATGGATTTCGTGGTGGACCTTCCTCTTTCAGCTGGATTTCGAGTCATTTGGGTGGTAGTAGACTGTTTTAATAAGATGGCCCACTTCATTGCTCTCCCCCGATTACCCTCTGCTCAAGGGTTGGCAGTTTTATTTCTCTGCCATGTGTTCAGGCTCCATGGTTTACCCAGGGATATTGTCTCTGATCAGGGACCGCAATTCATCGCCCGTTTCTGGAAACGTTTTTGTGCCTCATTAAATATGAAACTCTCTTTAACATCTGGGTACCTTCCACAGTCTAACGGACAAACTGAACGTGTTAATCAGTCATTAAAACAGTATTTACGGCTATATTCGGCCAAACTTCAGAATGATTGGTCTGAATTTCTTCCTTTGGCCGAGTTTGCCTATAATAACTCTTGTCATTCTTCCACCAAGGAGTCTCCATTCTTTTCGGTCTTGGGCTTTCATCCTAGAGCCAATTCTTTTTACCCTCATTTTCCAGTCTCCTCGTTGACCTTAACTTCCCGTCTCAGAATGATTTGGAAAAAGGTGCACCTTGCCCTTAAGAAGGCTGCCTTCCGAGAAAATCTTTTTTTCTGATAGGTTCCGACGCCCATGCACTTTTAAGGTGGGAGATAAGGTGTGGTTGTCAACCCGCAACATCAAGCTCCGACAACCCTCGGCTAGATTGGGACCCAAATTTATTGGACCGTTCCCTATCATTAAGAAGGTCAACCCAGTTGCTTTTCGGCTACGCTTGCCTAAATCACTCAAAATTGGCAATACTTTTCACTGTTCCCTTCTGAAGCAGTATTTTTCTTCCAGGAGATTCCCTCGGAAGACTTCCCAGGGTAGACCTCCGGTGGATGTTCAGGGGCAACAAGAGTTCTTGGTGGATAAGGTTTTAGATTCCAAAGTTTCTTGGGGCCGGCTTTATTTTTTGGTTCACTAGAAAGGCTATGGCCCGGAAGAAAGGTCTTGGTCCTGGATAAGGATCTACATGCCCCTAAACTTAAGAGATTATTCTTTCAGGAATTTCCTCAGAAACCCGGCTTTAGGGGTTCTTTAACCCCTCCTCAAGGGGGGGTACTGTTAGGTGCCGCGGTCCGCGGCGCCGCTCGGTCTGCTTCTGAGCGACGCTCACGGCCGCCGCACCTCCCTTCCTGCCCGCCCGGTGCCTAGCAACGCCAGGACGCCGTGCGCGCTGAGCCGCCGGGTCCCTGGCAACGCCAGGACGCCGTGCGCGCTGAGCTGCTGGGTCCCTGGCAACACTGGGACACCGTGCGCGCGTAGCCGCCAGACCCTTAGCAACGGGGACGCCACAGACGAACTGCGTTCCCCGTTGCTTCCTATCAATCAATACACCTGTTAGCTCTGGTCGTGCAGCAGGGCAGCTGCACGACATTACTAATTAAGCTTCGCTGCAGCTATTGGAGGGCTCCCTGTTATATTCTCCCTCACTACCTGGCACAGACGCCGGTGATAGCTTCCTGTATGCTGTTCCTGCCTTGTAACGTCTGTTCAGGGTCAGCTGTATCTGGTCGATCCTGCTCCCTGTGCTCCTGAGTCCTGGAGTTCTGAAGCCGGTCCTGGGAATCCTTCCTGTTCAAGTGAACCTGTTGCAGTCATCTGGGGGTTCTCATTTGTTGGGGTTCTCTCCCGGTTTCGTGAGTAGCGGCTTCTGCCGCGTGTTGCGGCCTAGGCCGCTTAGTCCTTTTGGTACTTTTTGTATTGGTGGTTTTTGCGGAGGTTTCCGCTTTTCACTGTCCTCCCCGGAACTCGGCGGTGCCGTGTGGGGGAGTGGACAGTGATATCTTTTGTTGTTCTTTTCCTTTGGCGGCGTGCCGCACATATATTTAGTTTTAGGGTAGTTAGTAGCCCCTAGCTTCTGTTTGCTTTAGTTAGAGGTCCCCTTGTTATTATCCTGTCTCGGTTCACGCTTTGTCTCACTCTAAGACCTGGGGGCATCAGAGTTGGGCAGACCTAATCCGCCCTTCAAACGCGGCTGCCGTGGGCTTAAGAGACCATAGTCACTCAGGCGTGAACTGACCACACGGGTAAAACAACGGAGGTAGGGTGCTAGGGGCTATTCCCGTTCCCTCCCTATTTCAGCATCACGTCCTGGTGCTCTGGACTCACTTCGCAACATCTTTCTAGTTCTGAGCATCAGGAACGTAACATCCACCTTATATAATCTTTCTGGGCCGACTGGGAGGGCAGATAAATTATCCCACCGAGCAGCTATATCTGACTATTTGAGATCCCTAGACTTCCCGGCACTGTCCAAAGAACATGCAGATGGCTTGGATGCCCCTTTCTCTACTGAGGAAGTTATGAAAGCCATTGACTCATCACCTAATGGCAAAAGCCCGGGCCCTGACGGGTTTACTATTGCCTATTATAAAGCTTTCAAAGAGAAATTGACTCCTCTCCTTACAAGAGCCTTCAACACCATCTCTGAAACATCACATTTCTCTTCTCAATCCCTTGAAGCTCATGTCACAGTTTTACCCAAAGAGGGTAAAGATCCCAGTCTCTGCTCTAGTTACCGGCCAATTTTGCTGCTGAACATAGATATAAAACTCTTTGCCAAACTAGTTGCAAATCGCCTTAAGCTATTGTTGCCAGATTTGATTCATGGGGACCAGGCTGGTTTTGTCTTGGGTCGCGAGGCCAGAGATAACACTTCCAAGGTGCTTAGTATGATTCACTATGCCAACCAATCTACGTCCCCCTCAATTATGCTATCGACTGATGCTGAATAAACATTCGATAGGGTGGACTGGGACTTCTTGTTTGGTATTTTGAAACACCTAGGGCTGGGCAACGCCTGTCTCCATAGAATTTTATCTCTCTACGCTATCCCTTCTGCCAAAATAAAAATTAATGGCTCCCTATCAGATTCCTAGCTCAAACGGCACAAGACAGGGATGCCCATTATCTCAGCTACTTTTTGTTTTGTGTATGGAAGCTTTAGCTAGAAGTATAAGGTTTAATCAAAATATCTCTGGTCTGCTAGTGAGAGGGAACGAATACAAATTAGCTCTATATGCCGACGATTTACTCGCTATAATTTCAAACCCGGTCACTTCACTCCCTAACCTGATGTCGGAATTTGATAGGTTCGGAGCCCTTTCTAATTTTAAGATAAACTATTCCAAATCCATTGCACTGAACCTGACTATTTCTCCTAATGTGGTTGTGGGTTTGAAGTGCTCCTTTCCTTTCACTTGGCATGACCATAAATTAAAATACTTGGGGGTTATGCTTTCCAACGATCTGTCTAAATTATTTTCCCTGAAATTTAGCCCTTTATTGAAAATGCTTCGCATGGACTTCCAAAAGTGGAGGAGACTATGATTATCTTGGTTTGGTAGAATTAATGCAGTCAAAATGAATGCCCTCCCTAGGATATTGTTTTTTCTTCAAACCCTACCCATTCACATCCCTCCTCAGTGGTTTCGAGATATTCAGAATCTTATCCGAGCATTTGTTTGGGGCAGTAACACACCTAGATTTAAACACGATATCCTATTTCGGAGAAAACACCAGGGAGGACAGCACATCCCCAGCTATTACCATGCTGTGCAGTTAAATGGAATTCTAGAATGGACACGAGCAAAGGA
This sequence comes from Pseudophryne corroboree, assembly GCF_028390025.1. Lineage (NCBI taxonomy): Eukaryota > Metazoa > Chordata > Amphibia > Anura > Myobatrachidae > Pseudophryne > Pseudophryne corroboree. Next base: position 561,707,328 of record NC_086447.1, on the reverse strand, counting down.
TTGTAAACAATGGGTACTTCTAGAAGAAGGATGCTTGCCAAACTATATAGAAATTGCGCCATGGCTTCCCAACCTCCCGAAGGTTTCCCACCCCACAGTCTCCCCCACGCTTAAATTGTGGAACACGCTTAGACTGAGGGGCCACATATCCTCCAAATGGTCACCTTTAACTTCCTTTCTCTCTAATCCTGAATTTATTGCGGGTCTCCATGGAACGGCCTTCACCCTGTGGGCAGGGGTTGGGTTTTTCAGAGTCGGTCAGCTTGTGAGTTCGGGCAGGGTGCGATCATTTTCAGATGTTCAATCTCTCTCAAATATACCAAATCCCGATTTTTGGAAATGTCTCCAAGTTCACCATTTCTTAACATCTTCCAAGAATCTCTCTGTGTTATGCACACCAGTGCCAGCAGGAATGTACTGGTGTCTGAACGGAGAGGGATGCAAAACAAATGAACTCACAGACAGACTGGGGAATATGACATTACATACATAGAAGGTGATAGGGTAACAAAATAAACACAAAGTGAACAGAGAAGCCCAAAGGCTAAGAAACTGGGTGTCTCCCTAGTATTAGGAATGCTCAGATGGAAAGAAGCGAGATGTTGTGATTTAATACGTAGAGAACCCGAAATGCTGTTGCTAAGGGCAACAGCAAAACCCTAAAGGGTTACCAACGGGTGTGGCAGTAAACTCCTTGGTCAGAGATGGAATAATAGACACAAGGAGAGTCTCCACAATTCTAGTCCTCACTTGCAGTGCACTGGTTCAGCTTACTGCCACTAAACTGACACCTGAAAACCTTGCACAGTGAGAAAGGATTTTGGCAGGCAAGTCTGAGAATACAGCCGCAAACCTGCTAGGTTCACAGAGTAGCAAAAGAACCCCAGCAGGTTAAACGACTGACTCCAGTCTTACTGCTAGGTCTGGATTGGCAGAGTGTAATACCAAATCCCAAGGCCTATTTGCAGTAAGCAACAAACAAATACAAAGTTTACACAGTACTAGCTAGCTTTCAGGAACTGACTAACCAACAAAGATTCAGCAGCATCTGCCTAACCTGAGAAGAGGGTTTATATAGCAGGTGCTGTCCACGCCCCACTCAGACCTCACAGACTGTGAGCACAAAAACCAGCACCGGATCCCCTGCCGTGCACAGAGCCTGTAACCACTGCACAGCAAAAGACCCGAACCGGAGTATCAGCTACGCTCAGGTTACTCCGCTAGCACTTGTCTCCCGGTTGCCATGACGACGTGGCAGCACAGAGCAGGAGACCCTAACAGTACCCCCCCTCTGACGAGGGGTCAAAGAACCCCTACCACCGGGTTTATCGGGGAACTGCGAGAAGAAAGAGCGTAACAGTCTGGGGGCATGAAGATCACAACTGCGCACCCACGACCGCTCCTCCGGGCCATACCCCTTCCAGTGCACCAAAAATGACAGCCGACCCCGAACCATCTTGGAGTCAAGAATCCTTTCAACAACAAACTCCCTCTGGCCACGTATCAGAAGAGGGGAAGGTCTTCCACTGGAAGAAGGATTACAAATCGCCCGTTTTAAAAGGGAACAATGAAATGTTTTATTGATACCCAAAGAACGGGGTAGATCTAACTGAAATGCCACCGGATTGATAACCCTAGTGATCTTATAAGGACCGATGAACCGGGGGCCTAACTTATGAGATGGCTGTCTCAACTTCAAATTCTTGGTAGACAACCAGACGAAGTCTCCTAATTTGAAGCTGCAGGGTCTTTTCCGCCTATCAAAAACCCTTTTGGTCACTAATGACACAGACACAAGGGCTTTCTTCACTTTCCTCCAAATACCTCTAAGGACCGAAACCACAGAGGAACCACCAGGCGTGGAGTCCTGGGGGTCAAAAGAATTGGCCTTAGGATGATGCCCATACACACAAAGGAAGGGAGAGATCCCTGTAGCAGAGTGAGCCGCGTTGTTATAGGCAAACTCCGCCATGGACAGATGAGCAACCCAGTCAGTCTGACACTTGGAGACATAACACCTGAGGAACTGCTCCAAGGACTGGTTCACCCTTTCAGTCTGCCCATTAGACTGCGGATGGTAGCCTGACGACAAGCTGACAGAAATCTGGAGATCGGGACAAAATGCCCTCCAGAATTTGGCCACAAACTGGGATCCGCGGTCAGAGACCACATCAAGTGGCAACCCGTGGAGGCGCACAACATGCAGCATAAATAATTCAGACAGGCGTCTGGCCGATGGCAGCCCAACCAATGGAACGAAGTGCGCCATCTTCAAAAACCTGTCAACGACAACCCAGATGGCTGTCATCCCCGAGGATTTGGGCAAGTCCACCACAAAATCCATTGAAATGTGGGTCCATGGCTTAGATGGAATAGAGAGTGGATGTAATGGGCCAACAGGAACCCCTCTAGGAGTCTTATTTCGGGCACAGATGTCACATGCACGAACCCACTGATCCACATCCCTAGCCACCGATGGCCACCACACCGCCCTAGATAACAACTCCCGAGTTCTGGCAATACCCGGGTGACCTGCCGACTTCTTGGCATGGAATTCCAGGAACACTCGCTGTCTTAACCTAGGAGGCACAAACAAAAGACCTACCGGAAGGTCTGGAGGAGCCTGCTCCTGTGCTCTAAGGACTAATGACAAGAGGTCCTTTGTAATGCCCACTTTAATACATGATGGGGACACAATGGGCAATGGCTCCTCGGTGGTCTCCTGGATTGGAGCAAAACTCTGCGAGAGCGCATCAGCCTTGATGTTTTTTGACCCAGGGCGATATGTTATCAAAAAATTAAAGCAAGCAAAAAACAAAGCCCATCGTGCCTGCCTGGCATTGAGGCGCTTCGCTGACTCTAAATATGCCAAATTCTTATGGTCGGTGAGAATTGAGACCACAAACTTAGCCCCCTCAAGCCAGTGTCTCCACTCCTCGAGTGCATCCTTAATAGCCAACAATTCCCGGTTACCCACGTCATAATTCATCTCGGCAGGCGAAAATTTACGGGAAAAGTAAGCACAGGGATGAAGGCGATTATCAGACACCCCCATCTGAGAGAGCACTGCCCCAATACCCATCTCAGAGGCATCCACCTCCACCACAAAAGGACGCTCTGGATCTGGGTGTCGCAGCACCTTGGCCGAGACAAATGCCCTTTTGAGACGGGCAAAAGCCGCTTTGGCCTCACAAGACCAGTGAGCAACATCCGCCCCTTTCTTAGTGAGTGCCACCAAGGGCGCCACTATAGACGAAAATCCAGCGATAAATCGTCTATAAAAATTTGCAAAGCCCAGAAAACGCTGAAGCGCCTTCAAACTAGTGGGCTGCACCCAATCCAGGACTGCCTGTACCTTGGAACCCTCCATTTGGAAACCTTCTGGGGAGATAATATATCCTAGAAATGCGATTTGCTGAACTTCAAATTCGCACTTCTCCAGCTTCGCCCCAAGCCGGTGGTCTCTGAGTTTCTGGAGGACTAAGCGTACATGCTTCCGATGTTCCTCCAGGGAATGGGAGAAGATTAGGATGTCATCTAAGTATACAACTAAGAATCTATCCAAATATTCCCTGAGCACATCGTTCATGAAGTCCTGGAAGACTGCCGGGGCATTACAGAGCCCAAAAGGCATCACCAAATATTCATAATGCCCTGAGTGGGTATTAAAGGCAGTCTTCCATTCATCCCCCTCTCTTATTCGGATTAGATTGTACGCACCGCGTAGGTCAATCTTAGAAAAAATGGTGGCAGTACGAAGCTGGTCAAACAAGACCGAAATGAGAGGCAGTGGGTATGAGTTTTTAATCGTGATACGGTTCAATTCCCTGAAGTCGATGCAGGGTCGCAACGAACCATCCTTTTTACCCACGAAGAAGAACCCCGACCCAACTGGAGACTGTGAAGGTCTGATAAATCCATTAGCCAAGTTCTCCTGAATGTACTCTGCCATAGCCTGAGTCTCAGGACGTGACAGGGAGTACAACCTGCTCTTGGGAAGCTTAGCATTCGGCAACAAATCAATGACACAGTCATAGGGGCGATGGGGAGGTAGTACCTCTGCAACTCTTTTGGAGAACACGTCCGCAAAATCTGCATAACATCCTGGCAATCCTGGCAAACTTAGCTGCGAAAGCCTGACTGGAAGGCTCAAGCTAATCCTGAAACAATCAGTACCCCAACTAAGAATCTCCCCAGAGACCCAGTCAAATTGAGGATTGTGGGCCCTTAACCAGGGTAACCCCAACACCAATGGGGCAAAAGTACAGACAGTCACATAAAAGGACAATTTTTCAGAGTGTGTGGCTCCAATAAACAAAGAAATCTGGCTAGTGCAAGAGGTAATTTTACCCTGGGATAATGGTTCCCCGTTTAACCCACAAATCTCAATCTTCGATGCCAAGGGTACTAAGGGAACAGAGTGTTTCAGGGCGAATTGGCAGTCCATAAAAACTTCGTCGGCCCCACTGTCCACAAAGGCCTCAGTCTTGACAGTTTGACCGAGGATCTTCAAGGTCACCGGAATGATAAAAGTCTTCTTGGGAAATTCTGACTTCTGGCCTGACAGGATATTTCCCATCACCCTCAGGCCCTGAAGTTTTCCGGCTTTTCTGGGCATGATACTACCACATGACCTTTATTCCCACAGTACAAACATAACCCCTGCTGTCTCCTCCGAGTCTTCTCACGCGAGGAGAGGCGGGTAGCCCCAATCTGCATAGGCTCCTCGGAAAATTCCTCAGAGTCTGAGGTTCCCTTGGGAAAGAAGGAAACCTCGGTCTCCCTTTCAAGCCTGCGCTCTCTCAGCCGTCTATCCACCCGAATGGATAACTGCATGAGCTGATCCAAGCTATCAGGCAAGGGATATTGTACCAGTTGGTCTTTTAACTGGTTAGAAAGACCTCTTCGGTACTGGTGTCTCAGGGCTGGGTCATTCTACTGGGTATCATGGGCCAACCTCCGAAACTCCGTACAATAAACCTCAACTGGCCTTCGCCCTTGCTTAAGGATCGAAATCTGAGCCTCGGCTGAGGCCGTCTTGTCAGGGTCATCATACAACATGCCCAGTGCCGTAAAAAAAGCATCAACACTTTTAAGCAACGGACAGTCAGGCTGCAACCCATATGCCCAGACCTGTGGGTCTCCTTGTAGCAAGGAAATCACTATGCCCACCCGCTGAATCTCCGACCCAGAAGACTGAGGCCTAAGCTGTAAATATAGCTTGCAGCTCTCCTTGAAACAAAAGAACTGCGAGCGATCTCCAGAAAAACGATCCGGGAGATTTACTTTCGGCTCCTTAACCCCTGAAGGCACTGCTGCTGCGGGAGCTCCGCCAGCGGCCTGCGGGGTGTGCATTTTAATGGACAAATCATTAAATTGTCGAGTCAGGACCTGCACCTGATCGACCACCTGTTGCAAAGTATTTTGAGAGGTATGCTCCATAGTCCATATTCCCACAAAATTTCAACAGGAGTATTAGGCTGCTGAATATGTTATGCACACCAGTGCCAGCAGGAATGTACTGGTGTCTGAACGGAGAGGGATGCAAAACAAATGAACTCACAGACAGACTGGGGAATATGACATTACATACATAGAAGGTGATAGGGTAACAAAATAAACACAAAGTGAACAGAGAAGCCCAACGGCTAAGAAACTGGGTGTCTCCCTAGTATTAGGAATGCTCAGATGGAAAGAAGCGAGATGTTGTGATTTAATACGTAGAGAGCCCGAAATGCTGTTGCTAAGGGCAACAGCAAAACCCTAAAGGTTGCCAACGGGTGTGGCAGTAAACTCCTTGGTCAGAGATGGAATAATAGACACAAGGAGAGTCTCCACAATCCTAGTCCTCACTTGCAGTGCACTGGTTCAGCTTACTGCCACTAAACTGACACCTGAACACCTTGCACAGTGAGAAAGGATTTTGGCAGGCAAGTCTGAGAATACAGCCGCAAACCTGCTAGGTTCACAGAGTAGAAAAAGAACCCCAGCAGGTTAAACGACTGACTCCAGTCTTACTGCTAGGTCTGGATTGGCAGAGTGTAATACCAAATCCCAAGGCCTATTTGCAGTAAGCAACAAACAAATACAAAGTTTACACAGTACTAGCTAGCTTTCAGGAACTGACTAACCAACAAATATTCAGCAGCATCTGCCTAACCTGAGAAGAGGGTTTATATAGCAGGTGCTGTCCACGCCCCACTCAGACCTCACAGACTGTGAGCACAAAAACCAGCACCGGATCCCCTGCCGTGCACAGAGCCTGTAACCACTGCACAGCAAAAGACCCGAACCGGAGTATCAGTTACGCTCAGGTTACTCCGCTAGCACTTGTCTCCCGGTTGCCATGACGACGTGGCAGCACAGAGCAGGAGACCCTAACACTCTGACATAACTAGAGATCTTATCGTTTTTGAAAAAATGTGTTTCCCCTCGATCTCTCACACACACCATCTCCCAAATCTATGTGCTTATCATGGAAGACCTTTTCCCACAACCCCCTACTTTTATGAGTTCTTGGGAGAAGGAAAAGCCGAGATTAGCGATACAATCTGATTGGGACTCTATATTCCGTAATACCCAGGCGAGCTCTTTATGTTTATCAACGATGGAAACTCTTTATAAACTCATATATAGATGGTACAGGACTCCCCTTGTCCTTAACAAGATGTTTCCTACTCTCTCGAACCTATGCTGGCGATGTAACGGAGCCCCAGGGAGCTTTTTACACATATGGTGGGAATGCCCTCTTATAATTCCCTTTTGGATGGAAGTTTTTAAAAGTTCAGAACTAATAATGGGGGATGTAGTCCCTAGAGACCTGGAGTTTTGGCTTCTCAACCTCACTTCGGTAGGTACACACTCCTACAAGTGCTCACTACTGAGACATCTTAGCAACGCAGCTAAGGCAGTTATACCGACTCTTTGGAGGTCTGCCTCACCTCCCTTGATCAAACAATAGTTTAACAGGATTGATTACTTTTTAGATATGGAGGACCTTATCTCCTTCTCATTGGGAAGATCCATTAACTTTACAGCCATCTGATTTCCCTGGTACGACTTCAAGGAGTCACCTATATATCGGTCTTATGTGTCTCTCTAGACTTTTTCCCACTACTTATCCTGATAATTTCTCCGCATATTTCAGACCACCTACCAGATATATCCTTCCTTTAATCTAATGTGAGGCCCATCCGCTCATCTAGGATAAGCTCACCTACCCCTAAGTTTTGCGTCTCTACCCTCTCTCCCTCCTCTATTCTTTCCTCTACTTTTTCTTTTTTCTCTTTCTTCTTCGCTTTTTCTCTGCTGTCTTATCATAATGTTTATCTCTATATATTTGCTTAAGACTGAAATTAGACTACGCTTTTTTGTATTTTAGGAGACTAAGTTATGATTCATTGCTATATTTGACCTGCAACGATTTTGTCTCCTGTTGTCAGAAATTTGTTGTTCAACATATTTGTCTATTGCCGCAATAAAAACAGTTTACGTAATACAGTAATACTGCATGGCGGAGTAAAAAATTACTGGATTGGCAGGCACCCAGTGGCAATATGCCTTATAACCATACTTGCCTACCTGACCCTCTCCATGAGGGAGAAAATGCTCTGTTCCTGGACTTTCCTGGTAATGTATGATTGCCATCACCTGTGATGAAACACCTTTCTTATCAATTAACTAGCTCACCACAGGTGATGACAATCATACATTACCAGGAAAGTCCAGGAACAGAGCATTTTCTCCCTCATGGAGAGGGTCAGGTAGGCAAGTATGCCTATAACCTAATGCTCCCCTGGTGCCCTGTATAAAATGATCTCTACATTTAGAAATGTGAACACAGAAAAAGATTTGCTCAGCGTCTCTAACTCACACAAAGAAAAGCACAGTTCAGCATTTAACACAGCTCTTACAATAAGTGATAGAGGGCCTAATTCAGACCTGATCGCAAAAGCAAAATCTTTCTCTAATGGGCAAAACCATGTGCACTGCAGGTGGGGCAAATGTAAGATGTGCAGAGAGAGCTAGATTTTGGTGGGTTATATTGTTTCTGTGCAGGGTAAATACTGTCTGCTTTATTTTTACACTGCAATTTAGATTTCAGTTTGAACACACCCCACCCAAATATAACTTTCTGTGCACCTGTTATATCTGCCCTACCTGCACTGCACATGGTTTTGCCCATTAGAGAAAAATGTTGCTGTTGTGATCAGGTCTGAATTAGGGTCAGGTGTTAGACATATGTCTCTGTGGTTCTCTTGGCATAGTGGTATGTGGCATTTGAGATGGAAATAAAAAGGCATCTAAAAAAAGTAATTGAACTACAAGCATTGTTTCACTTTACAATGGAGACTTCACACATGCGCAATTGTGGTTTTGAAAAGCATAACCTGGTGGATGAACACCAGTATTGTACCTGCCGGATACAGAATTCATTACATTGTGACGGAATACGCCACGCTGCAACAAGGCACATGGAAACATAGGCCCTCATTCCGAGTTGTTCGCTCGCAAGGCGAATGTAGCAGAGTTACACACGCTAAGCCGCCGCCTACTGGGAGTGAATCTTAGCTTCTTAAAATTGCGACCGACGTACGCGCAATATTGCGATTACAAACGAGTTAGCAGTTTCTGAGTAGCTTCAGACTTACTCTGCCTGTGCGATCAGTTCAGTGCTTTTCGTTCCTGGCTGACGTCATAAACACACCCAGCGTTCGCCCAGGCACTCCCACCGTTTCTCCGGCCACTCCTGCGTTTTTTCCGGAAACGGTAGCGTTTCCATCCACACGCCCCTAAAACGCCGTGCATCCGCCCAGTAACACCCATTTCCTGTCAATCACAATGCGAACGTCGGAGCGATGAAAATGCCGTGAGTAAACTTACTTTCTTCATAGTAAAGTTACTTGGCGCAGTCGCAGTGCGAACATTGCGCATGCGCACTAAGAGAATTCTCACTGCGATGCGATGAAAAACTCCGAGCGAACAACTCGGAATGAGGGCCATAGTGCACTATGTTTTCGCACTACACGCCACACGGAGGACAGATGAGTGCGGTTACATCTGTACTGAAGTCCCTTACTCCATAAATGGGAGCCAAGCAATGTAGGACTCTAAGATAGTGTCAGTACTTAAGATATAAGTGGTCAAACACCATCTTACCCAAACATGAAAACTGGGCAGCAGTAGGCTCCTTAGGTCGCAGAGATTGGTCACACCATTACATTCATGTTTACATGGACTTTATGTTGACAGTCAAAATATAGACATTCACAGTTGTCGACATTATGAATGTTTACAGGCACAATGTCAACAGTTTGTATTAGTGTTAGGCTGTGGTTAGGGCAGGGTTTTGAATGTCAACATTTTGTACCACTCCTGACTCAACAAATGCTGGGTCCATTTACTAGTCACTAATAATTATGTTCTAGTATTATTTACTTGTATGGTTGTACTTAACACTATGTAAGAAACTGGCACAGATGGTAGTACCTTTGCACAAAGCTCAAGACTGATTTTAGCCTTAGCAGAGATATGTATTATTGAACCATCTGGTCTAAACCTCTCTTTCCATAGATGGAAGAGAGTGCTCAGTATGGTATGAGATGTCTCCTGTTCTAGGACACCGTACTGAAGAAAGAGATTAAATATATCACAGTTTCTTGATTGGGTGCATATTATAACAGGGTGATTCTCTTTCATTAGTCTCTGCATATCTTCACCTTTCCGTTCTTATGTAGAATAAGGCATCGTCCATCAGCATTATGGACCAGAATGAGGTCCGGTTGCAGTACAGTTTAAAGTGCAAAAAGTACTGATGTCTGATACTTTACGCATTCACCAGACCCATATTGCGCATGTGCAGTACAGGTCCTATGTCATCAGATGCAGTACGGCTGCAGACGTCAGAGGATTCACAGTCTACTGCTGTTTGGGGCGGGAAGGGGGCAGCTATGGCCTCCATTTCCCAAATGGAGGCATGTCTTCTCCATTTTGTGGGAGTGCCAAGGTAAGGGTCTCTGTCTTCAGAGATATCCTTGCTTTAGCAATGGCGCTAGTACGTACATTTGCTCCTGGTTTAGAGTACTTATTTTAGACCCCAAAATTGCGAGTAAGTTTATGGCAAAATGGCAGGGACCCTTTGAGAGGATAGAGAAAGTGGGTACATTTTTAAGTGTATCAGCCCTGGAAAAGATACAAATGTATCATGTCAACCTGATAAAACCCTAGATGGCTAGATTCTGCTCTAGTATCCTCATTCCTGTAATTCCAGTAAAGTTAGCAGAAACCCTACCACCTACTCAAGAGCACAAAGTTACATCCTTTTTTGAAGAATAAATATTTTTAGAAATACCTGTTCGAACAAGTTATTAAGCACGATATAATGACAGAACCAGGGGTTAAGTTAACCTAAAACCTTTAGAATACCAGAAGCTCGATGAGAGGCAGTTTCCAGAGAAACGAAAAAAAAATGTTGGATCAAGACATATTTAAAGAATTTTACTGTGAGCAGATGGTATCTAAATTTGATGACCTACCCTATGCCATGTGTTGATGAATTAAAGGACAGGAAAGTAACAGCCCAATACCTCATTACTGTAGACTTTATAAAAGGATACTGGCAAGTGCTGTTAACAGTACAAAAGAAAAGATGTTCTTCTCTGCACCAGAGGTTCTATTTCAATACAAGATGTTGCATGGGTCCCCCTCCCAGTATGTCTAAGGTTGATAAACTTCACAAGCCTCACAATTGCTGTATAGGGATAGAAGAGGTGAAATATCTTGGGTATAATATACTGTAGGCAGAGGTTTGATAAAGTCACAGCTGATTACAGTTGAAGGTATATAAAATTGGCCACAGCCTTTAAACAAGAAAAACTACTAGGGTCGATTGAAAACACCTATCCTCTAGGATCGAATTCTAATAGCACAGAAAAGTTGCCTCTTTGGGCCAAAAAGATGTGTAAACAATTTCAGCTTGGATAATATATGCTGTCGAAAGCAGAGTCTAGATTTTGTGAAATTTTCATAAAAAAAACCACAAAAATTGCAATTGCTGGGATGCTGCTTTCAGGGCGGGCTGGAAACATGTTGGGACCTGTGCTTGTGACTACCGTCAGTCACTCCCCCCCACCAGCCAGTTGTCCTTTTGGAGACTGAAATGCTGCTGCACTACATGCCGGGTTAGAGACATGTTTGGACCTGTGCTTGCGACTTGTGTTTGCCACTTTTGACTGCCAGCACACATCAGCCTCTTTGTCACTTTGTCATTCTCTGTTGCAGAATCGTGCTTCAGTTGTACTTGGAGGTAGAGAGGTTTTGTCCTGCTCACTACTGCTTTCTGTGTACTTGTGTGATTATTGCAAGTAACATGGCTCTGTCCAGCTTTTCATTATGCAAGATGTTTGATTGTCCCCTGTTTGGCAGTCCAAAAGATTTAGTGTCCTCTCAGCTTCCCACTTATGAGGACATATTATTTCCATGAATCCTTAGATGTTGTTTCCATGAAAGACGAAGTCTGGATTTTGATAGTGGTGGAAACAAGGAACCAGTTTTCGATGTTTGCTGAAAGCGTAGCAAAGAAAGTGATTAGTATTTATGAAAAAGCATCTATTCCTTCTGTTTCTTTCACACGCATTGTACAAATTGCAGAGTACCACAATAAATACAGGATAGTAAACAGGGCATTGTACAGAGTGCAAAGAAGCCCAGCTCTTCAAAAACATGCTGATGACTTTAAAGCAAACTGCATGCAAGTGCAAAGATTTTCAGTCTTGTCCTTTCTGATGGATCGTAAAGTTCCTTCGGGTGAGCTGGCTTTCCTCCTGGACCAGAGGTGGTCGGATAAGAGGTGTTGATGTTTCTAAAAACTGAGAAATGTCTTAGATCAGTTAATCACAAGCAGATACTCCAAAAAGAGGCCAAGGTTGCAAGGCTAGAGGATGAAGCTTCATTCTCCAAATCTTTATAAATGGACTTGACAAAAAAAGAACGTTCATAAACTGAATCGCCCGACAGTAACCACCATCATTAAGTCTTAAGGGCAAGTGTTCCATGACTCAAATACAAGTTAAGTTGAAGGAGATGGCACTTACCTGCCAAAGATTTGGTGTAAGTGACAGAGTGACAGCGATGATAGCTACTTCTATGCTCCCAACCTCATAACAGTAAAAATTAAATTAGAGATGAGAAAAACAAAATTTACAAGATGAGTTGAAACTATAGGCACAACAAATACTCTACAGGCACAACAAAATACTGTTCCACTCAAAGCCTTATACTCTGACTGTAAAAAGGCCGACACCCCTTGCTCAAGTGAAACAAGGAGTGAAATTCTACTGACGCTAAGAGGAGCATATTTCCATTTTGTCCGAGCCTGCATCCAAATACGCAAGTCATGTAGTATCTAAATCAGGGAATGCACGTGACATTTGTGACAGCATCCATGAAGTTTTGATTCGAGAAGGAGGTACAGAGGAACTTTTAGTCATAGGTTTTGAAGGCACAGTTGCCAACCCAGGAGGGAAGGGGGTGTCATTCCATGCTTGGAAGACAAGCTTGGTCGACCTATTCAGTGTGTCATATGTCTCCTCCACTTCAACTAACTTCCATTTTGAAGTCTCTTTGAAGTCATGGATGGGGTCACATCTGGGCCAAAGTCATTCACTGGGCCTGTTAGTTCAGAACTGAAGGGTTGTGAATCTCTCCCAGTAGTCTGTTACAAAACAATTGATTATAGCTTACCTGATATTTCATCTGCAGATCTGAGCAAGGATCAGAAATACTTGCTAAAAATCTCTAGGGCGATTCTGTCTGGCACTTGTCCACCTGATCTAAGCTGTCATAATCCTGTTACTTATGTACTTTATGTTTACATTCCAGTGTGGTCCAAAATAAGGAATACCAGCTCTGTTAAGGATTGACCAAAGCACTTCTTTGAGTTTATCCAGCGGACTCGGTACTGACGCCAAAAGTGCTTATGTGTTGTTGATGCTTTGATTGCCGGAAATGCTTTCTTTGCTCTCCTGGAAAATTTGCTTTTAGCCATAATGACAGGCGAGAGGCTTGAAGTTTGTTTAGAAGCATTAAGTAAAATTTTGGAAGCCCGAAGGACAGCCGCTGGGATTGGCGGATGTGGAAATGTACCATGCCATGTTTTGCCAAAAATCAATTTCTGTGCTCACTGCCACAGAATGATCAATTGGCCCTCCGTTCAAATTTTTACTCTGCCAGATCTCAAGAACGTACTGAACCAGGAGCTGAAAGAAAAGATGTCGGTTAACCATTAGTATGGAAACTGGGAATTCTCCTCATATCTCTGTCACACTGTTGCAGTGCAATATTTAGTCAAGCTCATTACTCAAACCTGCGGCAATGATGCAAGGGATGGCTTCATCCATTGCTCATTGTTATCCCAACAAACAGTCCCAAAGTTTGACAACAAGAGCCAGTATCCTCTGTAAGAGTTCCTGTAAGCGTTCGATGGTATGGCGATTAGTAGAACTATGGTTAATTTTTTTCTAATGTGTAAAAAGAAATATAAAAATTTAAAAGAAATATAAAGAAAATAAAACCCCAAAAAAGAAACAAATGGAACTCAGTGTTCAGCCACCTCCACGTGATGGTTTCTGGCCACTTTATTACGTCAAAAAGTGGAAGAAGATCTGCACACATGGCAATCTTATCTTGCAAATCAAACTGTTCTAGCACCAGAAAATCAGCTGAGAGTCTCTGCTTCCAACAGAAGCTATTAACCAATCCAGCTGAAATTTTTTACATTTTATTGGCCTAAAGAGGCAACTTTTCCACAATATTAGAATTCAATCCTCAAAAAAAGTGTTTTTTTTGCCCCCAGCGTACTAAAGGATTTTCTGGAATACAGGATATTACCTTAGGTAATGTAAAGTGGAAATACTGGCCCTCATTCCGAGTTGATCGGTCGCAAGGCGAATTTAGCAGAGTTACACACGCTAAGCCGCCGCCTACTGGGAGTGAATCTTAGCTTCTTAAAATTGCGACCGATGTATTCGCAATATTGCGATTACTAACTACTTAGCAGTTTCAGAGTAGCTCCAGACTTACTCTGCCTGTGCGATCAGTTCAGTGCTTGTCGTTCCTGGTTGACGTCACAAACACACCCAGCGTTCGCCCAGGCACTCCCACCGTTTCCCCGGCCACTCCTGCGTTTTTTCCGGAAACGGTAGCGTTTTCAGCCACACGCCCCTGAAACGCCGTGTTTCCGCCCAGTAACACCCATTTCCTGTCAATCACATTACGATCGCCAGAGCGAAGAAAAAGCCGTGAGTAAAAATACTTTCTTCATAGTAAAGTTACTTGGCGCAGTCGCAGTGCGAACATTGCGCATGCGTACTAAGCGGATTTTCACTGCGATGCGATGAAAAAGAACGAGCGAACAACTCGGAATGAGGGCCACTATCTCTTATCATAGTATAGTTTCCTTATAAATAGGGGAAAAAAGTGTAAGTGGAAATACTTGCCTTGGCAGCCTAGATACTGGTTGAGGAGGGACCCACAACAGTTTATTGACAATTTTCTGTGTTTCAATCATATTCTGAATTTCGGCAGTTCTCTCTAACTCCTGGAAGACCAGGAAATTCTCTAATATCTTTCATACAAATGGGTAGAGACTTAATGTTGCAATTTTCTGTGAATCTTAACATGGTCCAGCCCTCCCATACCTTGTTGCCTCGAATTGTAGCTAGCATTACACAGAAGATTCTATAGGTGAGGGCCCAAAAGTCAGCAAGCATGCTTTTAAGGGTAAAATATGGGAACTCGCTTAAAAACTCATGAGCTTAAAGACTTGGGGGTCTATTTACTAAGCCTTGGAGAGTGATAAAGTGTATGGAGATAAACCATACTTACCTACTTTGCTGCCTCCTCCTCCGGGAGGAGGCAGCGTTGTAAGTGTATGGGGGCGTGGCCGGCAGCAGGATGGGCGGTTCGGGGCCATGGTTGGCAGCAGGATGGGCGGTCCGGGGGCGTGCATCAGGGTCGCGTCATCGTGACTCCACCCCCGCTGTGCTGTGCCGAGAAACTAGGTGCTGCATAGCGGGGGGGCGGAGCTACGATGACGCGATTCAGCGCAAATCGCGTCATCGGACCCCCTCGGGCCGCCCGCTTGTTCTCTGCTGCGGGCGGCCGAGGGGGAAATCGGGAGGCTTGCCCACCTTTCCGGGGGGCCGGGAAGGTTACCCGATTTTCGGGGAGCCTCCCAGCCATTCCGGGAGCGTAGGCAAGTATGAGATAAACTATCAGCCAATCAACTCGTAACTGTTATTTTTCAAACCAATCCTCAGACATGGCGGTTAGGAGCTGATTGGCTGGCACTTTATCCCCGTACACTTTATTTCCATCCAAGGCAATAGTAAACAACCCCCAAGTTTTATGATGGCCTTTTTCTAACACAATCCACATAATTAATGGTTGCATCAGTAAGTTCCATAGTCTCTGGTGATGCAATGATCAGATTGTACAAGATCATATGAAACTTTTGAAGTTGTGTTTGTTTCATACTTTCAATTTCACATTTTCTAATGAACTTCCTGTATTATGCAAAGCACTTATGGTACTTCACACAAGTAGCTTGTTTTACTGTTAGGCAAGTGATTTTCTTTTTTAATATGCAAATATTAAAGACTCAGCGAAAAATAATATATTACATTGAAATATTGTAAGTTCTGGAACTGTGGAGTACAGAAAAAAAGTGTAGATGGCAAATCAGTATTACCGATCTACTGCAATGGACAAGTGTAATTTGCCCTGTACATACAAGCACCATTACAAAAAAGCCAGCCAATCAATGACCACTTTAATAAATTTTTTGTTGTTGTTGTAGTGTCATGAGGCTGTGCATTTGTGTTGTGATGTCACAATGTGTAAGTTTCTCTAGTTACAAGCACAAAAATATCAGGGATAGAGATCCTTATGAATGACTCAGAAAAAAACTCACTTGGAATTGGATAATCCCCCTTTCTCTTGTTATCTTTTGTCAAGTGCTGATTAATGGTAGAAAATAATCATATCTGTTAGCCTTTACTTTTTCTTTTGGACATATATAGCATTATAAGGAAACAAATTAAGAGAACCTCTGCTGCGCACTTCCTGGGAACTAAACAAGTGGGTGGGGGAACAGTGGTGATATACAGTAGATAAAACTGAATAAGGAAAGAATAACAATCTTGATAACACCAATGAGTTCAAGGTCTCTCTTAATACCTCCCAATCGGACAAAACTGAATATGAAAAAATTAAAAATGAAAGTCTTAACAACACCAATGGATTCAAGGTCTCTCTTGGTTCCTCCCAATCGACTTCTAAATGGATTGTGGTCCTCCTGAAGTCCAACGTCCCTCAAAAAGAAAACAATGGGACAGCAAAGTTGTGTAATCTGCCTCCAATTCTTTATCCTCAAAGTATTTCCTTGGGGGTAGTGGAGCTGTGCGTACCATACTCACATCCTAGAGTGTAGTTATCTTCATATAAAGGTATCTTTCTTTCCTAAATCTTCCCACTGGAGTAAATGGTCAAACACAGTGTCTTGTATCACACGAGATCTTGTTAAATGGGGGAAGAAATCAAAGAAACAACCAGTCAGATACACGTGTCCTAAATGTTTGTCCTTCTCTTAAAGTCCTTCTCAGGGTCAGTGTACACAAACATACTGTACCTACATCCGTAAGTAATGGTAAAGGCCCATAATGGTTTCTTTAATGGGACACCCCGTGTGGTCCCAACCCAAAGACAAAATACACAACAACGAATAGTAAAGCACTATAAGAATAAGGGCGTGCCCTACTCACAGTGTTCTATATGGGGATACTTCCGTAGTGGTTTCTTTTAAGCCGTCTCTGGTGCTCAATTACAAAGTGTAGTTCTTCCCAATCTCATAAGTGTAAAGCCTCCAAATCGTGATGGCCTGGAAAGTCCTCTGGTGTCTATAGCCCTCACACCAACGTGTTTCGACAACAGTCTTCTTCAAGGTGTACACTGTAATATAAAAGGGTTTTGGGTTGGCATGAGTTACTTCTCTGAAAGATTGACATTCTAGCTTCTTTGTTCAGTAACAACTTCCAGCTCAGACTACATCATAGAAGAGACATGGATTCTTCTGCCATAAACAGTAAACGCACAACCAGACATTGGGGGTCATTCCGAGTTGCTTTTTTTTGCTGCCCGTGCGATTAACTAGACACTGCCTATGGGCGAGGGTTTTTTTGCATAGCAAGGATGCGAACGCTTGTGCAGCCGTGCTATGCAAAAACATTTTGTGCAGTTTCTGAGTAGCTTTCAACTTACTCACCCGCTGTCTCAACTTACTCACCCAACTTACTCACCCGATGTCTTCAGCATGTCCGGTCCCGGATTGACGTCATACACCCGCCCTGCAAACGCCTGGACATGCCTGCGTTGGACTCACCACTCCCAGAAAACGGTAAGTTGACGCCCCCCGGAACGCCTTGCTCCTGTCAATCTTCTAGCGATCGCGGGAGCGATCGCTTTCTTCATTCTTCTTGTCATTGCCCAGCGACGGCCGTTGCTGGGCAACAACATGCCTGCGCATTGTGGCCGCTGCGCATGCGCAGAACCGACCCGTTCGCACCACTGCGAAAAACAGCAGTGTGCGAATTGGTCGGAATGACCCCTATAGGGCCTAATTCAGAGTTGATCGCAGCAGCAAATTTGCTAGCAGTTGGGCAAAACCATGTACACTGCAGGGGGGGCAGATATAACATGTGCAGAGAGAGTTAGATTTGGGTGGGGTGTGTTCAAACTGAAATCTAAATTGCAGTGTAAAAATAGGATTGTAAATACCTACCGGTAAATTCTTTTCTCGTAGTCCGTAGAAGATACTGGGGTTCCATTTAGTACCATGGGGTATAGACGGGTCCACTAGGAGCCATGGGCACTTTAAGGTTTTGATAGTGTGGGCTGGCTCCTTCCTCTATATACCTCCTACCAGACTCAGTCTAGGAAACTGTGCCCGAGGAGACGGACATACTTTGAGAAGGATAGATAAGGATAGTGGTGAGATTCCGAACCAGCACACACAACAAGAGGAAACCCAAACTAATCAAACTTAAAACAGGAACAGCATCGGCTGAACCAACATTGCTTAACCAAGTAACAGTGCAGGAAAAATGAAGCACCGGGCGGGCACCCAGTATCCTCTTGTCGAAGTCAAAAACTATTACAACACACACATTACATACAAACACCACATAGATGGCCTCCGTGTGCGTACGTATTCGGCTGTGCATGCACATATTCGCAAATTGCGTATGGTCGCTCCCGCGGTCCTGTGCATTAGAGCGTGGTATGAGTAATAACAGTGGAATTTGTACTCGCATGGAAAAGCCACAAAGACATATCATAAATCTAATCTATATATTGCATAAGTCCCACACTGTCTGCTTCCTCTTCTAAATAGCATGAAGATCGGTCACACATAAATTAGACTCCCAGAGACTAAAATACAATGGGCTTATTTACACTAAGCTTTGAAATTCTATGAAGAAGGCAAACACCTTTGTTTACTAGGGTAGCCGAGTATCTATTGAAAGCAATAAGTACTGGATTGTTATTGTCTCACCTGAAGACAAAACAAACAAGGAGACAATACCCAGGAACCTAGGCTGAGCTGGCTCCTCCCTCTATGCCCCTCCTCCAGACCTCAGTTAGATCCTGTGCCCAGAGGAGACTGGATGCACTACAGGGGAGCTCTACTGAGTTTCTCTGAAAAGACTTTTGTTAGGTTTTTTATTTTCAGGGAGCACTGCTGGCAACAGGCTCCCTGCTTCGTGGGACTGAGGGGAGAGAAGCAGACTCACTTTCCTGGATTGATGGGCTCTGCTTCTTAGGCTACTGGACACCATTAGCTCCAGAGGGTTGGAACACAGGTGTCGTCCTTGCTGTTCGTCCCAGAGCCGCGCCGCCGTCCTCCTCACAGAGCCGGAAGATAGAAGCCGGGTAAGTATAAGAAGCAAGAAGACTTCGGTTCTTCATGAGGCACCATCGCCCCCACATCACACACAGGCACAGCAAGGGTGCAGGGCACAGGGGGGGGGCCCTGGGCAGCGATTTTTACCTCACATAAGCCTGGCACATAAATAGATACTGCGGAGGCAGTATATGAAAATTCCCCTGCCAGTAAAAAGAAAAATAGCGGGACCGAAGCCCGCCATCGAGGGGGCGGAGCTTGATCCTCCAGCACTAAGCAGCACCATTTTCTCCACAGCAAGCTGCAGAGAAGCTGCTCCCGTACTCTCCCCTGCTGAACAAGTAACAGGGGGCAAAAACGAGGGGGGCACATTTATTTGGTGCTAATTTGTGTATAAAAGCGCTATACAGGCTGGGACTTCGTTTCAGTATCTAGTGGCGCTGGGTGTGTGCTGACATACTCTCTCTTTGTCTCTCCAAAGGGCCTTATTGTGGGTCTGTCCCCATATTCATATATCCCAGTGTGTGTGGGGGTGTCAGTACGTGTGTGTCGACATGTCTGAAGCGGAAGGCTTGTCTAGGGAGAATGCAGAGCAGATGGTGTTGGTGTCTCCGTCGGCACAGCCGACACCTGATTGGTTGGACATGTGGAATGTGTTAAATGCTAATGTGACTTTATTACATAAGAGATTGGACAAAGCAGAGTCCAAGGACAAAGCAGGGAATCAATCCATGGCTTTGACTGTGTCACAAGACCCTTCAGGGTCCCATAAACATCCCTTTTCCCAGGTAGCAGACACTGATACCGACACGGATTCTGACTCCAGTGTCGACTATGATGATGCAAGGTTGCACCCAAGAGTGGCCAAGAGTATTCAATATATGATTATTGCAATAAAAGATGTTTTGCATATCACAGAGGACCCCTCTGTCCCTGACACGAGCGTCTGCATGTTTAAGGAAAAGAAACCTGAGGTAACGTTTCCCCCATCTCATGAGCTGAACGCTTTATTTGAAAAGGCTTGGGAAACTCCAGACAAGAGGCTGCAGGTTCCCAAGAGAATTATTATGGCGTATCCTTTCCCCTCAAAGGACAGGTTACGGTGGGAATCCTCGCCCAGGCCTTGACGGGCTTGTCCAAAAAAGTGGCACTACCGTCCCCGCACACGGCGGCCCTAAAGGATCCTGCTGATCGCATGCAGGAAACTACCTTAAAATCAATTTATGCGACTACGGGAGCCCTGCTCAGACCTGCAGTAGCGTCGGCATGGGTGGGTAGCGCAATTGCAGCGTGGGCAGATAACTTGTCATCTGACATTGACACCCTAGATAAAGATAGTATTTTGTTGACCTTAGGTCACATCAAAGACGCAGCGTTATATATGAGAGAAGCTGCAAGAGATATTGGGCTGTTGGGTTCAAGAGCCAATGCTATGGCAGTTTCTGCTAGAAGGTCCCTGTGGACCCGTCAATGGACAGGTGATGCTGATTCAAAGAGACATATGGAGGCTTTGCCTTACAAAGGTGAAGTTTTATTTGGGGAGGGCCTCGTGGACCTGGTTTCCACAGCTACCGCGGGTAAATCTTCTTTTTTGCCTTACGTTCCCCCACAGCAAAAGAAAACACCTCAATACCAGATGCAGTCCTTTCGGTCGCATAAGTTCAGAAAGGGTCGTGGCTCCTCCTTCCTCGCCAGAGGTAGAGGTAGAGGGAAAAGAACACCAGCTACGGCTAGTTCCCAGGAACAAAAATCCTCCCTGGCCTCTACAAAATCCACCGCATGACGCTGGGGCTCCGCTACGGGAGTCCGCACCTGTGTGGGCACGTCTTCGACTCTTCAGCCAAGTCTGGGTTCAGTCGGATTTGGATCCTTGGGTGGTCAAAATTGTATCCCAAGGCTACAAACTGGAATTCAAAGACATGCCTCCACACAGATTTTTCAAATCGACCTTGCCAGCTTCTCCCCCAGAGAGGGAAATAGTTTCAGCTGCCATACAAAAGCTGTGTCAACAGCAGGTGATTATCAAGGTTCCCCTAGTGCAACAGGGGAAAGGGTTTTATTCAACCCTGTTTGTGGTCCCGAAGCCGGATGGCCTGGTCAGACCAATTCTGAATCTAAAATCCCTAAACCTATATTTGAAAAGGTTCAAATTCAAGATGGAATCTCTCCGGGCAGTGATCTCCAGCCTGGAAGGGGGGGATTTTATGGTGTCACTAGACATAAAGGATGCATACCTTCATGTCCCCATATATCCGCCTCATCAGGCGTACCTGAGATTCGCTGTACAGGATTGTCATTACCAGTTTCAGACGTTGCCGTTTGGGCTTTCCACGGCCCCGAGAATTTTCATCAAAGTAATGGCGGAAATGATGGTGCTCCTGCGCAAGCAGGGGGTCACAATTATCCCATACTTGGACGATTTCATAATAAAGGCAAGGTCAAGAGATCAGTTACTAAAAAGCGTGTCTCTCTCCCTGAGAGTACTACAACAACACGGCTGGATTCTAAATCTACCAAAGTCGCAGTTGGTTCCGACAACTCGGCTGTAAGTTTTGGACATGGTTCTGGACACGGAAGAAAATAGGGTTTTTCTCCCAATGGAAATAGCCCAGGAACTCCAGAACATGGTCAAGGACCTACTGAAACCAAAAAGAGTGTCAGTTCATCACTGCACTCGAGTATTGGGAAAGATGGTGGCGGCCTACGAGGCCATTCCGTTCAGCAGATTCCATGCAAGAACTTTTCAGTGGGACCTTCTGTACAAGTGGTCAGGGTCTCATCTACAAATGCATCGGAAGATAAGCCTGTCCCCCGGGGCCAGGGTCTCTCTCCTGTGGTGGCTCCAGAGTGCTCACCTTCTAGAGGGTCGCAGGTTCGGCATTCAAGATTGGGTTCTTGTGACCACGGACGCGAGCCTTCGAGGGTGGGGAGCAGTCACACAAGGAAAAAAAATTCGGGGAATATGGTCAAGCCAGGAGGCTTGTCTACACATCAATGTACTGGAATTAAGGGCCATATACAACGGCCTGCAACAGGCGGAGAAGCTTCTTCGCAACCTACCCGTTCTGATCCAGTCAGACAACGTCACAGCCGTGGCGCATTTAAACCGCCAGGGCGGGACAAAGAGCAAAGCAGCAATGGCGGAAGCCACCAGGATTCCTCGCTGGGCGGAAAATCATGTAAGCGCTCTGTCAGTGGTCTTCATTCCGGGAGTAGACAACTGGGAAGCAGACTTCCTCAGCAGACACGATCTCCATCCAGGAGAGTGGGGACTTCATCAAGAGGTCTTTGCAGAGGTAACAAGTCGTTGGGGACTTCCTCAAATAGACATGATGGCGTCACGCCTCAACAGAAAGCTTCGGACAGTGGCGGTGGACGCCCTGGTGACACCGTGGGTGTTTCAATCGGTCTATGTGTTCCCTCCACTTCCACTTATCTCAAAAATATTGAGAATCATAAGACGAACAAGAGTGCAGACAATACTCATTGTTCCAGATTGTCCTCGAAGGGCCTGGTATTCAGATCTTCAGGAAATGATCACAGAAGATCTGTGGCCTCTTTTTCCAAGGGAGGACCTGTTGCCACAGGGGGCCTGTGTGTTCCAAGACTTACCGCGGTTACATTTGACGGCATGGCAGTTGAACACCAAATCCTAGCTAGGAAAGATATTCCGGGGGAAGTCATCCCTACTCTAATCAAAGCTAGGAAGGAGGTAACGGCGAAGCATTATTACCGTATCTGGAGGAAATATGTGTCTTGGTGTGAAGCCAAGAATGCTCCTACGGAAGATTTTCAGCTGGGTCGTTTTCTCCATTTTCTACAGACAGGAGTGGATATGGGCCTAAAGTTAGGCTCCATTAAGGTGCAGATTTTGGCCTTATCTATATTCTTTCAGAAGGAATTGGCTTCTCTCCCAGACGTCCAGACTTTTGTAAAGGGAGTGCTGCACATCCAACCTCCTTTTGTGCCCCCAGTGGCGCCGTGGGATCTTAACTTGGTGTTACAGTTCCTTAAATCACACTGGTTTGAACCTCTTCAAACAGTTGAATTAAAATTTCTCACTTGGAAAGTGGTCATGTTGTTGGCCTTGGCATCTGCGAGGCGGGTGTCCGAGTTGGCGGCTTTGTCTCACAAGAGCCCCTATCTGATTTTCCATGTGGATCGAGCAGAGTTGAGGTCCTCAATTTCTGCCTAAAGTGGTTTCGTCGTTTCATATGAACCAACCTATTGTGGTGCCTGTGTCTACGGGTGACTTGGAGGATTCCAAGTCCCTTGATATAGTCGGGGCCTTAAAAATTTATGTAGCCAGGATGGCTCGGGTTAGGAAAACAGAGGCACTGTTTGTCCTGTATGCAGCCAACAAGGTTGGCGCTTCTGCTTCTAAGCAGTCTATTGCTCGCTGGATCTGTAACACGATTCAGCAGGCTCATTCTACGGCTGGATTGCCATTACCAAATTTGGTAAAGGCCCATTCCACTAGGAAGGTGGGCTCTTCTTGGGCGGCTGCCCGAGGCGTCTCGGCATTGCAGCTTTGCCGAGCAGCTACTTGGTCGGGTTCAAACACTTTTGCAAAATTCTACAAATTTGATACCCTGGCTGATGAGGACCTCATGTTTGCTCGATCGGTGCTGCAGAGTCATCCGCACTCTCCCGCCCGGTCTGGAGCTTTGGTATAATCCCCATGGTCCTTACGGAGTCCCCAGCATCCTCGAGGACGTAAGAGAAAATAAGATTTTAAACCTACCGGTAAATCTTTTTCTCCTAGCCTGTAGAGGATGCTGGGCGCCCGTCCCAGTGCGGACAAATTCTGCAAGGCTTGTATATAGTTGTTGTTTACATAAGGGTTATGTTACGGTTGAGATCAGTCTCTGGCTGATGCTGTTTTGTTCATGCTGTTAACTGGTTTAGTATATATCATGTTGTACGGTGTGTATGGTGTGGGCTGGTATGTATCTCGCCCTTAGATTAACAAAAATCCTTTCCTCGTACTGTCCGTCTCCTCTGGGCACAGTTCTATAACTGAGGTCTGGAGGAGGGGCATAGAGGGAGGAGCCAGTTCACACCCATCTAAAGTCTTAGAGTGCCCATGTCTCCTGCGGAGCCCGTCTATACCCCATGGTCCTTACGAAGTCCCCAGCATCCTCTACGGACTACGAGAAAAAGATTTACGGGTAGGTTTAAAATCTTATTTTACGTCCACCTCCTGTAACGGGTCAAACCAGTCCAATTGGAGGAACTGCAGCACCACATTGAGATCCCAAGGTGCCGTGTGCAGAACACCTTTCAAGAAAGTCTGGACCTCAGGGAGAGAAGCCAATTGTCTTTGAAAGAAAATGGACAAGGCCGAAATCTGGACTATTATGGAGCCCAGACGTAGGCCCACATCCACACCTGCCTGAAGAAAAAGCAGGAAACATCCCAGATGAAAATCCACCGAAAAATAATTTCTGCTCTCACACCAAGAGACGCATTTCTTCCAAATACGATGGTAATGCTTAGACGTTACCCTCTTCCTGGCTTAGATCATAGTCGGGATAACCTTGTTAGGGATCCCTCTTCTGGCTACAATCAGCCGTTCAACTTCCATGCCGTCATACGTAGCCGCGGTCAGTCCTGATAGACGAATGGGCCCTGTTGCAGAAGATCCTCACGAAGAGGTAGAGGCCACGGATCTTTGAGGAGCATCTCCAGAAGGTCCGCATACCAGGCCCTTCTTAGCCAGTCCAGAGAAATGAGTATTGCTTAAACCTTTTCCCTTTTTATCCGCTTTTGAATTCTTGAGATCAGAGGAAGTGGAGGAAACACATACACCATCTGATAGACCCATGGAGTCATCAGGGCATCTACCGCCACTGCCTGTGGGTCTCTTGACCTTGAACAATAACGCCTGAGCTTCTTGTTGAGACGAGAGGCCATCATGTCAATCTGTGGATATCCCCATCAACGTGTCAAGCACCCGAACACTTCCGGTTTGTGTCTGCTGAGGAAGTCTGCTTCCCAGTTCTCTCCTCCCGGAATGAAGACCGCTGACAATGCCAGAGCGTTTTTTTTGTTTTTTTCTGCCCAGAGGAGAATTCTTGACACTTCCAACATTGCTGCTCTGCTTTTTGTTGCGCCCTGTCAGTTTATGTACGTCACCGCCATCACATTGTCTGACTTGACCTGAATGGCCCGTGTCAGCGTCCGGAGTCTTACCGGTACGCTGGGGCCGCGGGGCTGGCTTCCTTGGCATTGTGCGGGCAGCGGCGGAGGTGGGCTGCTGCGCCGGATCCGTGGGCAGCAGTAGCGGCAGTGAGGGGGTCCGCTCGTGGCGGCGGGACGCCGCTACAGCGGGTCGCTCTTGCTGAACCGTTGCTTGGAGACCAGGGGCAGTGAGTAATGTGGCTTTGCAAAAAGGTCTGCATTACTGGGCGCCGCCATGTTGGAGACCAAGTTTTAAGCATAGTTCCTGTTTCCTGTTTCTTCCAGCCAATCCAGGGGAAGCTCTCCCTATAAAAGGGGGCTGGTTTAGGACAGGGATGCCAGTGCTTCAAGTTACAACCCTGTTGTAGGTGCTTTAGCCTGTGCTCCCAGGATTCCTGCTGTATCTTGGTTCCTCCTGATCCTGCTTGGTCGGTTCTCTGTTGCTGCAGCAGCCCTGCCGTTTCTTGCCTGCTACTGCCTGTGGAAGCGCTCCTGGAAAACCCGGTCCAGTAAGACTCTTTGGGCACAGTCGGCCCCAGGTCTTCTGCCTCGTCTTTCAAGCCACACTCCACAGATCTCCTTCACCAGCCACGCCTTTGTACCAGTGACCACAGCCTGCAGATTATTATCTTCAAGCCTCGTTTTCCAAATCACAGTCCACAGTCCTTGTCTCCAGCCACGTTTTCAACTACCATCCACAGTTTCACAGTTCATCATCTACAGTCTCGTTTTTCAAATCACAGTCCGCAGTTCTTCACCTCCAGCCATGTCTTTAACCATTGTGCTTCAGCCTCAGTTCTCTACCTCAGCCCTGTACATAATAAATACTTTCCATTGACTCTCAAACCCCGCCTACGTTCTTCATTGCTCCGTGTCCCATGCGAAGGAACTATATCCAGCCCCCTCATCTGGTTCATTCACAGCCTGCTACCTCCTCGGGCAAATCTCAGCTGCCGGATCCTCAAACCCTGCCAGACGTGACAGTAAGCACTGGCCCAATGGATTTGACGGGTGATCAGGCCTCAGTGAGGGGATTCAACTGCAGATATCTGGTCTCGCTTAAGTAAGCAGGAGGCCACACAATCTCAAATCGTGCAGTTCATGCAGAGTATGTCCGAACGTCTCGATTCTCTCTGTGTTGCCATGACGGCCCCTCAAGTATCTACAGCTGCTCCCACATTGGCACTTCCGGTTCCACTTCCTCCTGTACCAGTACCACTTCCACGTTTGCATTTGCCACCTCCCAGTAAATTTGATGGGAATCCAAAACAATGCCGCGGGTTTCTTAACCGGTGCGAAATCCAGTTCGAACTACAGTCGGCCAACTTCCCATCAGCACGAACCAAAGTAGCCTATATAATTTCTTTACTTACCGGGCAAGTGTTGGAATGGGCTTCACCTTTGTGGGAGAGGATGGATCCCATCTTATCTAACTATCCAGAATTCATGGCCACCTTTCGAAGAATCTTCGACGAACCGGGCAGGACTTCTGCCGCCTCATTGGAGATCCTGCACCTGCATCAGGGCACGCGTACGTACGTACGTACGTACGTACGTACGTACGTACGTACGTACGTACGTACGTACGGTCAGTCAGTACGTGATCCAGTTTCGCACCCTTTCCTCAGAACTGAACTGGAACGAGGAGGCTCTCATTGCAGCTTTCTGGAGCGGTCTCTCCGAAAAGATCAAAGATGACCTCGCAACTCAGGACGTACCTGATAAGTTGGATAAACTAATTTCTTTATGCAATAAGTTAGATCTGAGGTACAGAGAACGCTGTATGGAGAGGTTGCGGTCAGATCGCCCTAAGCCTAGAGTTGTTCTTCCACCAATACCATCATCACCAACTGTGGAAGAACCCATGCAGATTAATCGCTCCCACCTCTCCAATGAAGAACGTCAGAGACGGCGACAAGGGAACCTCTGCCTGTATTGTGGTGCATCTGATCACTTTGTTAAAACTTGCAGTCTACGTCCGGGAAACGCCCGCTCCTAGTTTGTGCTGGAGAGGTCAAGCTAGGAGAATTCTCAGAATTACATACCAAGAAAGAGTCTGTCCTGTTAACCCAATTGGAGCTCCCTTCTTCTTCTCTTCTCATCCCTGCACTACTCGACTCCGGAGCCGCCGAAAGCTTCATTACGTCAGCTCTGGTCAAACGATCTGGAATACAAACGGTTCCTTTGGATCGTACCATATCTGTTACCGCAGTGGATGGAAGTTATATCCCAGAGGATATTATATCCTTTCGTACTATTCCTCTCAAGATGAAGGTCGGAGTTCTCCATTCAGAAAAAATCTCTTTCCTTGTAATTCCTAAAGCCTCTCATGAACTAATCCTAGGGTTTCCATGGTTAATCAGACACAATCCCCACATTGATTGGCAAACTATGGATGTTCTCTCTTGGGGACAAGACTGATTTCAGAACTGTTTACCTTCAGTTAGACCTCTCTGTTCTTCCAACTCTTCCAGCCTTCATGTGGAGTACCAATCTTTTCAAGATGTTTTCAGTAAGCATGGGGCGGACACCTTACCTCCGCATCGTACTTGGGATTGTCCCATTGAGCTAGTACCCGGTAAGACTCCTCCCCGAGGTCGAATTAACCCTCTCTCACTTCCCGAGACACAGGCCATGTCGGAGTATATACGGGAGAACTTGGAGAAAGGGTTCATCAGGTCTTCTACATCTCCGGCCGGAGCAGGGTTTTTCTTCGTCAAAAAGAAGGATGGGGGGTTGCGGCCCTGTATTGACTATAGAGGTCTCAATGACATAACAATTAAGAACAGATATCCGTTACCTCTGATTCCAGAACT
Organism: Pseudophryne corroboree; assembly: GCF_028390025.1. NCBI lineage: Eukaryota > Metazoa > Chordata > Amphibia > Anura > Myobatrachidae > Pseudophryne > Pseudophryne corroboree. Next base: position 561,679,371 of record NC_086447.1, on the reverse strand, counting down.
GTTCGACCGTGTTAAAGGAGCTACTGTATTTACTAAGTTGGACTTACGGGGGGCCTACAATCTTATACGTATTCGCCCAGGGGACGAATGGAAGACGGCATTTAATACCCGCGACGGCCATTACGAATACCTGGTAATGCCTTTTGGCCTATGTAACGCCCCAGCCGTCTTTCAAGAGTTCGTTAACGAAATCTTCAGAGATCTCCTCTATGACTGCTTGGTAGTGTATCTGGATGACATCCTTATTTTTTCTAGGGATCTGAAGACCCACCGGGAACAAGTCAAAGAAGTGTTAACTCGTTTACGAAGGAATCAGTTATTCTGTAAATTAGAGAAGTGCACCTTTGAAGTACCCACGATTCCATTCCTTGGTTACATTCTTTCAGGGCAGAGGTTACAGATGGACCCCGCTAAAGTCCAGGTGATTCAGGATTGGGCACTTCCAGCTACCCTTAAAGGAATTCAACGTTTCCTGGGGTTTGCTAACGTCTACCGAAGATTCATTCAAAATTATTCTTCTGTCATAGCTCCTATAACCGCATTAACTAGGAAGGGAGCTGATCCTGCCAAGTGGTCTCCGGAGGCTTTGGAAGCTTTTTCATCTTTAAAGGAGGCCTTCACGACTGCTCCAGTTCTTCGACAACCCGATCTCAGCCGTCCGTTCTTGGTGGAGGTTGATGCCTCTACTGTAGGAGTAGGAGCAGTATTATCCCAGCTTTTCGAGGACAAGAAGGTCCATCCTTGTGCGTTCTTCTCGCGAAGGTTCTCCCCCGCTGAACAGAATTACGCTATTGGGGAACAGGAATTACTGGCAATTAAGTTGGCCTTTGAGGAGTGGAGGTATTTGTTGGAGGGAACTCAGCATCCAATTTCGGTGACCACGGATCACAAGAACCTCCTGTATCTACAGTCAGCCCGATGTCTGAACCCACGCCAAGCAAGATGGGCACTCTTCTTTACCCGTTTTAATTTTAAACTCAGTTACCGACCAGGTTCCCTCAACAAAAAGGCAGATGCATTATCTTGCTCCCTAATTTCAGAAGAACCCTCTGACCGTTCAAAAGAGCAATTTATCCTGGAATCCACCTCTTTTTCTGCAACTAATACCTCTCCACTTCCTCCTCCAGGGAAGATCTTCGTTGCACCAAATCTTCGCAAAAAACTTCTTACATGGGCTCACTCCTCCTCCTTTATGGGCCATGCGGGCGGTCATAAGACACTTAAATTCATTCAGCGCTCCTACTGGTGGCCTCATCTCAGGACTGACGTTCAGGAATTCGTAGCTGCCTGTCCAAAATGTGCCCAGCATAAAAGTCCCAAAGGTCCACCAGCCGGGTTACTCCATCCTTTGCCGGTACCACTAAGACCATGGACGTATATTTCTATGGACTTTATTACAGATTTGCCTATGTCTGGTGGGTGGAACACCGTATGGGTCATAGTTGACCGATTCTCTAAAATGGCACACTTTGTTCCTCTGGCTAATCTTCCATCTGCATCCCAGTTGGCAAAATTGTTTATAACAGAGATCTTTCGACTCCATGGTCTACCCCAGGAAATCGTGTCTGATAGAGGTCCTCAATTTGTGGCCAGGTTTTGGAGATCCCTATGTTCTGCTCTTGGCGTGAAATTAAACTTCTCCTCAGGATATCATCCTCAAACGGATGGTCAAACAGAGAGAGTGAACCAGGATCTGGAGACTTTTCTGCGGTTATTCATGTCCTCCTCACAGGACGACTGGCTGGACTTCCTCCCGTTCACAGAATTTGCCCATAACAATCTTTATCACTCTGCCACAAAATCTTCTCCATTCTTCATTAATTATGGTTACCATCCAAGAGTTCCTGACTTCCAACTTCTGCCTACGCTCGAGGTTCCGGCCGCTGAGTCAACACTTCGTCAATTTGCTGAAGCCTGGAAACAAGTTCACAAGACTTTGCTCAAGACATCCAAGAGATATAAGACCTATGCAGATCTGAAACGAAAAGCTGTACCAAGCCTTAAGGTAGGAGATCGGGTTTGGGTTTCCACACGTAACCTAAGATTAAAGGTTCCTACAAAAAAGTTTGCTCCCAGATTTATTGGGCCTTACCCAATCGAAATAGTGTTGAATCCTGTGGCTTACAAAGTGAAATTACCTCCGCAGTTAAGGATTCCTAATGCATTTCATATTTCTCTCTTAAAACCACTGGTACTTAATCGGTTCAGAGCCGCTCTGCCTAAATCACCCAAGATCCAATCAGCACATGGAGATGAATTTGAGATTCACAAGATCCTCGATTCTCGCAGACGTTATGGTCGCATCCAGTACCTTGTTGATTGGAAGGGGTATGGGCCAGAGGAGAGATCTTGGGTAGATGCAGAGGATGTCCATGCTCCAAGACTTCTTCGGACATTTCATGCCAAGTTTCCAACTAAACCACATAGGTGTCCGGAGTCCACCCGCAAAGGGGGGGTACTATCAGCGTCCGGAGTCTTACCAGTACGCTGGGGCCGCGGGGCTGACTTCCTTGGCGTTGTGCGGGCAGCGGCGGAGGTGGGCTGCTGCGCCGGATCCTTGGGCAGCAGTAGCGGCGGTGAGGGGGTCCGCTCGTGGCGGCGGGACGCCGCTACAGCAGGTCGCTCTCGCTGAACCGTTGCTTGGACAGGGCAGTGAGCAATGTGGCTTTGCAAAAAGGTCTGCATTACTGGGCGCCGCCATGTTGGAGACCAAGTTTTAAGCATAGTTCCTGTTTCCTGTTTCTTCCAGCCAATCCAGGGGAAGCTCTCCCTATAAAAGGGGGCTGGTTTAGGACAGGGATGCCAGTGCTTCAAGTTACAACCCTGTTGTAGGTGCTTTAGCCTGTGCTCCCAGGATTCCTGCTGTATCTTGGTTCCTCCTGATCCTGCTTGGTCGGTTCTCTGTTGCTGCTGCAGCCCTGCCGTTTCTTGCCTGCTACTGCCTGTGGAAGCGCTCCTGGAAAACCCGGTCCAGTAAGACTCTTTGGGCACAGTCGGCCCCGGGTCTTCTGCCTCGTCTTTCAAGCCACACTCCACAGATCTCCTTCACCAGCCACGCCTTTGTACCACTGACCAATGCCTGCAGATTATTATCTTCAAGCCTCGTTTTCTAAACCACAGTCCACAGTCCTTGTCTCCAGCCACGTTTTCAACTACCATCCACAGTTCCACAGTTCATCATCTACAGTCTCGTCTTTCAAATCACAGTCCGCAGTTCTTCACCTCCAGCCACGTCTTTAACCATTGTGCTTCAGCCTCAGTTCTCTACCTCAGCCCTGTACATAATAATAAGAATTTACTTACCGATAATTCTATTTCTCGTAGTCCGTAGTGGATGCTGGGAACTCCGTAAGGACCATGGGGAATAGCGGGCTCCGAAGGAGGCTGGGCACTCTAGAAAGATCTTAGACTACCTGGTGTGCACTGGCTCCTCCCACTATGACCCTCCTCCAAGCCTCAGTTAGGTACTGTGCCCGGACGAGCGTACACAATAAGGAAGGATTTTGAATCCCGGGTAAGACTCATACCAGCCACACCAATCACACCGTACAACTCGTGATATGAAACACAGTTAACAGTATGAAACAATAGAGCCTCTCAACAGATGGCTCCACAATAACCCGATTTAGTTAACCATAACTATGTACAAGTATTGCAGATAAACCGCACTTGGGATGGGCGCCCAGCATCCACTACGGACTACGAGAAATAGAATTATCGGTAAGTAAATTCTTATTTTCTCTAACGTCCTAGTGGATGCTGGGAACTCCGTAAGGACCATGGGGATTATACCAAAGCTCCCAAACGGGCGGGAGAGTGCGGATGACTCTGCAGCACTGAATGAGCACCTCCTCAGCCAGGGTATCAAATTTGTAGAATTTTTGCAAACGTGTTTGCCCCTGACCAAGTAGCTGCTCGGCAAAATTGTAAAGCCGAGACCTCTCGGGCAGCCGCCCAAGATGAGCCCACCTTCCTTGTGGAATGGGCATTGACAGATTTTGGCTGTGGCAGGCCTGCCACAGTATGTGCAAGCTGAATTGTACTACAAATCCAACGAGCAATAGTCTGCTTAGAAGCAGGAGCACCCAGCTTGTTAGGTGCATATAGGATAAACAGCGAGTCAGATTTTCTGACTCTAGCCGCTCTGGAAACATATATTTTCAGTGCCCTGACAACGTCTAGCAACTTGGAGTCCTCCAAGTCCCTAGTAGCCTAGGCACCACAATAGGCTGGTTCAGGTGAAACGCTGACACCACCTTTGGGAGAAACTGGGGACGAGTCCTCAATTCTGCCCTATCCATATGGAAAATCAAATAAGGGCTTTTACAAAACAAAGCCGCCAACTTTGATACTCGCCAGGCAGAAGCCAAGGTCAATAACATAACCACCTTCCACGTGAGATATTTCAGATCCACGGTTTTTAGTGGTTCAAACCAATGTGATTTTAAGAAACTCAACACCACGTTGAGATCCCAAGGTGCCACAGGAGGCACAAACGGGGGCTGACTCTGCAGCACTCCTTATATAAATGTCTGAACTTCAGGTACTGAAGCTAGTTCTTTTTGAAAGAAAATCGACAGAGCCGAGATCTGTACCTTAATGGAACCCAATTTAAGGCCCATAGTCACTCCTGCTTGCAGGAAATGCAGAAATCGACCTAGTTGAAATTCCTCTGTTGGGGCCCTTTCGGCCTCACACCATGCAACATATTTTCGCCAAATGCGGTGATAATGAGTTGCTGTAACCTCTTTCCTGGCTTTAGTAAGCGTAGGAATGACTTCCTCCGGAATGCCCTTTTCCTTCAGGATCCGGCGTTCAACCGCCATGCCGACAAACGCAGCCGCGGTAAGTCTTGGAACAGACAGGGCCCCTGCTGCCGCAGGTCCTGTCTGAGTGGCAGAGGCCATGGGTCCTCTGATATAAATTCTTGAAGTTCTGGGTACCAAGCTCTTCTTGGCCATCCACGAGTATCGTTCTTACTCCTCGCCTTCTTATTATTCTCAGTACCTTTGGTATGAGAGGCAGAGGGGAGAACACATAAACCGACTGGTACACCCACGGTGTTACCAGAGCGTCCATAGCTATCGCCTGAGGGTCCCTTGACCCGGTGCAATATCTTTTATAGCTTTTTGTTGAGGCGGGACGCCATCATGTCCACCTGTGGCCTTTCCCAATGGTGTACAATCCTATTGGAAGACTTCTGGAGGAAGTCCCCATTCTCCCGGGTGGAGGTCGTGTCTGTTGAGAAGATCTGCTTCCCAGTTGTCCACTCCGGGAATGAACACTGCTGACAGTGCTAACACATGATTTTCCGCCTATCGGAGAATCCTTGTGGCTTCTGACATCGCCATCCTGCTCCTTGTGCCGCCCTGTTGGTTTACATGGGCGACTGCCGTGATGTTGTCTGATTGGATCAGTACCGGCTGGTTTTGAAGCAGAGGCCTTGCCGGCCTCAGGGCATTGTAAATGGCCCTCAGGTCCAGAATATTTATGTGTAGGGAAATAACCTGACTTGACCAAAGTCCCTGGAAATTTCTTCCCTGTGTGACTGCCTCCCAGCCTCAAAGGCTGGAATCCATGGTCACTAGGACCTAGTCCTGTATGCCAAACCTGCGGCCCTCTTGAAGATGGGCACTCTGCAGCCACCACAGTAGAGATACCCTGGTCCTTGGAGCCAGGGTTATCAGCCTATGCATCGGAAGATGCGATCCGGACCACTTGTCCAACAGGTCCCTCTGAAAAGTTCTTGTATGGAACCTGCCTAATGGGATTGCTTCGTAGGAAGCTACCATTTTTCCCAGGACTCGCGTGCAATGATGCACCGCTACCTATTTTGGCTTCAGGAGGTCTCTGACTAGAGATGACAACTCCTTGGCTTTCTCCTCCGGGAGAAACACTATTTCTGGTTTATGTCCAGAACCATCCCTAGGAACAGTAGACGTGTCATAGGAACCAGCTGTGACTTTGGACTGTTTAGAATCCAACCATGCTGTTGTAGCACTTTCCGAAATAGTGCTACCCCGACTACCAACTGCTCCTTGGACCTCGCCCTTATAACGAGATTGTCCAAGTACGGGATAATTACAACTCCCTTTTTTTTTGAAGGAGTATCAACATTTCGGCCATTACCTTGATAAAACACCCTCGGTGCCATGTACAGTCCAAACGGCAGTGTCTGGACTTGGTAATGGTAATCCTGTACCACAAATCTGTGGTACTCCTGGCGAGGATGGTAAATGGGGACATGCAGGTAAGCATCCTTGATGTCCCAGGATACCATGTAATCCCCCTCGTCCAGGCTTGGAATAACCGCCCTGAGCGATTCCATCTTGAACTTGAATTTTTGTGTTCAAGGATTTTAAATATAAAATGGGTCACACCGAACCATGCGGTTTCGGTACCCCAACCCGTGTGGAATAGTAACCCCGTCCTTGTTGAAGTAGGGGCACCTTGAGTATTACCTGCTGGGAATACCACTTATTAATTTCCTCTAGCACAGCCTCCCTGCCTGAGGGAGTTGTCAGCAAGGCATATTTTAGGAAACGGCTGGGGGGAGACATCTCGAATTCCAGCTTGTACCCCTGAAATACTACTTGAAAGAAACAGGGATCCACCTGTGAGCGAGCCCACTAATTGCTGAAATTTTTTGAGACGGCCCCCCACCGTACCTGGCTACACCTGTGGAGCACCCGCGTCATGGTGTGGCCTCACAGGAGGCGGGGGAAGAATCTTGATTCTGGGAACAGGCTGACTGGTGCAGCTTTTTTCCCTCTACCCTTGTCTCTGTACAGAAAGGAAGCGCCATTTGACCCGCTTGCTTTTCTGAAGCCGAAAGGATTGTACCTTTGTCTGTGAGGAAACCTGAGGTAAAATTATTTCTTCCCAGCAGTTGCTGTGGATACGAGGTCCCAGAGACCATCCCCAAATAATTCCTCACCCTTATAAGGCTCTCTATGCGCTTTTTAAGTCAGCATCACCTGTCCAGTGACAGGTCTCTAATACCCTCCTGACAGAATGGACATTACATTTATTTTGGATGCCAGCCGGCAAAATATCCCTCTGTGCATCCCCCATATATAAGACGACGTCTTTAATATGTTTTTATGTTTTCCAACTAGTATCCCTGTTTGACAGGGTCACCGACCACGCTGCAGCAGCACTATCTGCAGGTCTCAGTCTAGTACCTGAGTGTGTAAATACAGACTTCAGGATAGCCTCCTGTTTTTTATCAACAGGTACCTATTAAAGTGGCCGTATCCTAAGACGGCAGTGCCACCTTTTTTGACAAACGTGTGAGCGCCTTATCCACCCAAGGGGATATCTCCCAGCGTAACTTATCCACCTGGCGGGAAAGGGTACGCCATCAGTAACTTTTTATAAATTACCAGTTTCTTAACGGGGGAACTCACGCTTTCACACACACTTCATTTATTCATCTGATGAGGGAACAAAACACTGCCTGTTTTTTCTCCCCAAACCTAAAACCCATTTTTAGAGGTGCTTGGGTTAAAGTCAGAAATGTATAACACATTTTTTATTGCCGGGATCACGTCACGGATGTTCCTAGTGGATTGTGTATATGTCTCCACCTTGTCGACACTGGAGTCAGACTCCGTGTCGACATCTGTGTCTGCCATCTGAGAGAGCGGGCGTTTTTGAGCCCCTGATGGCCTTTGAGACGCCTGGGTAAGCGCGGGCTGCGAAGCCGGCTGTCCCACAGCTGTTACGTCATCCACCCTTTTATGTAAGGAGTTGACACTGTCGGTTAATACCTTTCACCTATCCATCCACTCTGGTGTCGGCCCCACAGGGGGCGACATCACATATATCGGCCTCTGTTCTGTCACCATATAAGCCTCCTCATTCAACATGTCGACACAGCCGTACCGACACACCGCAGACACACAGCGAATGCTCTAAACGAGGACAGGACCCACAAAAGCCCTTTGGGGGGACAGAGTAAGAGTATGCCAGCACACACCAGAGCGCTATATATATACAGGGACTAACTGAGTTATGTCCCTAATAGCTTTTATATAATATACTGTATACAGTGCCAATTTTAATGCCCCCCCCTCTCTTTTCCCTCTTACTGTACTGTAGAATTGCAGGGAAGAGCCAGGGAGCTTCCCTCCAGCCAAGCTGTGAGGGAAAAATGGCGCCAGTGTGCTGAGGAGATAGGCTCCGCCCCTTTTTCGCGGCCTATTCTCCCGTTTTTTATGGAATTCTGGCAGGGGTATTTACCTCACATATAGCCCCTGGGGCCATATATTGAGGTATTTTAGCCAGCCAAGGTGTTTTTATTGCTGCCTCAGGGCGCCCCCCCCAGCGCCCTGCACCCTCAGTGACCGGAGTGTGAAGTGTGTGAGAGGAGCAATGGCGCACAGCTGCAGTGCTGTGCGCTACCTTGGTGAAGACAGAGTCTTCATGCCGCCGATTTTCCGGACCATCTTCTTGCTTCTGGCTCTGTAAGGGGGACGGCGGCGCGGCTCCGGGACCGAACATCAAGGCTGGGCCTGCGGTCGATCCCTCTGGAGCTAATGGTGTCCAGTAGCCTAAGAAGCCCAATCCGGCTGCAAGCAGGCGAGTTCGCTTCTTCTCCCCTTAGTCCCTCGCTGCAGTGAGCCTGTTGCCAGCAGGTCTCACTGAAAATAACAAATTCTAAGACTATAACTTTCTAAGAGCTCAGGAGAGCCCCTAGTGTGCATCCAACCTCGGCCGGGCACGAAATCTAACTGAGGCTTGGAGGAGGGTCATAGTGGGAGGAGCCAGTGCACACCAGGTAGTCTAAGATCTTTCTAGAGTGCCCAGCCTCCTTCGGAGCCCGCTATTCCCCATGGTCCTTACGGAGTTCCCAGCATCCACTAGGACGTTAGAGAAAAATACTTTCCATTGACTCTCAAACCCCACCTACGTTCTTCATTGCTCCGTGTCCCATGCAAAGGAACTATATCCAGCCCCCTTATCTGGTTCATTCACAGCCTGCTACCTCCTCGGGCAAATCTCAGCTGCCGGATCCTCAAACCCTGCCAGACGTGACAGCCCGATTTTGAAGAAGATGTGAGGCCTGCAGAAGGGCGTTGTATATGGCCCTGAGTTCCAGAATGTTGATTGGAAGGATGACTTCCTGACTTGACCATTTTCCTTCAAACTGCACCCCCTGGGTGACTGCTCCCCAACCTCTGAGGCCTGCGTCTGTGGTTAACAGAATCCAGTTCTGAATTCCGAACCTGCGTTCCTCGACGAGGTGAGAAGTCTGTAGCCACCACAGAAGGGAGATCCTGGCTTTTGACGACAGACGGATCATCTGGTGCATGTGAAGATGTGATCTGGACCATTTGGCCAACAGATTGAGCTGGAAGGGTCTTGCGTGAAACCTTCCATATTGAAGCACCTCATAAGCGGCCACCATTTTCCCCAGAAGGCTAATGCATAGATGCACCGATATCCAGGTTGGCTTCAGGAAATCCCGAACCATCGACTGGATTACCAATGCCTTTTCCAATGGAAGGAACACTTTCTGCAACTCTGTGTCCAGTATCATTCCCAGGAATGGAAGCCTCCGTGTTGGCTCCAGGTGAGATTTTGGAAAGTTCAGAATCCATACGTGATCCTGGAGGAGTTTGGTTGAGAGACCAATGCTGTCCAGCAACCTTTCCCTGGACAGTGCTTTAATCAGGAGATCGTCCAGGTACGGAATTATGTTCACTCCCTGTTTGCGGAGTAGAAACGTCATCTCTGCCATCACCGTGGTGAACACCCTCGGTGCCATGGAGAGACCAAATGGCAGGGCCTGGAACTGGTAGTGACAGTCCTGCAGTGCAAACCGTATTTAAGTCTGATGAGGCGGCCGGCCAGATGGGAGTGTGAAGGTACGCATCCTTGATATCCAGTGACACTAGGAATTTCCCCTCCTCCAGACCTGAGATTACCGGTCTTAGAGACTACATCTTGAATTTGAAAACTCGTAAGTTCGGGTTCAATAACTTGAGGTTCAGAATCAGCCTTACCGAACCGTCCGGCTTCGGTACTACAAACAGGTTGGAATAGTACCCCTTGTTTTGCAGATGAGGTGGAACTGGAACAATGACTTGAGTCTGTACCGGTTTAAGAAGGCATGCTGCAACTCCAGTCTGTAGCCCTGGGAAATAAGATCCATGACCCAGGGATCCTGGCACGAACTTGACCAGATCTGACTGAAGAATCGTAGTCGGGCTCCCACTTGACAGCCTTCCAGGCATTGCGGTCCACCCTCATGCTGAAGGCTTTGAGGAAGCAGAACCTGAACTCTGTTCCTGAGCACCTGCAATTGCTGGTTTGCGTGGTTTACCTCTTGCGCCGCTGCAGGCCGTAGAAGCACCTCTGGATGTGCCCTTGAACTTTGCCGTCCGAAAGGACAGCAACTTAAAAGCTGAATAAGTCTTCTTGGTTAGGAGTGCTACAGAAGGAAGATACGTAGATTTACCCGCTGTAGCTTTGGAGATCCATTGGTCTAGTTCATCTCCAAACAAGGCCTCTCCCATGAATGGTAGGCCTCCCACGCCTCTCCTGGAGTCCGCGTCAGCAGTCCATTGGCGTAGCCACAAACCTCTACGTGCTGACGCCATAGCGGTGGTGCGTGCATTAAGCAAGCTTATCTTGCTTAATGCACGCAGAGTCCTGTATGTGCTGCAGGAGTAAAACAACATCCCCCCTTGGCAAGGAATCTAACCACTCAATTAGGTTACCTAACCATTTAGCAAGTGCTTTTGTGATCCACGCACATGCAATAGTGGGTCTTTGGGCCACCCCAGCAGCTGTGTATAATGATTTGAGAGTAGTCTCAATTTTACGATTAGCCGTGTCTTTTAGGGAGGCTGCATCAGGGACAGGCAATACAATCTTTCGTGACAGCCCAGAGACTGATGCGTCCACTATCGGTGGATTTTCCCATTTTTTCCTATCCTTCAGAGGTAAAGGAAAAGATGCAAGCAACCTTTTAGGGATTTGAAATTTCTTATCAGGATTAACCCGGGTGTCATGTCTCCACGCTACGCCTCTGTGTAGACCATCTGCTTAGCTGGCCACGTGGTTAGCCATAAATCATAAGTAATAAAATTGTTTTTGTAGTTTTCTCACAAAAAGGCAATTCTTCTATTTTTATGTATTAATGGAGACTTTGGGGCTGATAGTGTCGCATGCATGGCTCTCTCCCCACCCACACGGCACTGGTCACAGCTTTTCCCCTCTCAGTATAGGCCCTTGAACATTTTCAGCTCCAGGCCTATTGTGTCCTTAATCCAGCCCTGACAGTGACGACTGGATACTAGATAACGATGACTAGAACAAAATAACTTGTGAAGACTGGTCACTAGATGACTGTGGTTCAAAGGCAATAACAGTGAAGACTGGAAGCTTGATTACTGTGACTTGAGAACAATAGATGTGAAGACTGGGAACTTGATATCTGTGATCTGAAGACAATGGGGGTAATTCAGAGTTGATCGCAGCAAAACCATGGGGGTAATTCAGAGTTGATCGCAGCAGCAAATTTGTTAGCAGTTGGGCAAAACCATGGCCCTCATTCCGAGTTGTTCGCTCTGTATTTTTCCTCGCATCGCAGTGAAAATCCGCTTAGTACGCATGCGCAATGTTCGCACTGCGACTGCGCCAAGTAACTTTACTATGAAGAAAGTATTTTTACTCACGGCTTTTTCTTCGCTCTGGCGATCGTAATGTGATTGACAGGAAATGGGTGTTACTGGGCGGAAACACGGCGTTTCAGGGGCGTGTGGCTGAAAACGCTACCGTTTCCGGAAAAAACGCAGGAGTGGCCGGGGAAACGGTGGGAGTGCCTGGGCGAACGCTGGGTGTGTTTGTGACGTCAACCTGGACCGACAAGCACTGAACTGATCGCACAGGCAGAGTAAGTCTGAAGCTACTCTGAAATTGCTAAGTAGTTAGTAATCGCAATATTGCGAATACATCGTTCGCAATTTTAAGAAGCTAAGATTCACTCCCAGTAGGCGGCGGCTTAGCGTGTGTAACTCTGCTAAAATCGCCTTGCGACCGATCAACTCGGAATGAGGGCCCATGTCCACTGCAGGTGGGGCAGATGTAACATGTGCAGAGAGAGTTAGATTTGGGTGGGTTATTTTTTATCTGTGCAGGGTAAATACTGGCTGCTTTATTTTTACACTGCAATTTAGATTTCAGTTTGAACACACCCCACCCAAATCTAACTCTCTCTGCACATGTTATATCTGCCCCCACTGCACTGCACATGGGCCCTCATTCCGAGTTGTTCGCTCGCTAGCTGCTTTTAGCAGCATTGCACACGCTAGGCCGCCACCCTCTGGGAGTGTATCTTAGCTTAGCAGAATAGCGAACGAAAGTTTGGCAAAACTGCTACTAAATAATTCTTAGCAGTTTCTGAGCAGCTCTGGACCTACTCACAGATTGCGATCAGCTCGGTCCGTTTAGTTCCTGGTTTGACGTCACTAACACGCCCTGCGTTCGGCCAGCCACTCCCCCGTTTCTCCAGCCACTCCCGCGTTTTCCCCTGACACGCCTGCGTTTTTTTGCAAACGCTGGGAAAACGCTGAGTTGCCGCCCAGAAACGCCCCTTTCCTGTCAATCATTTACCGAACAGCAGTGCGACTGAAAAGCGCCGCAGAAGCCACAGCAAAACTGCTAAATTTTGTGTTAAATAACTAAGCGCATGCGCCCTGCGTGCCTTGCGCATGCGCAATTTGCAACAAATTGCAGCATAGCGAAAATCGGCAACGAGTGAACAACTCGGAATGACCCCCATGGTTTTGCCTAACTGCTAACAAATTTGCTGCTGCGATCAACTGAATTACCCCCCATGTGCACTGCAGGTGTGGCAGATATAACATTTGCAGTGAGAGATAGATTTGGGTGTGTTATTTTGTTTCTGTGCAGGGTAAATAGTGGCTGCTTTATTTTTACATTGCAATTTAGATTTCAGTTTGAATACACCCCACCCAAATCTAACTCTCTCTGCATATGTTATATCTGCCTCCCCTGCAGTGCACATGGGGGGTCATTCCGAGTTGTTCGCTCGTTGCCGATTTTCGCAACGGAGCGATTAAGGCAAAAATGCGCATGCGCATGGTTCGCAGTGCGCATGCGGTTAGTATTTTAACACAAAACTTAGTAGATTTACTCATGCCCGAACGAAGATTTTTCATCGTTGAAGTGATCGTAGTGTGATTGACAGGAAGTGGGTGTTTCTGGGCGGAAACTGGCCGTTTTCTGGGAGTGTGCGGAAAAACGCAGGCGTGCCAGGGAAAAACACGGGAGTGTCTGGAGAAACGGGGGAGTGGCTGGCCGAACGCTGGGCGTGTGTGTGACGTCAAACCAGGAACGAAACTGACTGAACTGATCGCTATTTGTGAGTAAGTCTCGAGCTACTCAGAAACTGCTAAGAATTTTCTATTCGCAATTCTGCTAATCTTTCGTTCGCAATTCTGCTAAGCAAAGATACACTCCCAGAGGGCGGCGGCTTAGGTGTGCAATGCTGTTAAAAGCAGCTAGCGAGCGAACAACTCAGAATCACCCCCATGGTTTTGCCCAACTGCTAAAAAAATTCCTGCTGCGATCAACTTGGAATTACCCCCAAGGTTTTGCCCAACTGCTAACAAATTTGCTGCTGCGATCAAGTCTGAATTAGGCCCAATAACTGTGGAAACGGGATGCTTTGAAATCATGGCTGAAAGTCTCAGACTGCAAAAACGGGAGACTTGGAAACCGTGGCTGAAAGACGCATACTGTGAAAACTGGATACTTGGATATCGTGGCTGAAAGACTCGGGCTATGAAAACTGGATACTTGGAAATTGTGGCTGAAGGACTCAGGCTGTGAGGACCGAGGGTTGAGTAGCTAAGCAGCGACTCGAAAGAACCATCAACAGCTCTGGGTTACCTGGAGCCTCCACTTGACAAACAGGCAGCTGTAGGCCAAGCAATAAGAACACCTGCAGGAGCACAGAGCTGAAGCACCTTCCAGGAAGAGCAACATAAAGCACTGGCAGTGCTTTATTCAGAATCAAACCCTTTTACAAAGGTAGGCAGACTGGGATTGGCTGAGAAACCACAGTGAGTGCTGCTATCGGCTACACTGTATGCATTGGTCTCCAACATTGGGGCTTATGTAACTGCAGACACACAAGGAACCGCTCCGTTGCTTGCTGAGTCCCCTCCAGTGCCTACACCAGCCGTTTTCTCCAGTCTCACTGCAGCCCCTCATCCCGAGCAGGGACCAGCCGCCCGCCATCACAGCACCGCTATGACCCGGACAGGGAGACCCTGGGACCCAGCGCCGATTGTAACAGCCCGGACACTGACAGACTGTCACTGACACATCTTAGATATCCCAGGAACGGCAGTAGCAGGAGATGGGGGGCACTCCAGACAGGGATGCTGCATGGAGTGCACAGCAGGAAACCTGGATCCTCTTCAAGCAGGGAGTGTGACGTCATGACATCAGCATTGCTCTCCAGGCAGCCCTGCCCCATGCTAGATAGAAGGAAGAGCTGTCACGCTGCCAAGCACTGAGGATTTTGCTCGGCGGCACACGCAAGGAACCCCCCTATACATACACCTATGACCTAATGTATGAACAGTCAGTGTCACTGACTGTTACGACAACTACAGCCAGGGCTGCCATCAGAAATTGTGGGTCAACATAGGCAGCCCCCCCCCCCCCCCCCCCAAAATAATTGATAAATAAATGATATAAATGAAATTCCCCTGACACCATATTAAGTCTCCACAGTAATGCCCCTGACACCATATTATGCCCCCACAGTTATGCCCCCTTCACCATATTATGCCCCACACAATAGTGCCCGACACCATATTATACCCCCACAGTTATGCCCCTGCCACCATACTATGCTCCACTGTTATGCCCCTGTCACCATATTATGTCCCAGTACCTGGTTCTGCTCATTGTCAGAGGTTTTGCTCATTGTCAGGGGTTCTGCTCGTTGTCTGCGGTTTTTCTCATTGTCAGGGAAAAAGCAACCACCACCACCACCACCACCATGGGTCTGCTATAACCAATGGCCGCCTCCTTTCTCTAGCATTTAAATAACTGTCTCCTCTGAGGCGGTGGCCATTTTGGGAGGCACACTTTCAATACTAAGAGTGAGGGCCCTCTCAGTAGCGGCGGCAGGTGGAATGCGGTCCAGGCCCTCCACTCTCTGTTTCCAGGACAGTTGTGTCCCCAACACCCCCCTGATGGTGGCCCTAACTGCAACTATCGATTTCTACAGCTGCAGTTGTCATTTGTCCATTCACAACAAAAGGGACAACTCTGTCCCTGGCTGCAGTGGTTGCAGGCTCCGGTCAGCACAGGAGATCTTGTGATAGTAGCGAGATCTCGCGCATGCCTAGTGGAGCCGGCCAGTAGGAGAGACACAGAGCATCAGCACTAGCAGGGACGTGCGGTGAGCTAAATGGCTCAGGAGGTACTGGCTAGCACGAGAGCCAGATTTACACACAATGGGGTAAATTTACTAAGATTCGTATTGTTACCGATTTGGAGAGAGAATCATCACAAATGACATCGAAAGTGTAAAACTGCAACTTTTTGAATTGATTACGACTAATTTACTAAGCTGTCGTATTTGTATTTTTAGTGTTGTCCGATGTCGATGTCATTCGTATTTTTTTGATGTGTAATGCGGCCGATTTTGTGGTTTTGCGGCCGTGTTCTTAGTGTTTTTTTACGACTGCGTTACATGTCTGTTACGGCAGTGTTTTTCCGTTTCCGGCCGCGTTTTTTTCCTAAGTTTCGTTTTTGTCACTCGTCCGTTATTGGTTGTATTCGTGATGGAGGAGTGTCTGTGCACATTACTATAAAAACGCCCCAAACCGTCCGCACCTCGTGGGTTTAGCTAGTGGAGAGGAGAGAGGAAGGTGTATTAGGAGTTGGTGAGTTTGGTGGAGTTTTTGGTGGTTTTGGAGCGGAGTTTTGCGATTGTTGAGTGCTGTACTGTGTGTGTAAGTAGTCTTGTCATACTTGTTCGTTGTGTAGTTTTTTCAAAGTTTGTCTACTTTTTTGTCCTTGTTTTTTTTTTTCAAGTCTATTGTCATTGTTTGTGAGTGAGTGAGTGAGTGAGTGAGTGAGTGAGTGAGTGAGTGAGTGTGTCTGTGTTGGGTGTGTGGTGTGTAGTGGTAGTGGAGGAGTGTGTTATCTGTTTTTTTTTCTCTGTGTTTTTTGTAGTTATGTCTCAGTCAGAGGTCAGTGTGGTGGAGGAGGTTAGTGAGAGGGAGGAGGTGAGTGAGGTGGAGGAGGTTAGTGAGAGGGAGGAGGTGAGTGAGGTGGAGGAGGTTAGTGAGAGGAAGGAGGTTAGTGAGGAGGAGGAGGGAGTGCCTGTTGCAGCGTTCTCCAGTGATAGTGATGGTGCTGTGGCTCCGCAGCCACGCACCACTACCAAGACTGGGCGCAATGTGAAGTTCAGCTATGCTGAAAACATGGCTTTGGTGCGGGAGCTGATGAGGCATCATCGCCAATTGTTTGGGCAGGATGCTGCCAAGGTGTCCTCACGTAGGAAGTCTGTCCTGTGGGGCAAAGTTATAGCAGCAGTCAATAGTGAGGGTGTGGTGAGGCGGACTGAGGACACGTGTAGAAAAAGATTTTATGACATCAAGCGCCGTGTCAAGGCCAAGATGGCCAAGGAGGCCAAATCAGCCCGCCTAACCGGGGGTGGACACCCTTTCCGTGCCACTTTTCGTGATTGGGAGGAGCCTGTGCGGTCACTTATTCCTGCAGAAGTGGTGTCAGCGACTCATGTACGGGATTCGGACCGTCCAAGGCAGGATGGTGAGTTTTAATTTAAATTTGTTGGCTCTTGTTTTTTTAAAAATGTTAATGCTGCTAATTGTTACTGTGGGGGTCATTCCGAGTTGTTCGCTCGCAAGCGGATTTTAGCAGATTTGCTTATGCTAAGCCGCCGCCTACTGGGATTGAATTTTAGCATCTTAAAATTGCGAACGATGTATTCGCAATATTGCGATTACACACCTCGTAGCAGTTTCTGAGTAGCTCCAGACTTACTCGGCATCTGCGATCATTTCAGTGCTTGTCGTTCCTGGTTTGACGTCACAAACACACCCAGCGTTCGCCCAGACACTCCCCCGTTTCTCCGGCCACTCCTGCGTTTTTTCCGGAAACGGTAGCGTTTTTTCCCACACGCCCATAAAACGGCCTGTTTCCGCCCAGTAACACCCATTTCCTGTCAATCACATTACGATCGCCAGAACGATGAAAATGCCGTGAGTAAAATTCCTAAGTGCATAGCAAATTTACTTGGCGCAGTCGCAGTGCGGACATTGCGCATGCGCATTAAGCGGAAAATCGCTGCGATGCGAAGATTTTTACCGAGCGAACAACTCGGAATGACCCCCTGTGTTTTTAAATATGCTAACATTGGCCCTCATTCCGAGTTGATCGGTCGCAAGGCGAATTTAGCAGAGTTACACACGCTAAGCCGCCGCCTACTGGGAGTGAATCTTAGCTTCTTAAAATTGCGACCGATGTATTCGCAATATTGCGATTACTAACTACTTAGCAGTTTCAGAGTAGCTCCAGACTTACTCTGCCTGTGCGATCATTTCAGTGCTTGTCGTTCCTGGTTGACGTCACAAACACACCCAGCGTTCGCCCAGGCACTCCCACCGTTTCTCCGGCCACTCCTGCGTTTTTTCCGGAAACGGTAGCGTTTTCAGCCACACGCCCCTGAAACGCCGTGTTTCCGCACAGTAACACCCATTTCCTGTCAATCACATTACGATCGCCGGAGCGAAGAAAAAGCCCTGAGTAAAAATACTTTCATCATAGTAAAGTTACTTGGCGCAGTCGCAGTGCGAACATTGCGCATGCGTACTAAGCGGATTTTCACTGCGATGCGATGAAAAATACCGAGCGAACAACTCGGAATGAGGGCCATTGTGTTGGTAATGTCGTGCAGGCCTGTGCAACCTGTAGCTGTAAATGTGTTTCCAAACTACAAGTCCCATCATGCATTGCCAGAGTTTTGTTATTAGTGAATGTGAAATCTGTTGCAGTGCATGCTGGTATGTGTAGTTATAATACATAATCAGAGATCTTGCTTGTCTTGTCCCCAACTGTTTTTTCAAATGGCATGTTTTTTTTTTTTTTTTTTTTTTTAAAGATTAAATTTTGGCATTTTTTATAAGGTTTTTATGTTGTTTGTGTGAAATTTAATATTATAATTCTCTGCAATATATTGTGCCGAATTAAGCTATGTTTCTGGATTATTTAGTGCAACACCATCTTTTTTTTTTTTTTTTTTTTTTAAATAGAGTAATTTTTATTCACCACAAAAGTTAAAGATACAGACATTTCAGGATGCATTTCTGGTCATATTGGATAATCACATTATTCAGTCATTCATATCAGCTTTATGGTATTATACATGCATGAATACTATTCCCCACATCACCATTTCCGTGCGGCCTTCA
The DNA here is from genome assembly GCF_028390025.1 of Pseudophryne corroboree. NCBI lineage: Eukaryota > Metazoa > Chordata > Amphibia > Anura > Myobatrachidae > Pseudophryne > Pseudophryne corroboree. Next base: position 561,660,877 of record NC_086447.1, on the reverse strand, counting down.
CGCAATATGCATATTGTATGTAGTCTGTATCCAAGTTATGATTCACATACTTAACATTTTTTAGATTTTCTCCCCCCACCTTATGTGTAATTACCCCGTCTATTGAGCCGTATATAGCCCACAACCCCACTACCCCCAAACTAACCCTCTAAACAAACTCAAGCCTAGTCAACCTGATGTGTGCGTGGTGTGGTGCGACAGCTAACCACCTAAGCAACTGCGTTAGGAGAGGTAAAGGGTTCGGCCCAACGCCCCGGGGCCCAAACAGCGCTTCTGCATCAATGGCCAGTGCCCGCTACATTTGAAGGGCAAGGGAGGAGTATGTGGAAGTGATCCAAGGAGACCAAATCTTCTCGTATCTGGTAAGGGCATTATATTTCATATATACATATCGTTCTTTTAATAGGGTATCATTGATCAAACTTTTAAGAGCAGGTATTGTGGGAGGGCTGGGGGCCGTCCATGTCCGCGCGATGCACACTTTTGCAAGTGCGCATACGCTGCGGGCATACATGCTTTCCCATCTGGACCCAGAACTCGAGTCACCCACCCCCAGAATGCAAAATCTCGGAGTCAGCATTCCCCTCTGTGTTCCTGTGTGTTCCAAAATCGACCTGACCCCAGCCCAGAACACCTGTAGCGACGGGCATTCCCATATGAGGTGCCAGAATGTGCCTCCGGCAGCCCTGCACTTGGGACAAACATCAACATTATCAGACCTGAATCTGGCCAGCCTGCTCGGTGTCATGTATGACCTATGCAGAATGAAAAACTGAATCTGCTGAAACCGTAGCGATTTAGTGACCTGACTCGGATTGCCCAAAGCGCCCTCCCAGTCTTCCCCGTCTATGGGACCCAAGTCACGCTCCCAGTTCGCCCGAAGATTCGAGAGCGGGTCTGCGTGTATTGTTTGGAGGAGGTATGAGTAAGTGAAGGAGATCACCTTGACTCGACCCAAAGATTGTAGGAATGTTTTGATGGGAAATGGGAGGAGCGCCGGGGGGGAGTCTCCAAATTGCGCCTGCAAGGCGTGCCTGAGCTGTAAAAATCTGTAGAAGTGAGAGTTCGGAAGTCCAAACTCCTCCTTTAATTGTTGAAATGATTTCAATGAACCGCCACTATATAATTGGGACAGTGAGTCTATCGAATACGGAGCCCATACCTCCCCGCCCTCTAGGGACCTCAGCTCATTAAGCATTGTGGAGTGCCATAGGGGGGTGTCAGGGTCCATGCCTTCATACCCGAGCAGGCCCTTCAATGCCAGCCATATTCTCATCGCCTGAAAGACAATAGGAGGTAAAGATCTGGAAGGGTTTTCCCCCACCAAGACCTGTGCCGGGGAAAGGTCTGGGTAGTAGCACTGAAGGAACGCCCGTTCCAGCCCAGCCCCCCCCCCCCTCCCGAAGCCACATACTGATATGTGATAGCTGAGCAGCATAGTAATATAGTTGGAAGTGAGGCAAGGCCAGACCGCCGTCCCTTTTCTGTCTGGTGAGGGTGGTTAATTTAATTCTAGCTCTTTTATTGGCCCATACAAAGGAGGACAGGACGCTATTTAATTTCCTGAAGAAGGCTGGAAAAATGAATACAGGGGACTGTAGTAGAACATACAATAGTTTAGGCAGGACTACCATTTTAATAAGGCCGACCCTGCCCGTCATTGTCAGTGGTAACTTACCCCAGGCTCTAGATTTGCGCACTACTGTTTGTACTAGGGGGTCGAGGTTTAAGGGCACAAAGTCTGATGGGTCGTTTGTAATTAGAATTCCGAGGTACTTGAACTGAACTGTCCAGCACAGTGGCAGAGATATTTTCGGAACCTGAGGGAGGGAGCCTATAATGGGCATAATAAATGATTTAGTCCAATTTATGCGGAGACCCGAATACCCACCGAATGTCTCGATGACCCGCAGCACAGTGGGCATCTCTACTGCGTAGTCTTGAAGGAATAGCAACAGGTCATCCGCATAAAGGGCTATCTTGTCAGTACAGGGGCCGGTACCTATTCCCTCGATGTCCGGGTGCGATCTGATCAGGCAAGCGAGTGGCTCTATGGCTATGGCAAACAGAGCAGGAGAGAGGGGGCATCCTTGTCTGGTGCCCCGTGTCAAAGGGAAGGAGGAGGAGATGTAGCCGTTCACCAAGACCCTGGCGCGTGGATTCTGGTATAGCAATTTAATCCACTGAATAAAGTTTGGGCCGAAGCCCATGCTCCTCATGACTCCCCACAGGTAAGGCCATTCAACGCTGTCGAATGCCTTGGCTGCATCCAGCGAGACTACAGCCGCGTCCGAGGGGAAGTCGCGGGGGGCCTGCAAAATGGTGTATAGCCTGCGCAAGTTAATGGATGTGGATTTCCCAGGCATGAAGCCGGTTTGATCCGGATGAATTATGGATTCAATTACTAGGTTGAGACGGACCGCGAGAATTTTCGCCAGGATCTTGGCGTCAGTGGGGATGAGGGAGATCGGCCTGTAGGAGTCCAACAACATGGGGTCCTTACCAGGCTTTGGAAGCATTATAAGGATCGCCTCGGACATCGAGGGAGGAAGGCTGTCAGTGACACTCATTTTAACGTACGTGTCAAGCAGCTGGGGACCAAAGAATTCTATATACTGTTTATATAGTTCCGTGGGAATACCGTCACTACCCGGGGATTTACCTCTAGGAGACACCTCCACCGCCGACACCACCTCTTCCAGGGTCAGAGGTGCGTCCAGTGCGTCCCTGGCCTCATGGGAGAGTTTAGAAAGGGGAATGTTTATCAGGTACAGGTCTATTTCCTCCGTGGAGCATGTCAGTCTGCTGTCGTAAATTTCTCTGAAGTAGCCGAGGAACATCTGAGCGATGTCGGGGGTGGCATCCACCGTGAAGCCGCCTGGGTCGAGCATTTGCGCTATCGTGGTCCCAGGTCTATCATAGTGCACTAAGTGGGCCATCAGGCTACCTGGTCTGTCCGCCTGCATATATATGTTAGTAGCCCTAAACAAAAGGGAACGTGCATTTATATCTGAAAGGTGGGCCAGCCAGGCCTCCTGAGCCACAAGCCAGCGGGCCTTCAGCTCAGGAGTACCCTCTGTCAGGTAACGCATCTCCAGATCCCTACACTCAGTCTCAAGCTGTCTTTCCGTCGCCCTTCTAGCCACCTTGCAGGCTGCAATTTTGCCGATCATTGTACCTCGTAAATATGCCTTGAACGCGTCCCAGACAACCGGGGCCCGGGCCGATCCCACGTTATCTGCAAAAAATCCCTCCCATGTGGACACCAACTCCGGGCATTCGCCCAGCTGGGCCAGCCAGGAAGGGTGTAGCCGCCAGTATGACTGTCCCCTCTGACATTCCCCATTTATTGAGAGCACCAGGGGCGAGTGATCTGACACCCCCCGTGCCTCGTAACGGACATCCGTCACGCCAGGCAAAAGCCCAGGCGAGACCAGGGCCAGGTCGATCCTAGAAAAAGAGCCATGTGTACCCGAATAACAGGAGTATTGCCTGAGGCCAGGATTCCGAATTCTCCAGACGTCTACCCACTGCATACCGTCTAGAAATTCTGCGAATCTAGATCCCGATGAGGCTAAACCGCCCCCCGTCCCCCGATCCCGGGGCGCCCTCCATCTGTCTAAGGAGGCATCCAACACAGCGTTGAAGTCCCCCAAGCAGATGACAGGGGTGTGTGGGGAGGAGGCAACAAACAGGGCGGCCTTTTGCAGGACATCGTATGAAAAAGGGGGGGGAACATACACAGACAACAGGAAAAAATTACGTGAGAATAATTTACATTCTAAGAACACGTATCTACCATGCGGATCTGTATTTACCCTAATCATCTCAAACTGTACAGTCCTCTTTATCATTACCGACACCCCTCGGGAATATGAGGAGTGCGAGGAATGATATGCCCAGCCCACCCAAGGCCTACGGAGCGACAACAGCCTATTTCCCTCTAAATGAGTTTCGCTTAAACAGATTATATCCGGGCCATATTTCTTGATCATCTTAAACACTAAGGATCGCTTTACTTTGTTGTTAATGCCCCGGACATTCCACGACAAGATTTTTAAGGGAGGCATGTCAGCCAAGTCATCTGCTGGAGCACATCACTCCTATCTACCACCCGACCCCCCGGCTCCTCACTCGCACGGTCGCGCCGTCCACCGGCCCCGGACCTCAAGCCAAACCCCTGAGAACAGTGCAACCCCGCCACACCCTCCGAATGACTTATATGTAGGCTTCTTAAATTCAAAACATAAAACAGAAAAACTACTGGGGGGCCAACAGCAGCCCCCCAGCATCCCCCCTCCCCGTATACCTCCCCGAACTGTGGCATACCTAATTCCCTAACCGAACTCTAGCCCTGGAGAACCCAAAGCCTACGGCAACACTGTACTAGGCGTACAGATCAAACAACCCCAATATTTAAACCCTTATACGTTTATACGTTTATAACACTTCTCAGTAAAGTCCAGAACTGCTAAACAAGAGGAAGCTCCCCGGACTTATACTTGCGAGTTGAAGGCCCATAAAGGAAGGCGACCCGATGTCAGTCTGGAGCCAGCTGGCGTGCCCCCGGAGCATATCTGTCCAACCATGACGCCGCTTCCCTGGGCGAGCTGAAGAATTTAGTCTCCCCGTCCGCCACCACTCGCAATCTGGAGGGAAACAGCATTGAGTATGATATATTCAGGTCACGAAGGCGTCGCTTTATGGGGAGAAACTGTGCTCGGTCTTTTTGGACGTCCGCTGCAAAGTCCGGAAATGCCGACACCCGGACTCCATTCCTCATCAGGGGACCCTTCACACGTCCCAGGCGCAGGACGGAGTCCCGGTCCTTGTAGTGCAGGAATTTTGCTATAAAAGTTCGTGGTGGGGCACCTGGTGGTAAAGGCCGGAAGGGCACGCGGTGAGCCCGCTCCACTGCAAACTGAGATGTAAAGGATTCAGCACCGTATGCCTCTTTTAACCAGGATTCCAGAAAATCCTCGGGGTGTGTCCCTTCTTCTTTTTCAGGGAGGCCAACGAACCTCACGTTGTTTCTGCGGAGTCTGCCCTCCATGTCCAGGAGTTTGGCTTGTATCGTTGTGACTTGCTGTGTAACTGCGGACACCGATTGTTGCAGAGGGCCGCTGAGGTCTTCCAGGTTGGAGACCCTTGTCTCAGTTTCGCCCACCCTCTCCCGTACTCGTTGGACGTCCTGTCGTAGCAGTGATAAATCGCACTGCACCTTCTCCATCTTGTCTGATAGGCGTTGCTCGCTGGCCGCTATGGCCTCCAGGACCTGCTGGATGGAGGGTGCAGACGGCTGCGTGTTCGCCCCCGAGTCGGCCCCAGCCGATGGATCCATTCTGGCAGGGGGGGAAGGCTTAGGAGATGACTGCGTCGACTGAGATGTAGGCTGTCGGGCGAACTTCTCCAGTTTAGCCGCGGCCGCGCTCTGGCCGCCCCTCACCATCTTGTGGGGGTCCAGCAGTAATAAGAGCCCCGTTATTCAGTATCAAAAGTATAACCGTGGATGGTAAATGCAGTAACAGCAGCACGCCAGTCACTGGGATGGCCAGATGTTGTAATGAAGGGAGAAGGGGGACCTGGGGGGTCCAATGGTATAAACAAATGTGTCCAGTGTGTGGTATGCCAGCAGTATAAGCAGTAGGAGACAGGGCAGCTGGGACAGTGTCCAGTCCTCCAGCCCAGTGCAGTCTTCACCCACACTGCACCTTGCTGTATTCTGTGCCTCAGGGAGCTGCAGTTAAAATGGCCGCCCAGCACAGAGATCTCCCCCTCCTTCCCTCTCTGTACCAGCCTTCAGGGTGTCAGGTTGTCTTCTATATGTGGCCCTGGGGGTACAGGAGTGGGGTACCTCTCCTCTCCTGTGCCGCTGGTCGTCGCGTCCGCCTCGGGCGCTCGATCGTGTGCGCGCGCGCACGCGCCCGGCGGAGCTTCAAAATCGAGGCCGGGGACTGAGCTGCGGCCTAGGCCCGGAGTCCGGGCGGCCGCTGACGCGGGCCGGGAGCGCTCGTACACACGCTCCACAGCCTCCCCAGCACCGTCAAGCAGGAGATCAGTCCAGAGGAGAGCAGGATCGGGGCCCCAGGATTGTTTCAGGATTAATTATCCAGGGAGCTCCTCGATCCTGCTGCCTAGTCCTCTGCCGCCGTGGTCACAGTGCAACACCATCTTAATTTAACAATACACACCCAATTAATTAAGCCAGAATAGCTTAAACATAAAATAGTAAACTTAACATTAGGTGCAAGATGTTTACATTACAATAATGATTTTCAGATAACAATGAGTATTCAAAGTATGGTCATAATGTTTTGTGCAATTTTTCAACAGTATGCCAGAGAAGCGCTACAGACAGGCCACAGCCAACTGATGAAGCTGCTGGGAATGCAGGTAAGAAATCAGTGTAGTCACATATTCTGCAAACACATAGAACCACAAAATATTAATGTTGCTATTTTCACATAGGTTCTTCTTCTGCAAGCCGCCCTCCTCTAAGGCGGCCATCACAGGGCTCTGTGACTGTAACTAGGAGGCCTAGTAAGACGCGGCGTGTGGAGTCGGAATCTGCGCCTCCTTCTTCACCACCCAGGCGGCGCATCTCGGCAGTCTTGCCCCAGCCACCACAGTCAATTTTGGCTAGTCCCCAAAATGATGAGCCACGATCACCTCAGCTGTCTGGTGAGTAAAAACTTAAAAGAAATACATTCAAACATTTAGACACAGTACATTTACTATGATGTGAGCTCAATTTGAGATGGCATGTTTCCCGTAGCAACCAATCATATTCCAGGTATTATCTTCTTGAAGGTGCAAAATAAATGTGAAATAAATTCTTATTGGTTGCTATGGGCCACATCTCATTTTAAATAGAACACCCATCTTACTAAATTGAACCCACAGACGTACACAGAAAATGAATAGCGGGTTTTTCACCGGACTTAACCCCCCCCTCCTCCACAGCATTATAGTGTTCTCACACCTCCCCTGTCCGGGATGTAGACTGCTTACCTGATGCGCTCCTCTGGTCCGTCCAGGTGAGAAGTCTATATCCAGGACAGGGGAGGTGAGAGAACACTATAATGCTGTGGAGGGGGGGGAGTTCGGTGCGGAACCCGCCAGTCAGTCTCTGCGCACGCCTGTTATGGCACATATGTTTTTTTAAAGGAAAGATTCCTAGTTTAAAAAAACACACCTCAAATAAAAAAATAAAATAAATATTATTAAGTATGGAATGTTTAGGACAAGCAAAGATATTTAATTATAACTAAACAGTGCCTGTTGGCCACCCCATACAGAACCAACCTTCATGGGAGACGATGACCAACAGGAACCAGACCCACAGGCAACCTATACACTGCACCTTACGCCCGTTGTTCCTACCCAGCCAACCCAGCCGCAGGATATGCCCCAAGCCTCCTTAAGTCCACAATTGATACCAACTCCACCCCAGCAACAAATGTCCGCAGACTTTTGGTCCAGTTGGGCAACACAACAGTCCAAAAACACTGCCTGCCTGAACACACACACACAACACCTTGCCAGTCTGCCCCATCATCTTCCGCGCATTAGTCGGAACTCGGGCAGACTGATTGTTCAGGTAGGCAGAATTGCTACATCGATGGAGCAAATCAGGGCGGACAACACGCAAATGCTGGCAAATATGACGCGCATCATGGATGAGCAACAGCGGCAGCAACAAGCCCTGATACAAGTGATCCAACACAATCAGGTAGTGAATGAGACTTTGTCTAGGATTGTGGCCAGCCACACTGCCAGTAATAATCAACTGAATGCCAGTATACATAACTTGAGCCAAAGCATCACTCTGATGTCAGCACAACATCTCAGCTCCAGCTCAGGAACGACTACCCCTAGCCAGACCCCAGTTACCTCCCCTGTTCGACGATCATCCAGAACACGGGCCAGCGACCCTGCTCAAACCTCGGCACCCAGCACACAAAAGAAAAAATAATGATTCTGACATGACATTTGTGTAACACAATAAAAATTTAACTATTGTCTTCACAAAAAATCCTGTGTCCGTGTCAAACATTGGAAAACACGCTATGTGTGTATGGTTTAATGGGGTAATGAGTGACAATGTTTTTATACAAATAAAAAAAAAAAAGTACACACCAGTATAAAGAACAAACAATACTGTGTTCTAAGACCTACCAGAAGCAACACTTAGACATAGACGTGTATGTATTTTTCAACTCACCTGTTTCAAAAATTTAGAAAAGGTTGGCTGGGAAATACCAATGACGTCGCCTGTCACAGCCTGGAAGCTGCCAGTAGCCATAAAGTGCAACACAGCCAGGAGTTTGTGCAAGCCAGAGACAGAGCGTGAGCGTGCTGTCTCAGGGTCTAGTCCCAGTTTGACAAGGTCATACAGACGGAAAATGTTGGATGTTTTTAGGGGAAACATCTGTATGACCCTATCATCAGACAATGCGTTTAAGTTTAAACGTCCCCTAAACAAACGTGGCTGGCGCAGCCTCCGCGGCACCTGTTCAACCTGCTGACCATGTTCACTTACCTGGGCCAGATTTCTTGAAGAGTCATGGAGCACTCTCAGGTATCCCCCAGCAAACTAAAAATCTGTTGCACACACCACAGCAGCCATTTCAGAGTGAGAGATATTCAAAATGTTCCTGGGACCCTTTTATAGGGCCAAACATCCAGGTGTGAGTAATGGATAATTGACTACACATGTAAACACGCTTCTCAAAAGCAGGTCTGTTTTTTTTAGGACTTTTTTACGAAATGTATTTTTTCACGACCGCAAATGCATTTTCACGGTAGACATTACAAATACGAATGGTTAGTAAATGACCGAGATTCATATCTAAACAGCCGCGTTTTGACCGATGGTGTATTCATTCGTATTTTTAAACTTGAACTTCCAAAAAAATATGAATGCACTCATCACTGCCGTGATTTCAGTTTAGTAAATTACCGAGATGACACTTTGAAGAAAAAACGGCATCTCGGTCAAAATCGGGACCTTAGTAAATATACCCCAATATATGAGCCAAAGGGTACATGGGGGCATTATACAAAGGTGCAGCAGTATAAACTCCTGGAAATTTGGTGAGTTTTGATCAGAGATGTGCAGAAAAGGTAGGCAGGGAAGGTACTGCCTCACCTGCCATAGACTTTTTTACTTCAGAGTTTTGGCTATAAAAATGATTAGAATAATACAAAGAAGTTATTTCAAACATATTCTTTATATTTTCCATATACCTTATACAGTCAAAACTCTGGTGCAAACGTTAGTATGACAGGAAGGCTCTGCCTCACCCCACTGCACGTCACTGAGCACTAGACTGATGAGCTGTGGACTGTGACAGGGATCACTGGAGGGGGAAGTGTACCTTCCTGCATCGCCCTGATAAAGAGGAGAAGCAGGAAGTTCTATCCTGAGTGTGTACACACGGTGAGATAAATCTGTGAGATTTTGACTATATAGTCAAAATCTTATGAAAAGTTAGTGCATATCTCATGGTGCTAGGCAGCTTGCGATACAGATTCGATCCCAATGCGCGCTCCCGTGGGGTCGGTATCGTAAGGCTAGATAGACTGTGCAGGTAAGTCAATCTTGACTATCTAGTGTACTATCTAGTACAAAGTATAGTCAAAATTGGCACTTAGTCAAAATCGTACAGTGACAAATTCTCAAGCACAGATAGTCAAAATCTGTACAATCTGTGCTATCTGGGCTCTGGGGGAGTTCAAGGGAAATCGCATAGTCAAAATCGAACATAGCAAGGATCTCACCCTGTGTACACACCCTTATGGGTGTTATTCATACATACCTACTTTTTGGCAGCTCTCTCCGGGAGAGAGCTGCCAGGACGGCTCAGTGGAGGGGCTGGGCTGAACAATGATGAGAGGAGGAGGCGTAACGGGGTGTGGCGGAGGAGGGGCAGAGGCAGAACGAGGGCGGGGTTACAGCGGGACACTGCTTAAGCCATGCCCCCGCTCTGTAATGCCGCTATAACCGGCATTTTACAGCAGGGGGCGTGACCATGATGACGCGATTCAACAAGAATCGCGTCATCTACTGTCCGGACCGCCCCACTTTACTATCAAAGTGGGCGGCCGGGCAGGGGGGTACCGAAAAACCGGGAGACTTGCCTGCTCTTCCGTGGGGCCAGGAGGGTCACCCGATTTTCGGGAGCCTCCCGGCCATTCCGGGAGAGTAGGCAAGTATGGTGTTATTTTCCCTCCAAAAGATAGGTACAGCTCACACTAAGTTCAGTGGGACACTTTGTGTGGAACCACAAGTCTCAGCCAGACTGCTTGCTGTAGGCTGCTTATCCTTTATCTGCAACACACTGCTCAGTGGTGTCTCCCATCTCTCCACAGCTCCACCTTTAACCTTCCAGCTGCTCTTTTGGGTAGTTTTTTTTTTTTTTTTTTAATCAACTGTTTTAAAACAGCACTCGCTTTGACTATATGTCATTTTTAAAAATGGCCTAATTTGAGTAGGATCTCACTGGCCAAGAAATGTCTGTCATCAGAATTGCCTATAGAATCATAGTTTTTGAAAGCAGCATATTATATTTGGGTGGGGCAGGTCTTGAAGGGGTCTATTTACTAAGCCTTGGATGGAGCTAAAGTCGACGGAGATAAAGTACCAATCAATAGGCTCCTAACTGACATGCCACAGGCTGTGTTTGAAAATAGCAGTTAGGAGCTGATTGGCTGATACTTTGGGGGTAATTCAGACCTGATCGCAGGACTGCGTTTTTTGCTGCCCTGCGATCAGATAGTCGCCACCTACAGGGGGAGGGTATATGGTGTGTGTAGGTGTGCGTTCGCTTTGTAGGAGACCTGCACTAACATCAGTTTGTGCAGTCTCTGCATTGCCCAGGACTTACTCAGCCGCTGTGTTTGTTTCATGCTAATCGGGGCCGGAGCTGACATCAGTCACCCTCCCTCAAAACGCCTTGTCCCTCCTGCGTTTCTCCGGACACTCCTGTAAAACGGTCAGTTGCCACCCACAAATGTCCACTTTCTGTCAATCACCTTGCGATTGCCTGTGCAACTGCTTTTTTTGCACCATCCCTTCACTAGGCACTGATGCCCGGTGCAGTCGTCCGACGTGCCGGCGCATTGTGGTGCATATGCATGCGCAGTTCAGATCTGACCGCCCGCTGTGCGAAAACGCACAGCAGCGATCAGGTCTGAATTACCCCCTTTATCTCCATCCACTTTATCTTCATCCGAGGCTTAGTAAATAGACCCCTATGTGATATCTCACAATTTCAGGGTATCGCACAAGGGCCCAGATTTATCAAGCCTTGGAGAGTGATAAATAGCACGTTGATAAAGTACAAGCCAATCAGCTCCTAACTGCCATGTTACAGGCTGTGGGGTCAATAATCTATCCAAATAAGGCAATATGAGCCTTATATTTATATGTTAATAGACAGTGAGACTGTCTTTTGGATAAATGCAGTGTTATTTGAGATATTCTCAGTAGAGATGAGCGGGTTCGGTTTCTCTGAATCCGAACCCGCACGAACTTCATGTTTTTTTCACGGGTCCGAGCAGACTCGGATCCTCCCGCCTTGCTCGGTTAACCCGAGCGCGCCCGAACGTCATCATGACGCTGTCGGATTCTCGCGAGACTCGGATTCTATATAAGGAGCCGCGCGTCGCCGCCATTTTCACACGTGCATTGAGATTGATAGGGAGAGGACGTGGCTGGCGTCCTCTCCATTTAGATTAGGGTTGAGAGAGAGAGAGAGAGATTGACCTGAGGCTGTGATACTGTAGAAGAGAGTGCAGAGTTTAGTGACTGACGACCACAGTGACCACCAGACAGTGCAGTTGTTTGTTTTATTTAATATATCCGTTCTCTGCCTGAAAAAAACGATACACACAGTGACTCAGTCACATACCATATCTGTGTGCACTGCTCAGCCCAGTGTGCTGCATCAATGTATATATATATCTGACTGTGCTCAGCTCACACAGCTTATAATTGTGGGGGAGACTGGGGAGCACTGCAGTGCCAGTTATAGGTTATAGCAGGAGCCAGGAGTACATAATATTATATTAAAATTAAACAGTGCACACTTTTGCTGCAGGAGTGCCACTGCCAGTGTGACTAGTGACCAGTGACCTGACCACCAGTATATATAATATTAGTAGTATACTATCTCTTTATCAACCAGTCTATATTAGCAGCAGACACAGTACAGTGCGGTAGTTCACGGCTGTGGCTACCTCTGTGTCGGCACTCGGCAGCCCGTCCATAATTGTATATACCACCTAACCGTGTTTTTTTTTTCTTTCTTTATAGTCATACTAGTTACGAGTATACTATCTCTTTATCAACCAGTCTATATTAGCAGCAGACACAGTACAGTGCGGTAGTTCACGGCTGTGGCTACCTCTGTGTCGGCACTCGGCAGCCCGTCCATAATTGTATATACCACCTAACCGTGGTTTTTTTTTCTTTCTTTATACATACATACTAGTTACGAGTATACTATCTCTTTATCAACCAGTCTATATTAGCAGCAGACACAGTACAGTGCGGTAGTTCACGGCTGTGGCTACCTCTGTGTCGGCACTCGGCAGCCCGTCCATAATTGTATATACCACCTAACCGTGGTTTTTTTTCCTTTCTTTATACATACATACTAGTTACGAGTATACTATCTCTTTATCAGCCAGTCTATATATTAGCAGCAGACACAGTACAGTGCGGTAGTTCACGGCTGTGGCTACCTCTGTGTCGGCACTCGGCAGCCCGTCCATAATTGTATATACCACCTAACCGTGGTTTTTTTTTCTTTCTTTATACATACATACTAGTTACGAGTATACTATCTCTTTATCAACCAGTCTATATATTAGCAGCAGACACAGTACAGTGCGGTAGTTCACGGCTGTGGCTACCTCTGTGTCAGCACTCGGCAGCCCGTCCATAATTGTATATACCACCTAACCGTGGTTTTTTTTTCTTTCTTTATACATACATACTAGTTACGAGTATACTATCTCTTTATCAACCAGTCTATATTAGCAGCAGACACAGTACAGTGCGGTAGTTCACGGCTGTGGCTACCTCTGTGTCGGCACTCGGCAGCCCGTCCATAATTGTATATACCACCTAACCGTGGTTTTTTTTTCTTTCTTTATACATACATACTAGTTACGAGTATACTATCTCTTTATCAACCAGTCTATATATTAGCAGCAGACACAGTACAGTGCGGTAGTTCACGGCTGTGGCTACCTCTGTGTCGGCACTCGGCAGCCCGTCCATAATTGTATATACCACCTAACCGTGGTTTTTTTTTCTTTCTTTATAGTCATACTAGTTACGAGTATACTATCTCTTTATCAACCAGTCTATATTAGCAGCAGACACAGTACAGTGCGGTAGTTCACGGCTGTGGCTACCTCTGTGTCGGCACTTGGCAGCCCGTCCATAATTGTATATACCACCTAACCGTGGTTTTTTTTTCTTTCTTTATACATACATACTAGTTACGAGTATACTATCTCTTTATCAACCAGTCTATATTAGCAGCAGACACAGTACAGTGCGGTAGTTCACGGCTGTGGCTACCTCTGTGTCGGCACTCGGCAGCCCGTCCATAATTGTATATACCACCTAACCGTGGTTTTTTTTTCTTTCTTTATAGTCATACTAGTTACGAGTATACTATCTCTTTATCAACCAGTCTATATTAGCAGCAGACACAGTACAGTGCGGTAGTTCACGGCTGTGGCTACCTCTGTGTCGGCACTCGGCAGCCCGTCCATAATTGTATATACCACCTAACCGTGGTTTTTTTTTCTTTCTTTATACATACATACTAGTTACGAGTATACTATCTCTTTATCAACCAGTCTATATTAGCAGCAGACACAGTACAGTGCGGTAGTTCACGGCTGTGGCTACCTCTGTGTCGGCACTCGGCAGCCCGTCCATAATTGTATATACCACCTAACCGTGGTTTTTTTTTCTTTCTTTATACATACATACTAGTTACGAGTATACTATCTCTTTATCAACCAGTCTATATTAGCAGCAGACACAGTACAGTGCGGTAGTTCACGGCTGTGGCTACCTCTGTGTCGGCACTCGGCAGCCCGTCCATAATTGTATATACCACCTAACCGTGGTTTTTTTTTCTTTCTTTATACATACATACTAGTTACGAGTATACTATCTCTTTATCAACCAGTCTATATTATCAGCAGACACAGTACAGTGCGGTAGTTCACGGCTGTGGCTACCTCTGTGTCGGCACTCGGCAGCCCGTCCATAATTGTATATACCACCTAACCGTGGTTTTTTTTTCTTTCTTTATACATACATACTAGTTACGAGTATACTATCTCTTTATCAACCAGTCTATATATTAGCAGCAGACACAGTACAGTGCGGTAGTTCACGGCTGTGGCTACCTCTGTGTCGGCACTCGGCAGCCCGTCCATAATTGTATATACCACCTAACCGTGGTTTTTTTTTCTTTCTTTATACATACATACTAGTTACGAGTATACTATCTCTTTATCAACCAGTCTATATATTAGCAGCAGACACAGTACAGTGCGGTAGTTCACGGCTGTGGCTACCTCTGTGTCGGCACTCGGCAGCCCGTCCATAATTGTATACTAGTATCCAATCCATCCATCTCCATTGTTTACCTGAGGTGCCTTTTAGTTGTGCCTATTAAAATATGGAGAACAAAAATGTTGAGGTTCCAAAATTAGGGAAAGATCAAGATCCACTTCCACCTCGTGCTGAAGCTGCTGCCACTAGTCATGGCCGAGACGATGAAATGCCAGCAACGTCGTCTGCCAAGGCCGATGCCCAATGTCATAGTACAGAGCATGTCAAATCCAAAACACCAAATATCAGTAAAAAAAGGACTCCAAAACCTAAAATAAAATTGTCGGAGGAGAAGCGTAAACTTGCCAATATGCCATTTACCACACGGAGTGGCAAGGAACGGCTGAGGCCCTGGCCTATGTTCATGGCTAGTGGTTCAGCTTCACATGAGGATGGAAGCACTCAGCCTCTCGCTAGAAAAATGAAAAGACTAAAGCTGGCAAAAGCAGTAGCACCGCAAAGAACTGTGCGTTCTTCGAAATCCCAAATCAACAAGGAGAGTCCGACTCCAATTGTGTCGGTTGCGATGCCTGACCTTCCCAACACTGGACGTGAAGAGCATGCGCCTTCCACCATTTGCACGCCCCCTGCAAGTGATGGAAGGAGCACCCGCAGTCCAGTTCCTGATAGTCAGATTGAAGATGTCAGTGTTGAAGTACACCAGGATGAGGAGGATATGGGTGTTGCTGGCGCTGGGGAGGAAATTGACCAGGAGGATTCTGATGGTGAGGTGGTTTGTTTAAGTCAGGCACCCGGGGAGACACCTGTTGTCCGTGGTAGGAATATGGCCGTTGACATGCCTGGTGAAAATACCAAAAAAATCAGCTCTTCGGTGTGGAAGTATTTCACCAGAAATGCGGACAACAGGTGTCAAGCCGTGTGTTCCCTTTGTCAAGCTGTAATAAGTAGGGGTAAGGACGTTAACCACCTCGGAACATCCTCCCTTATACGTCACCTGCAGCGCATTCATAATAAGTCAGTGACAAGTTCAAAAACTTGGGCCGACAGCGGAAGCAGTCCACTGACCAGTAAATCCCTTCCTCTTGTAACCAAGCTCACGCAAACCACCCCACCAACTCCCTCAGTGTCAATTTCCTCCTTCCCCAGGAATGCCAATAGTCCTGCAGGCCATGTCACTGGCAATTCTGACGAGTCCTCTCCTGCCTGGGATTCCTCCGATGCATCCTTGCGTGTAACGCCTACTGCTGCTGGCGCTGCTGTTGTTGCTGCTGGGAGTCGATGGTCATCCCAGAGGGGAAGTCGTAAGACCACTTTTACTACTTCCACCAAGCAATTGACTGTCCAACAGTCCTTTGCGAGGAAGATGAAATATCACAGCAGTCATCCTACTGCAAAGCGGATAACTGAGGCCTTGACATCCTGGGTGGTGAGAAACGTGGTTCCGGTATCCATCATTACTGCAGAGCCAACTAGAGACTTGTTGGAGGTACTGTGTCCCCGGTACCAAATACCATCTAGGTTCCATTTCTCTAGGCAGGCGATACCGAAAATGTACACAGACCTCAGAAAAAGAGTCACCAGTGTCCTAAAAAATGCAGCTGTACCCAATGTCCACTTAACCACGGACATGTGGACAAGTGGAGCAGGGCAGGGTCAGGACTATATGACTGTGACAGCCCACTGGGTAGATGTATGGACTCCCGCCGCAAGAACAGCAGCGGCGGCACCAGTAGCAGCATCTCGCAAACGCCAACTCTTTCCTAGGCAGGCTACGCTTTGTATCACCGGTTTCCAGAATACGCACACAGCTGAAAACCTCTTACGGCAACTGAGGAAGATCATCGCGGAATGGCTTACCCCAATTGGACTCTCCTGTGGATTTGTGGCATCGGACAACGCCAGCAATATTGTGTGTGCATTAAATCTGGGCCAATTCCAGCACGTCCCATGTTTTGCACATACCTTGAATTTGGTGGTGCAGAATTTTTTAAAAAACGACAGGGGCGTGCAAGAGATGCTGTCGGTGGCCAGAAGAATTGCGGGACACTTTCGGCGTACAGGCACCACGTACAGAAAACTGGAGCACCACCAAAAACTACTGAACCTGCCCTGCCATCATCTGAAGCAAGAAGTGGTAACGAGGTGGAATTCAACCCTGTATATGCTTCAGAGGTTGGAGGAGCAGCAAAAGGCCATTCAAGCCTATACAATTGAGCACGATATAGGAGGTGGGATGCACCTGTCTCAAGCGCAGTGGAGAATGATTTCAACGTTGTGCAAGGTTCTGATGCCCTTTGAACTTGCCACACGTGAAGTCAGTTCAGACACTGCCAGCCTGAGTCAGGTCATTCCCCTCATCAGGCTTTTGCAGAAGAAGCTGGAGACATTGAAGGAGGAGCTAACACGGAGCGATTCCGCTAGGCATGTGGGACTTGTGGATGGAGCCCTTAATTCGCTTAGCAAGGATTCACGGGTGGTCAATCTGTTGAAATCAGAGCACTACATTTTGGCCACCGTGCTCGATCCTAGATTTAAAGCCTACCTTGGATCTCTCTTTCCGGCAGACACAAGTCTGCTGGGGTTCAAACACCTGCTGGTGAGTAAATTGTCAAGTCAAGCGGAACGCGACCTGTCAACAACATCTCCTCCTTCACATTCTCCCGCAACTGGGGGTGCGAGGAAAAGGCTCAGAATTCCGAGCCCACCCGCTGGCGGTGATGCAGGGCAGTCTGGAGCGACTGCTGATGCTGACATCTGGTCCGGACTGAAGGACCTGACAACGATTACGGACATGTCGTCTACTGTCACTGCATATGATTCTCTCCCCATTGAAAGAATGGTGGAGGATTATATGAGTGACCGCATCCAAGTAGGCACGTCACACAGTCCGTACTTATACTGGCAGGAAAAAGAGGCAATTTGGAGGCCCTTGCACAAACTGGCTTTATTCTACCTAAGTTGCCCTCCCACAAGTGTGTACTCCGAAAGAGTGTTTAGTGCCGCCGCTCACCTTGTCAGCAATCGGCGTACGAGGTTACATCCAGAAAATGTGGAGAAGATGATGTTCATTAAAATGAATTATAATCAATTCCTCCGTGGAGACATTGACCAGCAGCAATTGCCTCCACAAAGTACACAGGGAGCTGAGATGGTGGATTCCAGTGGGGACGAATTGATAATCTGTGAGGAGGGGGATGTACACGGTGATATATCGGAGGATGATGATGAGGTGGACATCTTGCCTCTGTAGAGCCAGTTTGTGCAAGGAGAGATTAATTGCTTCTTTTTTGGTGGGGGTCCAAACCAACCCGTCATATCAGTCACAGTCGTGTGGCAGACCCTGTCACTGAAATGATGGGTTGGTTAAAGTGTGCATGTCCTGTTTATACAACATAAGGGTGGGTGGGAGGGCCCAAGGACAATTCCATCTTGCACCTCTTTTTTCTTTTCTTTTTCTTTGCGTCATGTGCTGTTTGGGGAGGGTTTTTTGGAAGGGACATCCTGCGTGAAACTGCAGTGCCACTCCTAGATGGGCCCGGTGTTTGTGTCGGCCACTAGGGTCGCTTATCTTACTCACACAGCTACCTCATTGCGCCTCTTTTTTTTCTTTGCGTCATGTGCTGTTTGGGGAGGGTTTTTTGGAAGGGACATCCTGCGTGACACTGCAGTGCCACTCCTAGATGGGCCCGGTGTTTGTGTCGGCCACTAGGGTCGCTTATCTTACTCACACAGCTACCTCATTGCGCCTCTTTTTTTCTTTGCGTCATGTGCTGTTTGGGGAGGGTTTTTTGGAAGGGACATCCTGCGTGACACTGCAGTGCCACTCCTAGATGGGCCCGGTGTTTGTGTCGGCCACTAGGGTCGCTAATCTTACTCACACAGCTACCTCATTGCGCCTCTTTTTTTCTTTGCGTCATGTGCTGTTTGGGGAGGGTTTTTTGGAAGGGCCATCCTGCGTGACACTGCAGTGCCACTCCTAGATGGGCCCGGTGTTTGTGTCGGCCACTAGGGTCGCTTATCTTACTCACACAGCGACCTCGGTGCAAATTTTAGGACTAAAAATAATATTGTGAGGTGTGAGGTATTCAGAATAGACTGAAAATGAGTGGAAATTATGGTTTTTGAGGTTAATAATACTTTGGGATCAAAATGACCGCCAAATTCTATGATTTAAGCTGTTTTTTAGGTTTTTTGGAAAAAAACACCCGAATCCAAAACACACCCGAATCCGACAAAAAAAATTCGGTGAGGTTTTGCCAAAACGCGGTCGAACCCAAAACACGGCCACGGAACCGAACCCAAAACCAATTCACAAAACCCGAAAAATTTCCGGCGCTCATCTCTAATTCTCAGTATACTATTACATAGCAATCTGAATTGAGAATTTGTCAACTACATTACAACACTGCTACATTTGTAACCCTTTAAAGACATCACTGGCAAGAATAGTCAGTGGTTGCTTGAAGCAATTACCAAACAATATTTTTATTATTATTATTATTATTATTATTATTATTATCCTTTATTTATATGGCGCCACAAGGGTTCCGCAGCGCCATAATCAAAACAGGAAAACAGTGACTTACAGTTGAAGACAATATAGGACAAGTACAGGGTAACTAAGCATAACTACACCAGTAAATGACAGAGATAAGTTCCGGGTGGCCAAAAAACTGCGGGATCTGGGCAGTTGAGGATTATTAAAGTAAGAAAAGGATAAGCACATGAGGGAAGAGGGCCCTACTCGTGATAGCTTACATTCTAAGGGAATTTTTTTTGCATCACAGGTACACATTAATCTATAGAATAAAGACAGGGTACTAGCATTTTCTTTTAATAAGACTTTATTCACGTAATTTAATTTTCTTTTTCACACATTATTCTATCCTTATATATTTTATATTTCACTCTACATGTCTCCTTTGAAGTAAAGGGACATATAATACATTATATGTGATAATATTAAAGGTATCCACATCACATATGGGTATTGAAATTTCCTTTTTATTGAATAAAAATATTAATAAAGTACCGAATAAGCCATCTTTATTAAAGAATAATTAATTTTCTTGCCTAAGGGAAAGAGTGCTGCTATTAATGTTGATTTACCTTTCTCTTCTCTTCAAAATGTTACAGGATGTGTTTGAAAAAATAACAGGAACTGGTTGGCTGGAACTTTATCACCATGCAATTTACCACTTTCCAAGGCTTGATAAATCTGGGCCAAGGCTCTAACCTTGTATAACATGGACATCAGAGGAACATTTAACTAACCTTTATTATGAGAAGAATATGAGGGGAAAATCACTTTTAGAACAACTGGTACAAAGGCATTTCTGTAATGGGTGCAATGTATTAGGTGCACTTGGGCCCCTAGGCCCACACTTACCCCTCCGGAATCCTGCGGTGGCAGCCCTGCAGAGCGGGTACAAATCACTTGGAAAATGTCCACCGCGACTATTTTTGAGTGATTTGCGCATGCGCACTGGAGATGTCCCTGGGAGCAAGGCATGGGCACCATTATCCAGGAGTCTACTAGAGAGGAAGGGGCCTGCAACGAAGGCTGCAAACAGGGCCCCTGCTTTTTAAAACGCTGTGAACCATGCTTTGATCTCCACCTTCTGTCTTTCTCCTCCAACCAAGGGCGTAGCTACCATAGTTGCAGGGAGTGCAGCTGCTATGGGGCCCAGAGCTGAGAGGGGCCCACCTTCCCTATCACCGTTACATATGTTATATACATTTTTCACCATTCTGTGGCCTTGCAAACTTCTTCATTGGGGCCTGCAATATATCTAGGTATGCCCCTGGAGCTGCACATTGTAGTACATATGTACAATGAACTTGAAGGCAATATAATGTTACATAATATGAACTGGGACACAATATGAAGTGGAGGCACTATAGTGTAGCATAATATGAACTGTGGACACTGTATGTCATAATGTGAATTGGTGATATTGTGTGACATATTATGTATTGTCAGCTTTATAATGTGAAATAACATGAACTAGGGCACTATGATGGGGCATAACATTAACAACTGCTGTGGAGAGGTGTTTCTCTAGAAACACTGGGACAGAGGCCCATTCAAAGTGTTGCTATAGGGCCCACAAAGTTCTGGCTACGTCCCTGCGCGGGGCCACAGGAGGGGTAAGTTATGTTTTTATTTCTATTTATTCCTGTGAATGGGTGGATAGGGGACCCAGTACATTGTTTTGCCCAGGGCCTACAATGCTTTTAAGATGGCCCTGGTGGAGATCCAAATTGTACTGCCAATGTACAGTATATGGTCGTAGTGATGAAGATTGACCATGAGTTGTTAGCTGATTTAGAATATCTACATATATACACATAAAGGAATGTGGGGGAAAGAAATTGAGTAAAGAAGAGTTTGAGGATTGGAATCACTCAGGAGGAGGTAGAAAGCAGCACTGTAGCAGGTTGACTTTACACCCTGGTCCAAACACCCGCTCCCCCCCTCCCCCCTCCAGCTAATGTGCATGTAATGCCATGACATCACACAACAAGCGCTGTTTTCTTTTCATCTGGAGACGGTATGTATTATATATTCCTTTCATTTAGTGCTGCTTTTATAACAATTATTTTAATGATTTGCCTCTCCAAAATTAGAGACTTTAAAGCGAGCTTCACAGAACAAGCCTATATTTCATCTGATCTCTGCAAGCTCTGAATTCATAACCTAATTCATAATATATGTTTCATCCTGGTGAAGCTGTTGCTTACATTGTTTAAAAAAATATATTGATGTATCATAAGGTTCTAAACAGCTGCTATTTTGAGACACGTATTTAAAAAATGTTTTTGCTCCTTTTGAGAATTTTATCCTATTGCAAGATTTTGTTAGAATTTTTACATTTATTCTTGATGCATCAATAATATTGTTTTACAGATAATCACGTTATTGTAAAGGATAGATTAAGTATATGTACTGAATATTTACTTAGGCATATTTATTATATACATATAGGAAGCAACATAGAGGTCCATCAAGTATATTGGGAAATTGTGCTGGTCAAGGAATTTGTTGGTTGTCTAATGATGTTAGGTCAGTACCAGTGACACTTAGTCAGGTGAGGCAGAGCCTCTCCTGTCATACTCCAGAGTTCTGACTATAAAAATGATATAAAAATATATATATTTTTTAGAAATAATCTTTATATTATTCTAATTATTTTTATAGTCAAAACTCTGGAGTATTCTTGCCTATGACAGGTGAGGCAGTGCCTAACCTACCTACCTTGTATGCACATCTCTGATCAAACCTTACCAAATTTCCAATAGTATATACTGCTGCACCTTTGTATAATTCACAAAACACAGAAAATGTGAGAAAAAGTGGTGCAACTAGACACTTCTAGAGACGTTTGTAAGAATTGCTTACACACTAGTGGATTAATACAGTAGATAACGATACACCTTCCATAAATATGGATGCTAAAAGGATAACAAAAGGACACAAAACATAGTGTAATCCAATTAAACCAGATGGTATCTTTTATTCGTTACTGGTCCCACTCACAGGGCATAGATGGTATATTTGCATGTAGAAACCATAACCTTTGTATATAACTGCTTCCACTTCATGAGGATACAGGATGTATATACTCCAATAGGCACTTAAAATAAGAAAATAGCAATAGTGCAATACCGTCTGTGTATGGGTAAAAAAAATGATTTTTTAATATAGACACTCACAAACATAAGTTAAAAAACAGCATGGAAACAGAGATGTTGCATGGACATCAGAGGCTACAGGAGACAACAGCCAGCAGCATAGATGTATAGTCACCACCAGTCCCGGTTATTTGGGAATGCCCCCACGCTGTCAGATATATCCTCCAAATCTCCCGTCAGTCCAGCACGAACAGTCCCGTCAGTCCAGAAGCCGGGACTGTTCATGCTGTAAAAGATACACCATCTGGTTTAATTGGATTACACTATGTTTTGTGTCCTTTTGTTATCCTTTTAGCATCCATATTTATGGAAGGTGTATCGTTATCTACTGTATTAATCCACTAGTGTGTAAGCAATTCTTACAAACGTCTCTAGAAGTGTCTAGTTGCGCCACTTTTTCTCACATTTTCTGTGTTTTGTGATTTATGCTGAAACCACGGTGAAGGTTTCTCTTGTGGGATTAAAGGCTGCCACCTAGTATAAGCGCAAGAAAGATATTTTTTGTTTGGTTGACTGGCACCTTTGTATAATGCCCACATGAACCTTTTTGCTCATATATTATATGTTATATTTAGGGGGAAATTAACCACAGCTAATTGATCCCCAGAGGTATAGGGTGTCCCATATATAGGGTGATTCTGTAATAGTTTGAATTTGACATGAGACACCCCCTAAATTTTTTCCTTTTGGTATAATAAAAGCATATGCGAGGTTTGAGCTCCATCGGACTACTCCAACTCGTGCCTCAATGACTTGAAAATAAGACAATTTTGATAAAATGCTATAAATTATTTATTTGGATTGCAATAACAAAGTAACCACATTTATACAGGTATAATGTAGTAATGTTCTAACACTAAAGGGGTCATTCCGACCCGTTCACACGCAGCGGTTCTTCGCTGTGGTGCGAACGGGTCTGGAATGCGCATGTGCGGCGTGTGCATTGCTCACGCACGTCGTTGCTCGGTGACAGAGGTTGCCAGGCAACGACACTGACAGAGAAGAAAGCACTCACAGCGGCGACCACAAGAAGATGGACAGCAAGAGGGCGTTCCGGGGCGTCAACTTACCATTTGCTGCTGTTTTCGGGGAGTGGTAAGTAAAACGCAGGCGTGTCCAGGCGAACGGAGGGCGGAGGTGTGACATCAAAGCCGGCCCCATCATCGCTGGATCCGTCGCACAGGGTAAGTATGTCCAGGGCTGGTCTTGTTTTGAGTGAAACTTTTTTAGCATAGCAGGGAAGCACAAGCATTCGCACCCCTGCTATGCTAAAATACACTCCCCCATAGGCGGAGATTAGTTGATCGCACCAGCAGCAAAAAGTTGCTTGGTGCGATCAACTCGGAATGAGAGCCTAAGTTTCTATTAGTCTAACAAATTAAGCGACAAATGTTCCTTTGTGCAGGATTTTACTTCCCTGCATGTGTGCTGAGAAACCAACAACAAATTCTGAAAATTGTCTTCACTCTTAACTTGACTGAGGTACTGTTTGGTCAAAGCAACTTCCCGTTCAGTTAGATCATTCACAGGCCTGCTTAAAATATCTACATTGATTCCACTCAGCAGGACCTTCATCTAAATAAAATCAAATGGCAAACCAAACATCTTCAAAATACATACAGATTCTGTAGAAACTAATACTCTTTGACATTAAAGGGCCCTACACATTAATAGATCCGCCGCCGAGCTGCCCGATGGCGGATTTGGCCGACGGATGACCTGGCAGCGGGGCGGGGGGGGGGGGGGGGCAGTGACGGCGGGAGGGAAGGTTCTTCACTCCCCCCGTCACCCGGCTCCATAAAAGTGCAGGCAAACATGGACGAGATCGTCCATATTGGCCTGCATGCACAGCCGACGGGGCACCAGCGATGAACGAGCGCGGGGCCTCCACACTGCACGATATGAACGTTATCTCGTTCAATAATGAACAAGATCATTCATATCTTGCAGTCAAATCGCCCAGTGTGTAGGGCCTATAAGTGAGGTACATCTTTAAACGTAACAGCCAGGCACATGTTCTTTTTTGTCGCAGAGATGGGTGAATTTTCACTCTCATCCAAATCAGCAAGCATGGCTGTGACCATGCTGCGTTTTGTCTCCAAAGGGACAGCATCATCCAACAGAGCCAACCCAGCCAATTCAGGGGTCAGATACCAAATGTGAACACAACATTTTTTCACAGCCTCTTCTAAAACTCTCTTGTTGACATCGCCATGAAATTAAAATCATGGTACGAGGCACGAACAGCACATGCTTTGAACCATGCTTTGACGTACACAGTTGTTACTAACAAACAGAAGTCACGCAGTCCCACTTCCTCACAATGCAACACTTTAAACTGGTCTTTAAAGAGCAAGACCGTCAAATAATCTATTATTTGAGCCATGAAATAGGCATCGCGAATGGCACCAGGCAGGGTGAATTTGATACCTCTTGCAGGAGTTCCACCCAAATACAGGTGAAACTCAGAAAATTAGAATATCATGCAAAAGTTTATTTATTTCAGTAATTCAACTTAAAAGGTGAAACTAATATATTATATACAGTAGACTCATTACATGCAAAGTGAGATATTTCAAATTTGATGATTGTGGCTTACATCTTAAGAAAACTCAGAATCTATGTGAATCGATGGGGCTTTGCCAAGAGAAAGATGAGAGACATGAGACCAAACAATGCAGAAGACCTGAAGGCTGCTAATCAGGCATCCTGGTTTTCCATAACACCTCAGCAGTGCCACAGGCTGATAGAATCCATTCCACGCCGCAGTGAGGCAGTAACTCAAGCAAAAGGGGCCCAAACCAAGTACTGAGTACATATGCATGATTATATTTTACAGAGGGCCGATATTTCTGTATTTAAAAATCCTTTTTTTATTGATTTTATGTAATATTCTAATTTTATGAGATTTTGGATTTGGGGTTTTCTTAAACTGTAAGCCACAATCATCAAAATTATACCAAATAAAGGCTTGAAATATCTCACTTTGCATATAACGAGTCTATATAATATATGAGTTTCACCTTTTAAGTTGAATAACAGTAAATAAATGAACTTTTGCAAGATATTCTAATTTTCTGAGTTTCCTCTGTATACAAGTTCGAGAAATTCTCTGTATCGTCCCAGTAGTGTGTCTCCTGTGACAAAGAAAAAAATCATTTACTAGTTTATATTTAGTAATCGGTAAGTATTTAATGTGCTTTACTCTCCTTACCTGGAGCTTTTCCATGACAAAGGAGAGTACTACCTCTACTTTCTGTTTCAGATGAGCTGACGAGTGTCTGTGGATCCCTGTGAGTTTTGTCTACTTCTTCCCAAGAGTCATGGAACCTCTTAAAGAGAGTTATGTCAGGGCCATAGGATACGGACATGGTCAACTCGAAAACAGCCTTCAGAACCACCTCGAACATATGGGGATAGGGAGATAATAGGGTGTGAGAATCAGAAAGTTAGAGATTTTGGGAGATTTATCATTTCTCCTGTTTTTTTAAAGTGGCAATCATTTACATTGCAAAACCAGGTTGGTTTTCCCATGTAAATGATTGCCATTTAAAATCCAGGAGAAATCTCCCATAATCTCTTACTTTCTGATTCTCACAACCTATTACACCCCCCCCCCCCCACCCCCCACCCCATGGTGTTGACAGTCTATGTACATACTGTAAGGTCTTGGTCAAGCATTTTCTCCAAAATAACGCAGGCACCACTTACGGAACCTGCAAAAGATGTTTGGTCAAGTATAAGAAAATGACGGAATATCTGCATCCCTGAACTGAACAATATATGCTATTCCTACCTGTGTTGCTGCTTGTAGTGTACGTGCACATTGGGGGTCATTCCGAGTTGTTCGCTCGTTATTTTTTTCTCGCAACGGAGCGATTAGTCGCTAATGCGCATGCGCAATGTCCGCATTGCGACTGCGCCAAGTAAATTTGCTATGCAGTTAGGTATTTTACTCACGGCATTACAAGGTTTTTTCTTCGTTCTGGTGATCGTAATGTGATTGACAGGAAGTGGGTGTTTCTGGGCGGAAACTGGCCGTTTTATGGGTGTGTGCGAAAAAACGCTACCGTTTCTGGGAAAAACGCGGGAGTGGCTGGAGAAACGGAGGAGTGTCTGGGCGAACGCTGGGTGTGTTTCTGACGTCAAACCAGGAACGAAACTGACTGAACTGATCGCAGATGCCGAGTAAGTCTGGAGCTACTCAGAACTGGTAAGAAGTGTCTATTCGCAATTCTGCTAATCTTTCGTTCGCAATTTTGATAAGCTAAGAGTCACTCCCAGTAGGCGGCGGCTTAGCGTGTGCAAAGCTGCTAAAAGCAGCTTGCGAGCGAACAACTCGGAATGACCCCCATTGCTTGAACTTTCTGTGAGAGACCTCATTCATTATTTATTCTTCAAATATGTCGAAACGTATCTTTGATCTTACCACAAGGGTCAGTGCGCACGGCACAAATTTATACGGAAAATTGTAAAATGTGAAATATTCAAGCCTCTTGAGGCATGGGCAGGAGATTGAGCTCAGATTGCGCATACATTCTTACTATACCAAAAGGAAAAAATTAGGGGGTGCCCCTGTACATATTCGAACCTCCAAAAATAAGAGACACCATACCTCGGGGGCTATTCAATTAGCCCCGACGCCAGCACTTAACAAGTGAACTTTTCACAGATTCCATTCATTAACTCCCGATAATCCCTGTTAATGCCCATTAACACATGAAGTTAATGGGCATTTACAAGCCTAGCGGGACAAGTCGAAAGGCTAATTAAATAGCCTCCACATTATTACCTCTGTTAATTACCCGCTATAAAGTACAGTGGGCAATTGAATCTCCCCTTTAGTCTTTAAAATTAGTATAATTAACTGGGCAAAAAAAATCTCCATGTATCTCTATTTGTGAACAATAAAAACAAAAGAATAATAATAGAAAGTGAGTAAGGAGGATAAAATAAGAATAAAAAAAAACATTCTAAAGCTTTTTAAATACACTAACTAGAAGTGAAAAGACAAATAATTTAGCATGGCACTATAAATTGAGAATCACCCACTTCACTAGGGAAGTAAGCAAATCTGGAGGCTGGCATACTGTATCCGAAGTACAGAAGAGTTTATTGAGATTTGGAAGTTCCAAAGACATTTGGGGAAGATAGACAAGTATGCTATGGTTTATATTTTAGTAGTAACAACTTTGTTTGGAGAATGGAAATATATTCACAATGTGTGTTTCTGCTTCTGCTTTTATATTCACAATACCTGTCTATGTTATTGCACTGATGTAAAGTTAT
This sequence comes from Pseudophryne corroboree, assembly GCF_028390025.1. NCBI lineage: Eukaryota > Metazoa > Chordata > Amphibia > Anura > Myobatrachidae > Pseudophryne > Pseudophryne corroboree. Next base: position 561,633,282 of record NC_086447.1, on the reverse strand, counting down.
TAGACAAGTGGGAGTTTCTCATAATTCTTTCACATGGGCAATGAAGTTCCTTATACAACCCCTCAGGGGTTAAAGTAAGCCGGAACGGGGCGGAACTGCGTTCCGTCAGTTCCACTTGGAGACGGAACACAGTTCCGCCTCCTCCGGCTCACCTAACCCGCTGTGTGCAGTGCTGCAGGGAGATGCCGGGCGCCCACTGAGATTGCGTTACCAGCGGGCGCCCAGCGGCAGGAGCACAGTACTGAGCTCCGGCTTCCGGCACTATCACTGTGCGCTGTGCATAGTGCCGAGGAGCGGCCGGCGAGAGAGGACTGCAGCGGTCTGGAAGCGGGAGCGGGGCTCGGTAAGCAGGGGTTAAAGTGGGCCGGAACGGGGCGGAACTGCGTTCCGTCAGTTGTATTGGGAGGCGGAACAAGTTCCGCCACCTCCAGCCCACCTCTTGCCCGGCCACAGGACTCTGTACATGGTCAGGCAGTTCTTCCTGATTGACTCGGCTGTCATACCTGCCGTCACAGTGCACCGCGCCTCCCTCGTTAATATATGAGGTGGGTATGCAGCGATGCACACAGTCTATTTTTGCCCGCCAGCCCCGCCTCCGCCTGTCCCCCTCACGCTGGCAGCAGGAATAAAACGGCACCTCCTGTTCGTCTCTCTAGCCGCGCAACGGGGAGGAGTTGTTGGCGCAGTGAGACGAGACGCCAACACCCATGCAGACACAGTTAAAAAGAAAGAGGTAGGAAAGGGGGAGCCACATAGGGGAAGCTGTTTGATTTGTGTGGGTTAAAAAGTGCTGCGGGGGATGGGGTGGGCGGGGAGGTGTTTAAAGGGTTATATGTACTGTGGGAGTGGGGATTATGTGTGGGATTATATGTGCTGGGAGGGGGGAGCTGTGTGTGGGATTACATGTGCTGGAGGGGGGAGCTGTGTGTGGGATTACATGTGCTGGAGGGGAAGCTGTGTGTGGGATTATATGTGCTGGAGGGGGAGCTGTGTGTGGGATTATATGTGCTGGGAGGGGGGAGCTGTGTGTGGGATTACATGTGCTGGAGGGGGAGCTGTGTGTGGGATTACATGTGCTGGGAGGGGGAGCTGCGTGTGGGATTACATGTGCTGGGAAGGGGGAGCTGTGTGTTGGATTATATGTGCTGTGAGGGGGAGCTGCGTGTGGGATTACATGTGCTGGGAGGGGGGAGCTGCGTTTGGGATTACATGTGCTGGGAGGGGGGAGCTCTGTGTGGGATTATATGTGCTGGGAGGGGGAGCTGCGTGTGGGAATACATGTGCTGGGAAGGGGGAGCTGTGTGTTGGATTATATGTGCTGGGAGGGGGAGCTGCGTGTGGGATTACATGTGCTGGGAAGGGGGAGCTGTGTGTGGGATTATATGTGCTGGGAGGGGGGAGCTGTGTGTGGGATTATATGTGCTGGGAGGGGGGAGCTGTGTGTGGGATTATATGTGCTGGGAGATGGAGCACATCTACTGAGGCATAACTACAGGGGCACATCTACTGGGGCACTTCTGACTGGGGGCATAACTACTGGGGGGAAATCTACAGGGGGCATAACTACTTGGGCATTACTACTGGGGCATTACTACTGGGGGGCACTACTAATGAGGGCATTGCATAGGGGGCACCTAATAAGGAGCATCACTCCTGGGGACATAAGGGGCACTACTACTGGGGGCACTGTGTAAGGGGCACCAATAGTATGGGCACTACCACTACAGTGGACATTGCATAAGGGGCACTATTACTGAGGGCATTGTATAAAGGGCACTACTTCTGTGGGCATTATGTGTATTTGGGGTGCTACTACTGTGGGCTTTGTATGTAAGGGGCACTAAAGTTTGTCATAACAATAATAATGGACACTACTATGTGATGTTGTGTGAATTAGATTGTGCTACTGTGCGGCGTAATTTGAATTGGGGATACTATTGGGTGACCACGCCCCTTTGTTATGAGACCACATCCCTTTTTAGACCACGCCCCTTTGCATCGTGCCTGCGGCGCACGCACTCCCTTTATGTCACAGGCGTGGGGGGGAGGTGAGTTCCACCACCTCTCTAGGACCACTTTAAGCACTGTCGGTAAGTATTGTGATTGTTTTCTTTCTTAGTGTAGCGGCGCATCTACAGGGGGTAAACTACTTGGGGGGATCTACTGGGGGCAAACTACTGTGGGCATTACTACTGGGGGGCATCTACAGGAGGCAAACTACTGGGGGCATTACTACTGTGGGGATCTACTGGGGGCAAACTACTGGGGGGCATCTACTGGGGGCATTATTACTGGGGGGGCATCTACAGGGGGCAAACTACTGGGGGGCATTACTACTGGGGGGATCTACTGGGGGCAAACTACTGGGGGGCATCTACTGGGGGCATTACTACTGGGGGGCATCACTACCAGGGGTGCATCTACTGGGGGACATTATTACTGGGGGCCAACTACAAGGGGGCAAGCTACTGGGGGCAAACTACAAAGGGGCTAACTACTGAGGGCAAACTACAGGAGGGCATTACTACTGGGGGCAAACTACAGGAGGGCACTACTACTGGGAGCAAACTACAGGAGGGCATTACTACTGGGGGGCATCTACTGGGGGACATTATTACTGGGGGCCAACTACAAGGGGTCAAACTACTGGGGGCAAGCTACAAGGGGGTATGCTACTGGGGGCAAACTACAAGGAGGCAAACTACAAAGGGGCTAACTGCTGGGGGCATAACTACAGGAGCGCATTACTACAGGGGGCAAACTACAGGAGGGCATTACTACTGGGGGCATAACTACAGGAGGGCATTCCTACTGGGGGCATAACTACAGGGGCAGTACTACTGGGGGCGTAACAACATGGGCATTACTATTTGGGGGCATAATTACAGGGGCTAAACTACTGGGGGCATTATACTGGGGGCTAAACTACAAGCAGGGCATAACTGCAGGGGGCTAAACTACAAGGGGGCAAACTACAGGGAGGCATTATTGCTGGCAGCTAAACTACAAGCAGGCAAAGTACTGGGGCTAAACTACTGGGGGCATTACCACTGGGAGGCTAAACTAAAGGGGGGGTAAACTACTGGGGTCATAACTGCAGGGGCATTACCACTGGGGGCAAAACTGCTAGGGCTAACCTACAGGGGGCTAAACGACTGGGGGCATTAGTACAGGCAACATTACTACTGGGGACAATACTACACAGGGGCATTATCATTAAGGGCATTACCACTGGGGGCCCTTCTAATGAGGGCATTGTAAAGGGGGCACTTCATAAGGGGCATCACTCCTGGGGACATAAGGGGCACTACTATTGCGGACATTGCATAAGGGGCACCTCTACAATGGGGTCTATATAAGGGGCACTACCACTGTGGGCGCTAGCAGTACAGTGGACATTGCATAAGGAGCGCTACTACTGTGGGCATTGTATAAGAAGCGCTACTGCGGTGGGCATTATGTGTATTACGGGGTGCTACTACTGTGGGCATTATTACTATTCTGTGATCACGACCCTTTCTTTTTGAGACCACGCCCATTTTTTTTGCAGCACGCGCAATACCTTTGTTACGTGGGCGCCGTGGGGTGGGGGGTGAGTTCCACCACCTCTGTAGGACCACTTTAAGCACTGCAACCCCTTTTCTCTAAGCTTTAACCACTAATCTATCTTAAGATAGAAAAGGGCCTTCATACCAGAGGATTTTCCATATCATTTATATAATGTGACAAATGAAGACACTTCCTATTACTACACCGAGTCTGCATGACACTGATACAGCAGGTGTTTCCCAAAGGCTTGAATTATCAACTGTCAAATGTAATTGTTTCCTTCTATATATTTCTGTTCCTCCTTGAGAAAAGATTATACCATGATTTCCTTTTGTTCTGCTTTGCTTGACACATATATTATTATAAACCTATTACACTCCTGCTTATTTCACCTTTATATATATATATAAATGCAATATGTATTAAAGTATGAGGACATAGTAATCATGAGATTTTTACACATTCGTGCCCCAAAGTCATAAATGTTAGCAAGGTTAGACTGACCCAGAGGTTTACATGGGAACTTCCCAGAGGAACCCGCTGTCTGCGTGTTTCTTTTTCTGTAGCAAGATACGGAAACTCCCTCTTGCAAATCCTGTATTTGCTCCATTGTGCCCAGATTGCTCATTTAACAACAGGCAGCTCATCTTGTTCCCTCAAGTAGCTCCTCTGCCATTGCATCTAGTCAATGGAGCACCTTGTGTGCCAAGCTATATGAGATGGGTTCAGTATGGATGACAATATCCCGCCAGTGGCATCCCGCCTGCCAGAATGCCGGCAGTGAGGCAAGTGCTAAGAGTCTCCTTGTGGGCTCGCTGCGCTTACCACGCTGCGGGCCCGGTTGCTTGCTGCACTTGTCTCATGATCTTTTCCCACTCTATGGGTGTCGTGGACACCCTGGAGTGGGAATAGCCCTGTTGTGCCGGGATTCCAGTTATTTTGGAGGGAGGCAACCCAGGTAAATACTTCATGCAGCCAGTGACTGGATCTGTACTGTGAATTGGGATCACATGGGCAGTACAATAATATCAGAGTGCTGTGGGCTTCAGAGGTATCTATGTACGGCTTCACAAGACCCGTTACTATACATTTTAGCACAATGTGTGATAAGGAGCACTTGCATCTGTCCCCCCCACACACCAACCCATGTATAAAGAGTAAGAACACTGTCAATTCTCTGAGACTTTTTTTTGAGGTCTATAGTAGATGTATGCGCTTATGTTTCAGCCTGCGCCCTGAACCTGTGTGATTTTGCAGGCCACTACTGTACCTTACCTCCTGTAGCCTCTGGCAGCCTCGCCGGGCTCATGTGACAACATTGTTCATAGAAAGCAGCGAATTATACTTATGATAATACAATTTCTTTGAAGTACTTCATGGGTTAACGACCCATTCCCCTAGGATAGACAGGAGGTTCTTTTCTTCTAGTACCTGCCCACCATGGCTATACGAATGTACCCCTCCTCTTCCCCCTTGTCTTTTTAAGTATCTCCGCTATATCTAGAAGAAAAAACACTACCCACAGGGTGGGTAATTCATGGGCAGCCATGAAGTACTTCAAAGAAATGGAATTATTGTAAGTATAATTCGCTGCTTTCTTTTACTAACTTCATGGCAGCCATACAATGATATACCAAAGCCAAATTACGGGAGGGAACCACCACAAACGGAAAAAAAATTGATGCTTAATATTTAATTATACCAAGGCCTGTTGCAAGACCTAGTAACCAAAGTGAGCTTTAACAATATCCAAAGCATAATGCTTAGAGAAAGTATGTATAGATGACCATGTAGTCGCTGCACATGTGTCCTCAATCGCCACCTGTGCATTCCTAGCCCACAAGACGGACACTGCCCTAGTCGAGTGTGCCTTGATATTCTCCGGAACTTCACGGCCATCCTTCTGGTATACAAACGTGATTAGTTCTCTAGTCCATCTTGCAATGGTTTGCTTTGTTGGCCTACACCCCTTCCGGGATCCGACAGGTACTAGAAACAAACTCTTCTCCTTTCTGAAAAGTTTAACTCTCTCCAAATAAATAGTTATTGCTCTCACAAGGTCCAACGTATGTAATCTTTTATACTCCTCATTCTTTGGTTGAGGGAAAAATTATGGCAAGATGATCTCTTGATTAATATGAAACGTTGACACAACCTTTGATTGTGAACAGGGGTTTGTCCTTAGAACAATCCTATCAGACAACACCCACAAGTATGGCTCTTCCGTCCAAAGCACTTGCAATTCTCCAACTCTCCTTGCTGAAGTGACAGCCACAAGAAAAACTACCTTCCACGTAAGAAATTTCACACCGACTTCTTGTAATGGCTCGAATGGATGTTCCATCAAAGCATTTAAAATTAAATTCAGATCCCAGGGCAGCACTATCGATCTAATTCTTGGCCTTATTCTCTTTATGGCTTGACAGAATTTTTTTATTAATTCATTCTCAAATAGTTTTCTGTCTAACAGAACACTCAGAGCCGACATTTGCACCTTTAGAGTTGAAACCGCCAAACCATTGACAAAGCCATCATGAAGAAACTGCAAAACTTGAGCTGTTTCAGCCGTCAATACATTAAACTTATCTTTCAACCAGACAATAAACGTTCTCCATATTCTATAATAAACAAAAAATAGAGAAAGTGGGCCCTATTAAAAAAGAAGAAAAGAAACCTCTCACTTAATGGAGTTAGGTTTGGACGAATACCTTTCTAGCAGCCCACAAATGGAGGATCTGGGCATCCACCAATATTAACTGCACAGCTAAAAAGGAAAAAATTGTAATGTGGGCGCTCTAAAAAGTAATTGATCTCAGCTGCTGGTTTTGTAAACACATTTATACAATATTAAAAAGTAACTGTAAATTAATTCACAACACAACATAAAAATGATAAAAATAATGCTGTGGACACGTGTCCTTCTGACTCTAGACCTGCTGCTTATTAGCACAGAATGCTGGTTAGTAATATGAATGTTTGCATGCATATATTAAAAGTTAGTAGCCACTGATTAGTAGTAGTCCGTAACTGAAAGGATGTTAGATGATAACAGAAGCAGTTCTTAGCTTTATAAAACTTGTCAATACTTCATCAGTATATGGCTGTTTAAAGCATGTCCAGCTGTATATTGCAGAACTATATCTTAAGTTAAAACCGGAGGTTTCCACGTCAATTTGACCTTCCCATAAACATGGGGATAGTTCTCTCACTGGCCAGTGTTGGATAAACGGCCGCTCAGCCGCGGCTTCTCGGTGCGGAGATCCTGAGGCTCGTCGGCACTGCCGTTTAGTCCTGTCCGCCTCGTCTGGCCACAAACACACCAGGGCTGGAGCTGCAGGGGACGCTCACAAGCCGCGATACGCGGCTTCCGGGTTCGGTGCTTCCGGCTTCCGGCCGGGTGTGTTTGTGGCCAGACGAGGTGGACAGGACTAAACGGCAGTGCCGACGAGCCTCAGGATCTCTGCACCGAGAAGCCGCGGCTGAGCGGCAATTTATCCAACACTGGCCAGTGAGTGAACTATCCCCATGTTTATGGGAAGGTCAAATTGACGTGAAAACATCCGGTTTTAAGATATAGTTCTGCAATATACAGCTGGACATGCTTTAAACAGCCATATACTGATGAAGTATTGACAAGTTTTATAAAGCTAAGAACTGCTTCTGTTATCATCTAACATCCTTTCAGTTATGGACTACTACTAATCAGTGGCTACTAACTTTTAATATATGCATGCAAACATTTATATTACTAACCAGCATTCTGTGCTAATAAGCAGCAGGTCTAGAGTCAGAATGACACGTGTCCACAGCATTATTTTTATCATTTTTATGTTGTGTTGTGAATTAATTTAGTTACTTTTTAATATTGTATAAATAAATTAATGTGTTTACAAAACCAGAAGCTGAGATCAATTACTTTTTAGAGCGCCCACATTACAATTTTTTTCTATAATAAACGTCTGAAGAAACTTTCTTCCTGGCCTTTAACAGTAGCTGAATCACTGACTCAGACAGACCCTTGTTTCTTAGTAAATTACGCTCAATTTCCAAGCCGTAAGTTGAAGACTCTGCGGGTTTGGGTTCTCCAGGGGACCTTGATGCAAAAGCCTCGGTACTACCCGCAGTCTCCACATCCTCCCGACCGACATCCTCTGTACTGTTGGGAACCAAGCCCTTCTCGGCCAATAAGGGATAACCATAATAACCTCCACTCTCTCTTCTCTGATCTTCTTCAATGTTTTGGATATTAGAGGAAAAGGAGGGAACACATACCCCAGCTTGAACTCCCATGCTATAGAGAGAGGGCATCCACTCCCTCTGATATTGGAAGGTAATACCTTGAGAAGAAACAAGGAAGTTTTGTGTTGAGATTGGTAGCCATGAGGTCTATGTCGGGTTGCCCGAACCTCTCCACTGTGCTTTCGAATATTTGAATATTTAGCTCCCACTCTTCGGACTGAATCCGATTTCGTCTTAGATAATCCGCCAACACATTGTCCGTGCCGGGAACATGTAGAGTCATTCGAGATTTTAAATGCTTCTGTGCCCACTGCATGATGTACGAAACATCTGACATTATTGCTTGACTACTTGTTCCACCTTGGTGATTCAAATAAGCCACCACTGCTGAGTTGTCCGAGAAGACTCTCAGATGATTCCCTGTGAGTTGATCCTTAAACTCGCATATCGCCAACCATACTGCCGTCATTTCGCATTGGTTTGATGACTATCCTGCTTCTCTTGGGGACCATTTCCATTGACAACTTTGTTGCAGCAGATGAGCACCCCAACCTGTCAGACTTGCATCCATAGTTAAGACCAAATCCTGGGGCTCCAGCAATGACACCCCTTGCTCGTAATGTCCACCAGGACAGTGACTGTCTGGTCTTTATTGTCAATCTTATTCGATGGTGTAAAGGAGTTTTCCCCTTTAAATACCTTAGGATGTCCCATTGCAATGTCCTCATTTTCCATCTCGCCCACTGCACCACCTCTGTTGTGGAAGACATCATTCCCAACAGACATAACTCCATGTGAAGCGGAACTTTGTCCTGTTTCTAAAGGAATAAGACCAGATCCCGAATTTTTACACGCCTGTCCTCTGATAACATGACCACATAGTGAAGAGTATGCGGACACCCAAAAACTGCAGAACTTGTGTTGGTTCCAACCAACTCTTGCTCCAATTTACTAACCAACCATGCATCTGCAAAAAGGTCAATGCCTGGTCCAACATTTGCTGTATTACTTATTCCGACCCTGCAGCCAGAAGAAGATCATTGAGATGGGCCCAAATAGTCACACCTTTCTCTCCGAGGCAAGGTATCAGAGTCACTAGAACTTTCGTAAAGACCCTCGGCGAGTACGTGAGGCCGAACGGAAGACACATGAATTGGAAGTGCTTTCCTCCTATGCTGAACCTTAGAAACCTTCTGTCTTCCTTTCTGATTGGAATATGGAAATACGCATCCTTGAGATCTATTGATGGCAAAAAATCTCCTTTTCTTATTCCCAACAGGATTGATTTCAGTGTCTCCATATGAAACTTCCTCTTTTCTATTCTTCGATTGAGATCCCTCAAGTCCAGTATTGTTCTGAAGCCAACTGAGGATTTCTGCACTAGGAAAAGACGAGACTAGAATCTTCTCTTTCTCTCCAAGAACGGAACTTACTCTACTGCCCTTGAGGCACATAGTGTTTCCAGACTTTCCTTTAAAGCAATTAACTCTTGAATTAGGAACGGTGTCCTTGATTCTACAAATCTGTCTCTTCTCAGCATTCTCGTGAATTCGAGACGGTAACCTCCCGAGACAATATCCAGCACACATCTGTCCCGGACATTCTTCTCCCACTGGGCACTGAACTCTGAAATCCTGTCCCCTACAGGTGTTGATGTAAGGGGACAGGCATCGTCACTGCCTCTGATTATCTCTCCTATATCCTCTACGAAAAGACTGACGTGTCATACCAGAACCATATCGGTCTTCATACTGACGTCTAATTCTATCCCCATAGGGACGACCTGGTCTATATAACCTTGCTTGTCTAAATTGCCGTCTTGAAGAGGAAGCTGCATACCTGCCACGTTTATCCTGTGGCAATCTCACTGATTTACCACCCGACATCCTCTGGATCATAGTCTCTAGCAAACAACAGCGATCACATGCAGGGCATTTTCTAGACACGTTCTTTTTCTTGCGTATCCTCTTCCTAACTGGCTCAGACACACAACAAAAAATACATTTAAAAAGAGCTAATCACAACCTAACTAACTGAAAGAAACATACATAATCAGTCCTCTATCCTTGGCTGGACCTTATCAGTCTTTCGGGACACAGGCTCATCCATGCTGCTTGCTGCTGACATGAACCCCCACAGTGCTGACCTCCTACATCAGCGTCTTTTATCAGGCTGCCCCTTGACTCACGCTGGGCATTTGCGCACATAGACTTCCGGGATTGTCACCTGACCCTGAAGTTGCAGCAATCACGTGAGCTCCTCGACACTGACGCCACTCACTACCGCCCTGGCCGCCGGCACAGGCACAGACTGGTGCCACACCGACTTCTGGGACTGACCACCTGACCCCCAAAAGTCGCGCTGATGCCGTGAACTCCCGGCCCTGACGCCGCTCACCGCCACTGTGACCACACCGCCATGAAGGGAAGGATCTCACAATCTTCGTAAGCATCCCGGCATGACCAGGTACAGGGAAAAAGCTTAAGGCTATAACCGCCAGCACATAGTTTTGAGCCCGTCCACTAATAGCAGCACAGACGCACTCTACAAAATAACAAACCTACTTCTGTCGATACTGTCAGGAGACAGGAAAAAAAGACAAGGGGGAAGAGGAGGGGCACACTCATATAGCCAAGGTGGGCGGGTACTAGAAGAAAAGAACCTCCTGTCTATGCGAGGGGAATGGGTCATTAACCCATTATATGGCTGCCATCAATAAGTTAAAGAAACTTAGAATTTGACGGCAGATAAGAACCACTTTGCCCATCTAGTCTGCCCATGTACATGCACACACTTGCACACTAGAGTTCATTTTTGTTGGGAGCCAATTAACCTAACAGTATATTTTTGGAATGTGGGAGGAAACCGGAGTACCCAGAGGAAACCCACGCAAGCAAGGGAAGAATATACAAACTCCACACAGTTGAGGCGATGGTGGAAATTGGACATGTGACCTCAGTGCTGCGACTGGGTAATTCTAACCATTACACCATCTATGTTGCCCCAAATGTCCTCACAAATGAATGTAATTTTCAGCAGCATTCATGATTTCACTAAACCTTTACTATATCATCTATCGTTGTATGCAGTGATCATACAGTGTTCTCCAAGTACCATAATCTTATGGTGTCAGCAATTTGACACGGTGTAGTGGCACACGCAGGGGGGATGGGGGGTGTTCTGAGTACCCAGAAATCACCCCTGACAGACCAAACTAGTATTTCAGAGACGGAGACAACACCCCCGGGCGTGATCAGAGCTGCTGCAGCCAGCGAGCCCCTCTCATCGGCAGAGCTCTGCACTACCTACAAACATGGATGAAGGACATGCTACGTTTGTCAAGCAGCAGCTCCGCTCACATCTGGTGTGGCGCCATACTAGTCAGGAAAGAGTGAATGCTGTTTCCGTCGCTGGCCGCCCATTGTGCCCGGAGGTCTGTCCAAGCTCCGCTGGGTATGAGTGCCCTGCTCGCTGCTGTCTGGCTCCTTCTCCATTATTCGAGGACACAGCAGCCCACACTGTGAGTAGTAAGTAGTCGGGGACGTGATCATCTAGCTGGCTTCTGGGCACTATACCACTCCATCACCAGCAGCACCAGGCCCACCACCCCAGCCCCTGTGTGTCTGCATCCATTCCAGTAGCCCAATTTGACTGGAAGCGTGCCACTTGGGCAACCCTGTTGTACATCAGATCTAGAGTTACCTGAACTCTTTAACATACAGATTCATTTTGTAGAAAACACAAGTGATTTAAATATACTGTATGTATAATTGTCTTTATCCAATATCTGTTTTAATCAGTATTCTAAGAAATAACGCAACCCCCACTGTAAATTATGAATATTTAGAAGACTACTTGAACATTCGTGATGTGTATAGAAGTTATACTTATAATATCCATATACTTTAGGCAGTATTGATGGGGTAATGGTTAGCATTACTGAATCACAGCACTGAGATTATTGGTTTGATTCCTACTACGAATGTGTGGAGTTTGTATTTTCTCCCCACGCTTGAGTGGATTTCATCCGGATGCTTCGGCTTTCTCCCACAATCCAAAATATACTAGTAGGTTAATTGGCTCCCATCAAAACATTAGGGGTAATTCAGAGTTGATCACAGCAGCAAATGTTTTAGCAATTGGGCAAAACCATGTGCACTGAAGGTGGGGCAGATATAACATGTGCAGAGAGAGTTAGATCTGGGTGGGGTGTGTTCAATCTGCAATCTAAATTGCAGTGTAAAAATAAAGCAGCCAGTATTTACCCTGCACAGAAACAATATAACCCACCCAAATCTAACTCTCTCTGCACATGTTATATCTGCCACACCTGCAGTGCACATGGGCCCTCATTCCGAGTTGATCGCTCGCTAGCTGCTTTTAGCAGCAGTGCAAACGCTAAGCCGCCGCCCCCTAGGAGTGTATCTTAGCTTAGCAGAAGTGCGAACGAAAGGATCGCAGAACGGCGTCTACATTTTTTCAAGCAGTTTCAGAGTAGCTGCAGACATACTCCTACCTTGCGATCACTTCAGTCTGTTTAGTCCCTGTTTTCAAGTCACAAACACGCCCTGCGTTCAGCCAGCCACTCCCCCATTTCCCCAGGCACGCCTGCGTTTCTATCTGACACGCCTGCGTTTTTCAGCACACTCCCGGAAAACGGTCAGTTACCACCCAGAAACGCCCCATTCCTGTCAATCACTCAGCGGTCAACAGTGCGACTGAAAAGCGTCGCTAAACCTTGTGTGAAACTACATCGGCTTTTGTGAAAGTACGTAGCGCGTACGCAGAACGTACGCATGCGCAGAAGTGCCGATTTTTTGCTTGACCGCTGTGCTGCGAACAACGACAGCTAGCGATCAACTCGGAATGAGGGCCATGGTTTTGCCCAACTGCTAACAAATTTGCTGCTGTGATCAACTCTGAATTGCCCCCATTATCCCTAGTGTGTGCGTGTACATGTGTTTAGGACAGATTAGATGGGATAAGTGGTTCTTATCTGCCGTCACATTCTATTTTTTTATATGCTTGATGGCCATGGGGCATGAGAGACATCTGATGGGTATATAATGCGGAATGTGGGGGACATTTTATGGGCACATAAAGGGCATTCAAGATATATAATGGGAGAGCATGGTGGAGTACATCTCATGGTATAATAAAGGCACAGCAGAAATCTGATGGGCATATAAAGGGCAGGACTCTGGCTATTATTTTGATTCTTATTCTGCAGTCCCACTATCATCCGGGAGCGCCATCTCCTATTTTCTCTATGTAAAATCTGTCTGTCTGTCTGTCTGTCTGTCTGTCTGTCTGTCTGTCTGTCTGTCTGTCTGTCTGTCTGTCTGTCTATCTATCTATCTATCTATCTATCTATCTATCTATCTATCTATCTATCTATCTAAAACCCCCCTCTGAAAATCCTAAATTTGCCCCTGTGATGGGCTCAATAAATAAAATGAAATTAATGGTTATGTTTGGATTAGAGGTGATCTTTGTTATGTAAATTATAAAAATCTGACCAGGTGTTAAATTAAAAAAGTGTGTGTGCTGGGAAGGTAGCATCTACCTGGGAACTGAGGACAAGTTGAATGGTGTCAGGCTTCTGAAAAAAAATAAAACAGTTCAAGCACTTCACTTGAACTGTCACTCAAATTGCACATCCCACTCACATATGTATCGCAGGGTAGGGCGAGTGGGGCACGTGCCCTGGGCGCCTTGGCAGGCCCAGGAGATAGGGGCGCCGCTGGCGGCCAGGGCATCATGCGTTAGCCAATCGGTCTCCGGCGTTAGCCAATCAGAGCTTGCGGACCAGCTCCTGATTGGCTGCCGGTCCGCGAGCTCTGATTGGCTAGCGAACCGGCGCCAGACAGCCGCCGGAGACCTGGAGCGGTGAGGGGAAGGAGAGGTGCTGCGCTCTCCTCCCCTCACATATCATCAACAAGCGGTGAGTGACCGGGGGGGGGGGGGGGGGCAGGGGGGCGGCACTGTGGGGCATGTATCTGGCACTAAATGGGGCATGTAACTGGCACTGAGTGGGGCATGTATCTGGCACTGAGTGGGGCATGTATCTGGCACTGTGGGGCATGTAACTGGCACTGTGGGGCATGTATCTGGCACTGTGGGGCATGTAACTGGCACTGAGTGGGGCATGTATCTGGCACTAAATGGGGCATGTAACTGGCACTGAGTGGGGCATGTAACTGGCACTGAGTGGGGCATGTATCTGGCACTGAGTGGGGCATGTATCTGGCACTATGGGGCATGTAACTGGCACTGTGGGGCATGTATCTGGCACTGTGGGGCATGTAACTGGCACTGTGGGGTAATGTAACTGGCACTGTGGGGAATGTATCTGGCACTGTGGGGCATGTAACTGGCACTGTGGGGCATGTATCTGGCACTGTGGGGCATGTAACTGGCACTGTGGGGCATGTATCAGGCACTGTAGGGCATGTAACTGGCACTGTGTGGCATGTATCTGGAACTGTGTGGCATGTATCTGGCACTGTGGGCCAATGTAACTGGCACTGTGGGGCATGTATCTGGCACTGTGGGGCATGTAACTGGCACTGTGGGGCAATGTATCTGGCACCGTGGGGCATGTATCCGGCACTGTGGGGCATTGTATCTGGCACTGTGGGCCATTTTTAGTGGCCACACCCCTTCTGGAGTGTGACCACGCCCATTTTGTCGGCGCGCGCACATGCTTCTTTTTGGGTTGTTTTATTTATTTATTTATTTTTTGGGGGGGCGCCATTTTCCATCTTGCCCTGGGCACCGAAAACCCTAGCTATGCCTCTGATCGCAGACAATAACTATCGGTATTTATCAAGTAGTGAGGTACAATACCAGTAGCGGTAGCCACCCCCATGCAGCTTCTTTCCCCAGTCATCCCCCAGCCTGGTCTATGCGTCCGCTGTTATGGTTACTTAGCTCTGCCAGCGTGCCCAGGCGATTGGCTGCGCAATGACGTATTGGGGGTTTTCCTCCCTCTGCTCTGCGAGACCGCGGACTGAGCGCTCCCCACGTGGGTACCCCACACATCGCTGGCAGAGAGACGGGAGCAGCAGCTGCTGCCGCATCCATCCGACTCTGGTACACATCACCCTCCCAGTGGGAGGAGGCATGGACATCCAGAGCCGGCAGCATAGCAGCAGCTGCTGGCTCTGTCTTAACTGTTATAGTGCAGCTTCATCAGCGTGACTACTGACTGTGGGGTCATTCCGAGTTGATCGCACGTAGCAACTTTTTGCTGCTTGTGCGATCAACTAGACGCCGCCTCTGGGGGAAGGTATTTTAGCATAGCAGGGCTGCGATCGCTTGTGCAGCCCTGCTGTGCTAAAAAAGTTTTGTGTAAAACAAGACTAGCCCAGCAGTTACTTACCCTGTGCGATGGTCCCGGAATTGACATCAGACATCCGCCCTCCAAACGCCTGGACACACCTGCGTTCCGATTTCCGCGCCCGGAAACCAGTGAGTTGATGCCCCAGAATGCCTTCCTCCTGTCAATCTTCTTGCGGTCGCTGCTGCGACCACTTTCTTCATATGCGGCGTCGCTGCCAGTGATGCGCCTGTGCAATGCAGCCACCATACATGCGCAGTTCCAACCCGTTTGCACCAATGCAATGAACCGCAGCGTGCGAACTGGTCAGAATGACCCCCTGTGTGCGTAGGAGCATCGGGCCCTCAAAGCAGCTTGGGCCCCATAGCAATTGCATCCCCTGCACCCACGGTAGTTATGCCACTGACTGCATACATAAGTGCTCCCCCTGACCAACTGATACAACAAAAATGGGCCAGCTAAATATCCATTTATTGACAGACCTGATGAAGACAAGTTCCGACTTATTGCTCCATGGGTATAGAAATAACCTCTTTATGTATCAATGCAATAGTACTACAAACACTTTAAAGTATCTGATATGTGGAAAAATGAGCTACATTGTTTTGCAAAGGAACATGATGTGGAAATTGAGCAATGAAATAAATTCCTGCCACCACACCTACTGTGATCTGGAATGTCGCCAGATGCACAGAAATAGAACACAGCCAATAATATTATTTGGGTTTGCTGTACAGATATCGATAATACACTCAAGGTCTCTTGCCAGTGTTTCCAGGATGACATCAGGTGGGAGCATTAACCAATGTTAGTCTTTTCAAATAGACTGGCATGTGACCTGTACATATGCTCGAATCTAGAGAGACACACCTCTTTGCAGCAGTTATTATGCCCCATAATAGTGCCCTAGTTCATTTTCTGAACCATAGTAGTGCCCTAGTTAATGTTATGCCCCACAGTAGTACCATAGTTTACATTATGTCATAATGAAAGGGTTGCCAGTACACATTAAGCAACATAGGGGGACACTTTCCGAGTTGATTGCTTGCTAGCTAGTTTTAGCAGCCGTGCAAGCGCTATGCCGCCACCCACTGGGGAGTGTAGTTTCGCTTAGCAGAAGTGCGAACGCATGTGCAGCCGAGCTCTGCAAAAAAAGCTTGTGCAGTTTCAGAGTTGCTCTGAACCTACTCAGCGCTTGCGATCACTTCAGCCTATTCGTGTCCGGATTTTACGTCATACACCCGCCCAGCGAACGCCCAGCCACCCCTGCGTTTTTTCAGACACGCCTGCGTTTTTGCAAACACTCCCTGAAAACAGCAGTTGACACCCAGAAACGCCCCCTTCCTGTCAATCTTGCGGCCATCAGTGCGACTGAAAACTTCGCTACAACCTGTGCACAACCACAACGGGCTTTGTACCCATACGACGCCTAGATATATTGTTGTAGGCCCAAAGGCAAATGTTGTAAGGGCCCCAATGTACCACCCAAAGTTGGACTGGCCAACAGGGGAACAGGGGAAACCACCGGTGCGCCCCACTTCCTGTGGGCCCCTCTCCTCCTCTAGGGATCAGGTTCCAGATTTTATCCAGGTGCACTTGAATTATGCATTATACATATGTTACATTACACTTTACAAGAATATGCTTTTTAATATATTTACCATTGGGCACAGAAAATTTACTCTTTAATGGTTATCCAAACCTCTGTGGTGGCTGGCCATGCCCCCACTTGAGCCTGGCCACACCCTTAAGCATGGGCCTCTACAGCAGCATCTCCCTTGTGGGCCCTTCATGCCCCAGTGCTACACTGGTACCACCCAATGGTGAAAATAGGATTTTATATACCTACCGGTAAATCCTTTTCTCGTAGAGGATGTTGGGGTCCATTTTAGTACCATGGGGGTATAGACGGGTTCACTAGGAGCCACGGGCACTTTAAGAGTTTAATTGTGTGGTCTGGCTCCTCCCTCTATGCCTTTCCTACCAGACTCAGTCTAGAAACTGTGCACGAGGAGACGGACATACTTCGAGAGAAGGAATACACAGATAGTGGTGAGATTCACACCAGCTCACACAGAACAAAAGGAAAGCCAAACTAACCAACGTGAAACGATTCAGCAATGGCTGAAACAACAATACTTAACCAAGTAACTGTGCAGGAAACACGAAGCATTGGGCGGGCGCCCAGCATCCTCTACGGACTACGAGAAAAGGATTTACCGGTAGGTATATAAAATCCTATTTTCTCTTACGTCCTAGAGGATTTTGGGGTCCATTTTAATACCATAGGGATGTATCCCTATGGGATGTATCCAGTATGGGAGGGAGAGTGCTGAGGTTTCTGCTGAACTGATTGACCAAACTTTAGGTCCTCAGAGGCCAAAGTATCGAACTTGTAGAACTTAGCAAACGTGTTCGACCCTGACCAAGTAGCCGCTCTGCAAAGTTGAATAGCCGAGACACCCCCGGGCAGCCGCCCAGGAAGAACCCACTTTACGGGTAGAGTGGGCCTGAACAGATTTTGGAATCGGCAAACCCGCCGTAGAATAAGCATGCTGGATAGTGAATCTGATCCAGCAAGAAATTGTCTGCTTAGAAGCAGGACACCCAATCTGGTTGGGATCATAAAGGACAAATAGTGCTTCTGATATCCTGTGATGAGTAGTTCTCTTCATATATATTTTGAAAGCCCGCACAACATCCAAGGATGTTGAGGTATTCGAGGTGTCAGTAGCCACTGGCACCACAATAGGTTGGTTAATATAAAAAGCCGATACAACCTTTGGAAGCAATTGCTGACGCGTTCTGAGCTCAGCTCTATCCTTATGGAAAATCAAGTAGGGGCTCTTGTGCGACAATGCCCCCAATTCTGACACACATCGAGCAGATGCCAATGCCAACAGGGTGACCGCCTTCTAAGTAAGAAACTTCAAGTCTACCTCCTGTAAGGCTCGAACCAATCTGATTGCAGGAACTGCAGGATCACATTAAGATCCCAAGGTGCCGGGGGAGGCACAAAGGGTTCAAGAATGTCTGAACCTCAGGAAGAGCAGCCAATTGTTTCTGGAAGAAAATGGACAAGGACAAAATCTGACTTTTATGGAGCCCAAGTGTAGGCCCACATCCACACCTGCTTGCAGAAAAAGGAGAAAACGACCTAGTTGAAAATCCACCGTTGGAAATTTCTTGGATTCCCACCGAGACACATATTTTTTTCAAATCCGATGGTAATGCTTAGACGTTACTCCCTTCCTAGCCTGGATCAGAGTAGGAATTACCTTGTTCGGAATGCCCTTCCGAGCTAAGATCAACCTGCTGTCAAACGTAGCCGTGGTAAGTCTTGATAAGCGAACGGCCCCTATTACAGAAGGTCCTCGCGAAGAGGAAGAGGCCTCGGATCCTCCAGCAGTAATTCCAGAAGATCCGCATACCAAGCCCTTCTTGTCCAGTCTGGAGCAATGAGGATCGCCAGAACTCATGCTCTTTTTATTATCTTGAGAATCCTTGGGATGAGTGGAAGTGGAGGAAACACATACACTGACCGAAACACCCATGGAGTTACCAGGGCGTCCACCGCCACTGCTTGTGGGTCTTGTGACCTGGAACAGTACCTCCAAAGCTTCTTGTTGAGGTGAGAGGCCATCATATCTATCTGAGGTATGCCCCAACGACTTGTTACCTCCACAAATACCTCCGGGTGGAGGCCCCAATCTCCTGGATGGAGATCGTGTCTGCTGAGGAAGTCCGCTTCCCAGTTGTCCCCTCCCAGAATGAAGATCGCCAACAGCACCAGCGCATGTCTTTCTGCCCAGAGGATTCTTGTTACCTCTGACGCTGCTCTTCGTTCCGCCCTGCCTGTTTATGTAGGACATCACTGTGACATTGTCCGACTGAACCTGAATGGCTTGATGTTGCAGAAGATGAGCCGCTTGTAGAAGGCCGTTGTATATGGCCCTTAGTTCCAGAACATTTATTGGAAGGAGAGATTTCTGACTTGACCATCTTCCTTGGAAGTTTTCCCCTTGGGTGACTGCTCCCACCCTCTGAGACTTGCATCTGTGGTTAGAAGGATCCAATTCTGAATCCCGAACCTGCGGCCCTCGAGTAGGTGAGAAGTTTGGAACCACCAGAGGAGAGAAATTCTGGCTTTCAGCGACAGGCGTATCCGCTGGTGCATGTGAAGATGTGAACCCGACCACTTGTCCAGGAGATCCAGCTGGAAGAACCGTGCATGGAATCTTCCATATTGTAGAGCCTCGTACGAGGCCACCATCTTTCCCAGAAGGTGAATGCACTGATGAACAGATACCCGGGCTGTCCTCAGGACATCCCGGACCATCGATTGGATCACCAATGCTTTCTCCACTGGTAGGAACACCCTTTGCACTGCCATGTCGAGTATCATCCTCAGGAAGGGCAGTCTCCTTGTCGGCTCCAAATGTGACTTTGGAAGGTTCAGGATCCATCCATGATCCAGGAGTAGTTGAGTTGAGAGAGCAATACTCTGCAACAGTCTCTCCCTGGAAGATGCCTTTATCAGTAGATCGTCCAGATACTGAATTATGGCCTTCATTCCGAGTCTATCGCTCGCTAGCTGCTTTTAGCAGCATTGCACACGCTAGGCCGCCACCCTCTGGGAGTGTATCTTAGCGAAAGATTAGCAGAATTGCTATTAAATATTTCCTTGCAGTTTCTGAGTAGCTCCAGACCTACTCCTAGATTGCGATCACCTCAGTCTGTTTAGTTCCTGGTTTGACGTCACAAACACGCCCTGCGTTTGGCCAGCCACTCCCCCGTTTCTCCAGCCACTCCTGCGTTTTTCCCTGGCACGCCTGCGTTTTTTTAGCACACTCCCGAAAAACGCTCAGTTACCACCCAGAAACGCCCCTTTCCTGTCAATCACTCACCGATCAGCAGTGTGACTGAAAAGCGCTGCTCGAGCAACAGCAAAACTACTACGTTTTGTGTTAAATAACTTAGCGCATGCGTACCATGCGCATTTTTCACCATATCGCAGCACAGCGAAAAACGGCAACGAGCGAACAACTCGGAATGACCACCAATGTTCACTCCCTGCCTGTGGAGGAGGAGCATCCTCTCCACCATGACCTTGGTGAACACCCTCAGTGCTGCGTAGAGGCCAAATGGCAATGCCTGGAACTGATAGTGACAGTCCTGTAGTGCAAACGATAGGTAAGCATGATGGGGCGGCCAGATCGGAACATGAAGGTATGCATCCTTGATATCCAGGAATACTAAGAATTCCCCCCTCCTCCATACCTGAGATTACCGCTCGCAGACACTCCATCTTGAATTTGAATACCCTCAAGTAGGGGTTCAATAACTTTAGGTTCAATATAGGCCGTACCGAACCGTCCGGTTTCAGTACCACAAACAGGTTTGAGTAATAACCTTTGTGTGCTAGGTGAGGTGGAACTGGAACAACTTTTGAATGGCTTCCTGTCAGCAAAGCTGGTAAGCCTGATTTGAAGAATCGGTGAGGTGGGAGTTCCTGAAACTCCAGTCTGCACCCCTGGGTAACAATATCTATCTATAAGAATCTTATTCTAAAGATATTAAGAAAATTATTAAAAAGGATTTTGGACTCCTCAAAACAGATAGGATCCTATCCACATGTTTAAGGGAGGAACCAAAAGTAGTTTTCAAAAAGAACCGAAACCTCCAGAGCTTCTTAGCCCCTAGCCATTTCAAAACTGAACAGAGAACAGAGACCATTACTACATCATGGCTAGGCAAAATATCTAATATCAAAGGATGTTATAAATGTGGCAGGATAGGCTGTATTACCTGTAATTTTATACTAAACAAAAGCACCACATTTAGCTCCCCTACCTTGGGAACCACCTTTGATATTAACCATCATATCAATTGTAACTCCACATATGTTGTGTATTTGATAACATGCCAATGCGGAGCACAATACGTAGGGAGGACAACTCATTCATTGAATGTTAGGTTCCTGGAGCATATCCCGCCATATACAGAAAAAACATCAGGGTAATATCAGTGTATTACAGGTA
Source organism: Pseudophryne corroboree (assembly GCF_028390025.1). Lineage (NCBI taxonomy): Eukaryota > Metazoa > Chordata > Amphibia > Anura > Myobatrachidae > Pseudophryne > Pseudophryne corroboree. The sequence continues at coordinate 561,612,111 of NC_086447.1, read as the reverse complement.
CAAGGCATTGAGCACATTGGGAATACAACTAGGGGAGGAGATCGCTTCAACCGCCTCTGTAGAAGAGAAGCATACTGGATCTTCTCCTTGGGCTCACTGTTTCCTGCAGGATTGAATGAGTCAGTCGAACTAAACAACCTTTGAATATTCTACAAATTCGGTCATGTTTAATTTGTGGGCTGTGGTCTATGACTTACATGTGCAACTTCTAGCGTGTATAGGGTCTATGATTCATATGTGCAATTCAGAGTGTACATGTGGTTATTCATTTTAGTAGATTCTATTTATTATCATGTTAGCTTGATTTATCCCAAGAAGACATGTATGTCTCTTTACATTTGCGTGGTTTCTTTCTGGATATTTATAGATGTCTATTCATGGTCACAAATTATGTATGTCAATGTATGCACAATTATGTGTATATATGAAATATATGTATTTATACTCACTGATGATTATAACAGCGAGTGAGCTAGATTCAACATTGTGACATCTCTGCTAATAATCAAAAGGTCTAATTGAATAGTCTTTGGGACACTACTGAACTGTAGTCCTAGTAGATATTCACTTTTTGATGGTCATATATAATCATTTTCTTTATATATATGTATATGTTAAAAAATTGTTAAAGGCAGCCTATTTGATTATATACTAATATTTATATAGGTGCCTCGGAAAAAATGGGAAAAAATAGTATATACGATTGATGAATATAATATATAATAGATGTTAATTAAAATAAAGTTAAAAAGTATAACAATGACACCATCCGATCCTGAATGGGATTCGAACCTGGGTCCTATTGTATACTAGACTCTGGTACTAGCCTGTTACACCACTGGTCCTTTACTATCTATATGGGATCTCTTTCTGTTAGTTGAAGTTAACCATTATAAATATCAATTGCGGTGATGCCTTCTTTTTATCAAACAAACTGTTGATTTTTTGCAATGGAATCTAAGGAACTGATAGTTATATTAATAAATGTTGATGTTTTATGAAAATGTTTATTTTTTATAAAATATATACAGAGATAGTGAGTTTATACTGAACACTTGTTCTCGATTAATATACGCATCTGTAGCTGCTAATGAATGGTCTTTGTGGATTGGCCAACTGAGCATTTAAATATCAGACCAGCTTGACACTTGATTATACCTTCTGAGGAAACCGCTACACTGTGACAGCGGAGAAACGCGTAAAGGATATTCCTGTGAAGTCAACACAACCCACCCGGTCTCTGCCTTTGCTGTTCCACCATCAGTCTGCAGCCGCGCCTCTCCCTGCTTGTCCTGTGAACATCACGGCAGCCCGTTGCCGCTTGTGGAGCTCCGAGCATGGGTTAACAGGGACACTGTGAGCGGTGCTGCTGACAGCTGCTCTCCCTCTCCTTACACAGCATTTGGATCCAGAGAGGTGCACACTCCTTTTCCCTGCTGCACTACACACTGGGAAGTTTACTGCAATTGAACTCCAGCAGCGGTGAGCAGAGCCGGCCATAGGCAATTGCCTAGGGCATTTGATATGCCTAGGGGCATCAGCAGCTTCTGCTGATTAAAATGATATGCGGCATGCCTATATTCTGTGTGTAGCATTTCATATGCAGATACAGCCACAGTCTCACACAGTATATAGGCATGCTGCATATCATTTTAATCAGCAGAAGCTGCTTGTGCATCCTAGCCACATAGCAATGCAAATAAGATGCATTTTCATAAAAAAAGGTGCCTGATGTTAGCATTGAGGCAAGATTTATGAGGACACATCTGTATCCAAGCAGAGGCAGAGGTCACAGTGTTAGTGGTAGTGTGAGTTCTGTGTGCATGTGAGTGGGTTGGTTGTGCAGTAGTGTTCGGAATATGTGTAAGGAGCATTATGTGTGTCATGTAAAAAAGCATTAATAATGTGCAGCAAATGTGTAGGGGGCTCTATGTGTGTCATTATGTGTATAAGGGCATTAATAATGTACGGCATATGTGTAAGGGACATTATGTGTAAAAGGGCATTAATAAAGGTTGTCATAATGTGTTAGGCGCATTATGTTTATAAGGACATTAATAATGTGTCTCATATGTGTAAGGGGCATTACTGTGTGGAATTATGTGTATAAATGCATTACTAATGTGTGGCATTATGTGTATAAGGTGCTCTACTATGTGGTGTTGTGTATAGAAAGGGCACTACTGTGTCATCTAATGTGAATAAAGAGCAATAGGGTGTGGTGTAATGTGAATAAGGAGAAATTCAGTGTGATATAATGTGAATAAGGGGCTCTACTGTGAGGAGTAACATTTAAGGTAAAGTGATACTACTGTGGGATGTAATATGAATTATTGACACTATCACATGATCAAATGTGAATAAAGTTGCAGTATTTTATGGCGTAATTGGAATTTGGGTTACTATTGTGTGGCCATGCCCCTTGCCAGCAAAAACACACCCCTTTTAGGGCCAAATATGCGAACTGTTCCTATTTAAAATATAGGGGGTACAAACACCAAAATAAGGACTGCTATGGGTGAGGGGTGATGGTGCTGGGAAAGAGGTGCAATGTCAGAGGCGGAACCAGCGGTGGTGCTAGGGGGCACCAGCTAAAATCTTGCCTAAGGCATCATATTGGTTAGGGCTGGCTCTGGCGGTGAGCATAAGAGAATCATTCTTCAAATACCTGAGTAATAGTCTGTGGAAATTTATCCAGACACAGTGGAAAAGGCAAATAATTTATGAGACTGCGACTGATTTACAGTCAATTACCGTATTCTATGACTGTGTGGAACCTTCATGAGATGTGTTAAGCATTAAGACTTTTTAGATTAAATCCACATGATATGTTTTATACAATTGTATGTGCATTTATTAAACTCATATATATTTTTATTAACTGCATTTGCGCTCCCATTTATATTATTACACTGACTTACTTAGGTGAAAATCCAAATCACCCCCTGAGAGCTGCAACTACAATTATTATCTTTCTAGTGTTCAGTAATTTATATAATATTGAGAAATTTGCGCCTAATAACAAGTGTTGTTTTTTAATATTAATTTACCCCAGGAACTGGAACTGGCCCCCGCAGTGATTCATCCCGTCAACCCAAAAACCGCCTGTATCCGTGAGCACCAGCGAAGAATAGAGGCTGCCCGGGATATTGTAACGAAAAGAGTGGAGAACGCTCAGCATCGCCAAGAGATAAACTACAATGCCAACATCCGACCTGAGCCACTGAAAACTGGAGACCTTGTCTGGAAGAAACGGAATCACCGCACCAGCAAGCTTGACGCTATGTGGGAAAGTTACCCGTACATCGTGGTCAGTGTTCCTGAGGGCAGACGATATACCTACGAGATCCGTAGAGGCCCAGAAGGTCCAGTCAGCATTGTGCCAAGAGACCAACGCAAGCTCTGTACCGTAGATCTACCGACGAAGAGTGCAGACTCACCTGTGGCAGAGGGACAGGAGACCCTGGGGGGCATACCCTTACACGATCCCATGGAGCTCTTAGTGTTTATTGGTGGTCTACCAACACTGTATTCAGCACCACCTGTAGCTCCAGACCCGGTGTTCAACAAGCCTGTTAAAGTCCAGGATCGGCCTAGCCTAGCTACCGCTCCTAGCGAGAGCAACATTTATGTAGTTGAGACCAGAAGGTCGGGAGGTAGCACAAAAGCCTTTAAGGTATAGAGAGTAAATTGTTGACTGTTTCCAATGTATGCTTATACTGAGCTCGTTTGTACTTGTTTACTGTTATTTTTGAATTGAGATGCTCATGTGAGAGACATTGGCTTACTGACATATGCGTGAAGACATGCATCCTTCCACCAAGGGCACATGTGGTACCCATGTTTGGGATACCCCTACTACCTCCCAATACAGCCCTATCTTCAGCCAGTGTTGCTGAAGAAACTCTTTGTGTAACTGGCACTGTCAGGGTTAAATTCCATTCCCTAGTGCCGGGCAACAACTGGAGCACTGGGACCCAGGGGAGCCTCACCGTTAGTCCAGAAAGTGGGAAGCGGAGGGTCACTCTGATTGGCTCAGGAGGGCGCGAAAGAAGAGGGGGGAGGAGGCTTTCTTCGGAGAGAAGCAGAATCGGGGCTGAGCGGAGAGTGGGCCAGAGTGAGAAGTGCTGGAGAGAATCGCTGCGGGTGAGCAGAGGAAGCCGCCACGGGGAGCGCCTGAGAGGAGACGTGAGCCGCATCAGCGCCAAGCCGCCCATCACCACCGACTTGCGAGGAGGAGAGGAGGTGAACCGCATCAGCGCCACGCCACCCGTCACTGCCGGCTTGTAAGAGGGGAGAGAGAGAGGAGTAACCGCATGAACGGGGAGGAAGCAGAGATGGGGCTAGCGGCAGCACAAAGCCGCCCATCACAGCTGCTACTTAGGAACAATGCCTCCGTACTTACACCCACCACAGAGGAGAGAACTGTGCAGAGGACGCTGCTGCAGCTACCTACGAGACAATCAACAGAAGCATCCACTCCTATAGCAGGTACCGGGTCACCTCTCCATTCCTGCAAATCTACATATAGTGGATTCCATCTGTAACAGTGTATCCCGGGTAAAAAGGGGGACGCCCCTGCCCAGAAACACCCCAGTCCAAAAGCTCCCCCTATACTTAATGATGCCTTGCCTATACAGTGACATCCCGCATGAGCTTGTTCTATATGTTCTCTTCTCACAAGCCAGAATCTGTTTATTAAGCCACCAGCTTACACGGCGTGCCCGTCTGCCTGGAGCAATGGTTTGCTTAGAGTAGTGTTGCTCCCTCTGACTTACCTTTTTGTGGATACAAATATGGTTAGCACCGTTACCCATTGTTGCTGTGTTATATTACAAATAATCCATCCTGCACACCTTCCTACAAATACTTACCTTATGTCCACTGGCGTCTTCCCAGGAGTTCATTATTAAAGTACAAGTTAACTTTAAAAAGGAGACACTGACCTCAAACGCCAAATAAGGTGCAGGAACTGAACATTAGTGTCCGGCGTACAGCGCCACCCTGTGGACAGTTTATGTAGTGTCCCCAATTGACTGCCAGGACATTTCTTGCCTTCAAATGTCAGAAGCGGGTAACCATACCCTAATGATTAATGCTGCACATGATTTATATTATTGTTTGACCAAACCATTGTTGTGCCTTTCAAATGTGTAAACTGTGATTGCTGTTACCGATTCTACCGTAACTGAAATATTGCAAGTTCGAATAGTGATATATAGATATAACTACAGCGGTGACTGATAACTTTCCGTTCAATAAATGGTTGTCGCCGTCTCCCCATGTGGTGGTCCTTGAGTATACTGTGTTCGGGTTGACCTTCCGGGGTCCTCCTTGTCCTTCTGTCTCAGCCATACAGGTGACGTGAAGAATAGTCGCTGGTCTCGACATCGTTGAAGAGTGGATTCAGCCGACAATGAACACGACTGAATTTCAGGTACGAACACACTCCACCCACTTCATAGATATATTACACTTGGCATCCGCGAACAGGATCGTTTCAACATGTCAGACCCGGACCCAGAAACTCCTGCGTCAACCTCGGGACAGGGACGACTACCAGCATCACCTGGAAACCCGATTGATATGACTGCATCACCTATTACCATGCCATACTACTTTGGGGCCCCATGGTTACCAACATATGCAGGAAAACAAGTTCCTGGCTCAACTACCTTCAAGGAATTTAGAGACAAAGGGGGTCATTCCGAGTTGTTCGCTCATTGCCGATTTTCGCTATGCTGCGATTAGTTGCAAATAGCGCATGCGCAAGGCACGCAGGGTGCATGCGCTTAGTTATTTAACACAAAACTTAGCTGTTTTGCTGTGGCTTCTGTGTCGCTTTTCAGTCGCACTGGTGTTCGGTAAATGATTGACAGGAAATGGGCATTTCTGGGTGGTAACTGAGCGTTTTCCCAATGTTTGCAAAAAAAATGCAGGCGTGTCAGGGAAAAACGCAGGAGTGTCTGGAGAAATGGGGGAGTGGCTGGCCGAACGCAGGGCGTGTTTGTGACGTCAAACCAGGAACTAAACGGACTGAGCTGATCGTAATCTGTGAGTAGGTCGGGAGCTACTCAGAAACTGCTAAGAATTATTTAGTAGCAGTTTTGCTAATTTTTCGTTCGCTAATCTGCTATGCTAAAATACACTCCCAGAGGGCGGCGGCCTAGTGTGTAAAATGCTGCTAAAAGCAGCTAGCGAGCGAACAACTCGGAATGAGGGCCAAAATGCTATGTTTCGCTTATATACCCTCACTGAAGAGCAAAAAGTGGAGATCCTGAAAGGACAATTAACAGGCCAGGCACTGCGGGAAGTGGGAGCATGGGAAGAGCATGAGAAGGAAAGTACAGATTGTATACTCCAGAAACTAAGGAACATATTCGACTGTAAAACTGTAGCAGAACTAAAGAGCCGTCTGTACGCGAGAAAGCAACGACCAAGTGAATTATTGCGGGAATTTGCACTAGGGCTACAGGAGGCCTTAAAGACACACAAGATGTTGGACTGACCAACGAAACACTAATCAACCTATTTATTGAAGGAGTACAAGGCGAAGCAATTCAGTCACAGTTACGAGTGTGGAAACGCCAAAAGCCAGACAGTTCTTTCTCTGCATTTAAAGAAGATGTCTTACAAATACTGGGATTGAACCAGGGCGATGGCACTGAAGACAACGGGGCATCAGGGAAAATTGACGGAGAAAACCTTCAGAGCATCTCCCCGTACAAAAATGTAGATACCTTCACCCGAACTGGGGCAGTCCTTCAGCAGGCGCAGGCCCCACCAGAGCCAGACCCTATCGAAGCCCTGAATCGCCAGATGTCAGAAGTGACGCTTAGCCTGTCCTGGATGAGCCAGAGGCTGGAAGAACTCGGCAAAGAACCAGGTGGAAACCGACGCAGAGAATGGCGTCAGGAGTGCAGTGGAAGGAACCGCCCTCGATGGGAGATCGTGAGAGAGTCAGGCCGACGGTCTACCGACCAGTTTGATTCACATGGTCTGCCGATTTGTAGAGGATGTCGCTAGAGTGGACACATCGAACGGAACTGCCCACTTGACCCTTTAAAAGAGGGAACCCCGAGGCGAGGGACCGACCCTCGGGAGGAGAACCACTGACAGGTCCGCCGTCGCGGGATTGGTGGCCCCAGTATGTTGTAGAGTGTCCCAATCGGAATATACATATCAATGGGATCGAGATACCAGCTCTTTTGGATACCGGCTCACAAGTCTTTACCATCCTACTCACGGAATTGCTTCAGCACTGGGACGAAGCATCAATTGCATCCCCACCTGCTACATGGCTCCACATGCTAGCCAGCAATGGACAACCCCTCGCCTTTTGGGGCTTCTGGGAAGCTGACGTGAAAGTAGGAAACGCCGCCTTGACCCGCCAGGGATACCTCATCACCACTGCGCCCAGTGCGCACTTGCCACCCGTTATTCTGGGCATGAACATCTTGAGAAACTGTCCAGAGGAGCTAGTCAAAGCCCTCCAACACGAGATGAAGACAGCAGCCCTTATGGAACGAAAGGCCCTGCAACAGACCGTCAAATTGCTAGAGGGTCAAAGGAAGTTTGTTAATAGTCAGGGATAGATTGGAAAGGCCCGAATCACTGATCACCATCCTGTTCTACTGAAACTGAACTCCGAACAAGTGGTGTGGTGCAAAATGAGAATTGGTCCTGGGGGAAGAGACTACGAGGCTCCGGTGGAATCCTGTGAGTGGGATGGACAACAGCCGTTCGCTGTGGTGAGAATATTAGCCAAAGTGGTATGCGGAAGGACACCAGTCCGCCTCTTGAACCCACACTCGTATGCCATCAGACTCTACAAGTACTGCCCTGTGGCGAAGATCAGCTGGATCGACTTCCAAGACATCATAGGACAGTGTGTAACCGTGGCTCAACAAGGGGCGGCAGTTGAAGAGACGTCGGCGACTAGTGGAAAACCTCCATGGTGGGCCGAGATCCAGATTGGTGATGTTGATACCCCCACGATAAACAAAACGGAGTACTACAGATTGTGTGACGCAATGCTGCTGCATTTAGCCAGCACACCTCTGATTTTGGACAAGCGGACAAAGTGTATCATCACATTCCAACGGTGACAACCCCTCCTATCAAGGAGCGACACTGACCCCTTCCTCCAGCTATTTATCAGCTAGTGAGGAACATGATTGTGGAAATGAAAGAGGCTAGGGTCATCTGCGAAAGCCATTGCCCATGGACCGCCCCACTGGTGTTAGTTAAGAAAAAAGACGGTAGTCTGCGCTTCTGCGTAGATTATCGCAAGCTCAACGCTGCGTACCCGCTCCCTCGAATCGAGGAATCCCTGACAGCTCTAAAGACCGCAGCATACTTCTCCACACTGGACCTCACCAGCGGCTACTAGCAGGTCCAAATGACCCCTGAAGACATCGAAAATACGGCTTTTAGTATGCTAATGGGATTATTTGAATTTGAGAGGATGCCATTCGGACTCTGCAATGCCCCGTCCACCTTCCAGCGCATCAAGGAGCATTGCCTCGGGCACAGCAATTTCAAGATGGTCCTGTTGTACCTCGACGATGTGATAGTCTTCTCAAGAAACTACGAGGACCATCTGCGAAATTTGGAAGAAGTGTTCCAACAATTAACCAAATGCGGCCTGAAGCTTAAACCGAGCAAATGTCACCTGCTCAAGCCCAAAGTCCAGTATTTAGGACATGTCATAAGCGCGGAAGGTGTGATGCCCGATCCGGAGAAGATCAGAGTTGTTCAAGACTGGCCAGTCCCCAAGACCGTCAGAGATGTCCGAAGTTATTTGGGATTTGTGGGCTACTATAGATGCTTCATCGAACAATTTGCCACAGTGGCGGCTCCGTTGCACGAACTGCTAAGAGGCCAATCGGGTCATGAGCGAAGAGGGTCGTCTTTGGTGCATTGGGGGGATGAACAACAGCGGGCCTTTCACCAGTTGAAGACATCCTTAATCGAAGCCCCATTATTGGCTTATCCTGATTATGAACAACCGTTTAAGGTGTACACAGACGCCAGCCACCGGGGGCTAGGAGCCGTACTCTCCCAGATGCAGAATGGGCGTGAAAGATTGATCGTATATGTCAGCCGGAGCCTCCGCAAGACTGAGCGGAACTGTGAAAACTACAGTGCCTTTAAGCTGGAGTTGCTCGCCCTCATCTGGCCTGTCACCGAGAAGTTTAAGCATTATCTGGCCGCCACTCGTTCGTCATCATGATGGATAATAACCTGCTGGCACATCTGTCTAATGCAATGCTCAGAGCTCTTGAACAGAGATGGGTGTCCCGACTGGCAAATTTTAGGTACACCGTATCCTACTGAAGTGGGAAGTCGAATGGGAACTCCGATGCCCTCTCTCGATTACCTACAGTGGATGTTGCGGAGGAAGACAGAGATGTAGATGAGGATGTCGAAACCCCGGTGTTTAAATCCTCTCGAAAGGGACAAATGGTCATGTCAGACCCCCGTCAGTCACGGGAACCCCACTGTCTGGAAACACCCTACTTGATGCTCCCACTATCGATTGGCGTCGGAGACAGCAAAAGAGCCCAGTGCTGAGGGAACTCGTGGCCTTGGTGTGTCAGCAACGCCAGTTAACCCGGATCCAATGGGCTGAAGCTGACCAAGAGCTGATCAAGTTGCTACAGCATAGGGAATGCATTCACTTGGAAGGAGGTATCCTAGTACGTACCAGCATAGATCCAAGTACTCACCAACCAGTCACTCAGGTGATTGTCCCTAAAGATTAATCCACCCTTCTACTCACAGCCTACCATGACAAATCTGGACACTTTGGCACCCAAAAGACTGAAGCCATTCTACGCACATAGTATTTCTAGGTGGGAATGCGAGAAGATGTGGAGAGATGGTGCCATGATTGTGTCCCATGTACAAAGAAAAGATAGCCAGACTCTAATCAAAGGGACCCTCTGCATCCCATTAAGAGCCAACATCCGTTACAGATTGTTGCCCTGGACCATGTGAAATTGGAGCCGAGCACCAATGGGTATCTGTATGCCCTTACAATAACGGATCATTACAGCAAATTCCTAGTAGCCATCCCAGTCAAGGATCTCACTGCGAAAAACCACTGCCGAACTGTTTTTAAAGCACTTTGCCAGATCCTACGGGTATCCAGACTGCATCTTGACCGACCAGGGCCCTGCCTTCGAGTCGCAGTAATTTCACGAACTTTGTTTCTACTACGGCTGCTCAAAAGCTTGGACTACTGCTTATCACCTGCAGGGGAGAGGATTGTGTGAACGAGCTAACCAGACCCTCATCGGGATGCTCCAGAGCCTGTCGGCAGAAGACCGCAGTGATTGATCCCATCGACCCAAAAACCGACTGGGTCCGTGAGCATCAGCAAAGAATAGAGGCTGCCAGGGATATTGTAATGAAAAGAGTGGAGAATGCTCAGCATCGCCAAGAGATAAACTACAATGCCAACATCCGACCTGAGCCACTGAAAACTGGAGACCTTGTCTGGAAGAAACGGAATCACTGCACCAGCAAGCTTGACGCTATGTGGGAAAGTTACCCGTACATTGTGGTCAGTGTTCCTGAGGGCAGACGATATACCTACGAGATCCGTAGAGGCCCAGAAGGTCCAGTCAGCATTGTGCCAAGAGACCAACTCAAGCTCTGTACCGTAGATCTACCGACGAAGAGTGTAGACTCACTTGTGGCAGAGGGACAGGAGACCCTGGGGGGCATACCCTTACATGATCCCATGGAGCTCCTAGTGTTTATTGGTGGTCTACCACCACTGTATTCAGCACCACCTGTAGCTCCAGACCCGGTGTTCAACAGGCCTGTTGAAGTCCAGGATCGGCCTAGCCTAGCTACCGCTCCTAGCGAGAGCGACATTTATGTAGTCGAGACCAGTAGGTCGGGAGGTAGCACATAAGGCGTCCCGCCTTTAAGGTATAGAGAGTAAATTGTTGACTGTTTCCAATGTATGCTTATACTGAGATTGTTTGTACTTGTTTACTGTTATTTTTGAATTGAGAGGCTCATGTGAGAGACTTTGGCTTACTGACATATGCGTGAGGACACGCATCCTTCCACCAAGGGCACATGTGGTACCCATGTTTGGGATACCCCTACTACCTCCCAATAAAGCCCTAACTGCAGCCAGTGTTGCTGAAGAAACTCTTTGTGTAACTGGCACTGTCAGGGTTAAATTCCATTCCCTAGTGCCGGGCAACAACTGTTGCACTGGGACCCAGGGGAGCCTCACCGTTAGTCCAGAAAGTGGGAAGCGGAGGGTCACTCTGATTGGCTCAGGAGGGCGTGAAAGAAGAGGGGGGAGGAGGCTTTCTTTGGAGAGAAGCAGAAGCGGGGCTGAGCGGAGAGTGGGCCAGAGTGAGAAGTGCTGGAGAGAATCGCTGCGGGTGAGCAGAGGAAGCCGCAGCGGGGAGTGCCCGAGAGGAGAAATGAGCCGTGTCAGCACCAATGCCGCCCATCACCGCCGATTTGCGAGGAGGAGAGGAGGTGAGCCGCATCAGCGCCGTGCCACACGTCACTGCCGGCTTGTAAGAGGGGAGAGAGAGAGGAGTAACCGCATGAGCGGGGAGGAAGCAGAGATGGGGCTAGCGGCAGCAGAAAACCACCCATCACAGCTGCTCCCTAGGAACAACGCCTCCGCACTTACACCCACCACAGAGGGGAGAACTGCGCAGAGTACACTGCTGCAGCTAACAACAAGGAGGCAATCAATAGGAGCATCCACTCCTATAACAGGTACCGGGTCACCTCTCCATTCCTGCAAATCTACATATAGTGGATTCCATCTGTAACAGTGTATCCCGGGTAAAAAGTGGGACGCCCCTGCCCAGAAACACCCGAGTCCAAAAGCTCCCCCTATACTTAATGATGCCTTGCCTATACAGTGACATCCCGCATGAGCTTGTTCTATATGTTCTCCTCTCACAAGCCAGAATCTGTTTATAAACCCACCAGCTTACACGGCGTGCCCGTCTGCCTGGAGCGATGCTTTGCTTAGAGTAGTGTTGCTCCCTCTGACTTACCTTTTCGTAGCTACAAATATGGTTAGCACCATTACCCATTGTTGCTGTGTTATATTACAAATAATCCATCCTGCACACATTCCTACAATTACTTATGTCCACTGGCGTCTTCCCAGGAGTTCATTATTAAAGTGCAAGTTAACTTTAAAAAGGAGACACTGACCTCAAACGCCAACTATGGCGCAGGAACTGAACGTTAGTGTCCGGCGTACAGCGCCACCCTGTGGACAGTTTATGTAGTGTCCCCAATTGACTGCCAGGACATTTCTTGCCTTCAAATGTCAGAAGCGGGTATCCATACCCTAATGATTAATGCTGCACATGATTTATATTATTGTTTGACCAAACCATTGTTGTGCCTTTCAAATGTGTAAACTGTGATTGCTGTTACCGATTCTACCGTAACTGAAATATTGCAAGATCGAATAGTGATATATAGATATAACTACAGCGGTGACTGATAACTTTTCGTTCAATAAATGGTTGTCGCCGTCTCCCCGTGTGGTGGTCCTTGAGTATATTGTGTTCGGGTTGTCCTTCCAGGGTCCTCCTTGTCCTTCTGTCTCAGCCATACAGGTGACGTGAAGAATAGTCGCTGGTCTCGACATCGTAGAAGAGTGGATTCAGCCGACAACGAACATGACTGAATTTCAGGTACGAACACACTCCACCCACTTCATAGATATATTACATAGTGGGGAACACAGGTAACCAGGAAGTGCAGAAAGACAAGTGGTACAGATTCACGCTTGATGAGGCAATAGTTCATGAAAACAGGAATACTTCATATGCAGATGCTGGGTAAAATAGATGAACACTGATAAAGCAGGTGTCTTGGAAACACACAGGTAATAAGGAAGTGCGGATAAACTTAATTGAACAGATTCCCACAAGACAATGCAATGGTTCATGAAAGCAGATATATTTGGTATGCAGATAGATAAACACTGATACGGCAGGAGTCTTGTATATATAATTAAACCAAATATCAGGTGTGGTCCATGTTAATAAATTAGCAGACAGCTGACAACTTCCCAGAGTCAGGAGGCCTAGTGACCCTTATTGGTGGGTAAACATATTGCACCAGAACAGACAGGAATGGTGTAACAATTTTTTGTGTGCACTGTATGGAATGGCATATTTTATGCTAAACAAATGGGAATGTACCTAATTCATCATGAGAACCAAATCAGTTACAAAAACCTACAACTTTTAAACTATGTGTTCTAGTTTTTGGACACTTCTAATTTAAAATAAATAAAACATGCAGCTTGGCAAATTTTGATGTGGGACATTGTTATTTCTTTAGTCTGTTATGGGTCACACAAATATTTACCATAGTTATCCATAATAAAACTACCTTCATCTTAATATCTAAAAGTGCATACACACTGTGAGATTCGGGCTAACCCTGATTCTCACTATGCGACAGGGGCTAGGTCAGTATCGCAAGCACATAATGACTGTGCTTGCGATACTGACTATGTGCGATTTTGGCTAAGTGTCAATTTTGACTATCTTTTCTACGAGATAGTAAAAATTTACTTACCTGCACAGTCTATCTAGGCTTGCGATGCCGACCGCACGGGGCTGCGCATCGGCATCGCATCGGGATCGCAAGGTGACTTTAACCTTGTGATCTGCATTAACTTTTGTTACAATTTCGACTATATAGTCGAAATTATAAGAAAATATTTCAGCATGTGTACACACTAGTGATGTGCACCGGAAATTTTTCGGGTTTTGTGTTTTGGTTTTGGGTTCGGTTCCGCGGCCGTGTTTTGGGTTCGGACGCGTTTTGGCAAAACCTCACCGGAAATTTTTTGTCGGATTCAGGTGTGTTTTGGATTCGGGTGTTTTTTTTAAAAAAACACTAAAAAACAGCTTAAATCATAGAATTTGGGGGTCATTTTGATCCCATAGTATTATTAACCTCAATAACCATAATTTCCACTCATTTTCAGTCTATTCTGAACACCTCACAAAATAATTTTTAGTCCTAAAATTTGCACCGAGGTCGCTGGATGGCTAAGCTAAGCGACACAAGTGGCCGACACAAACACCTGGCCCATCTAGGAGTGGCACTGCAGTGTCAGGCAGGATGGCACTTGAAAAAAATAGTCCCCAAACAGCACATGATGCAAAGAAAAAAAGAGGCGCAATGAGGTAGCTGTGTGACTAAGCTAAGTGACCCTAGTGGCCGACACAAACACCTGGCCCATCTAGGAGTGGCACTGCAGTGTCAGACAGGATGGCACTTGAAAAAAATAGTCCCCAAACAGCACATGATGCAAAGAAAAAAAGAGGCGCAATGAGGTAGCTGTGTGACTAAGCTAAGTGACCCTAGTGGCCGACACAAACACCTGGCCCATCTAGGAGTGGCACTGCAGTGTCAGGCAGGATGGTGTTATGCACACCAGTGCCTGCAGGAAAGTACTGGTGTCAGAACTGTTATGCACTCCAGTGTCTGCAGGAATGTACTGGTGTTTGAACTGTTATGCAAAACAGATGGACTCACAGACAAACTGGGGGATATGACATAATGTACACAGAAGGTGATAGGGTAACAAAATACACACAAAGTGAACAGAGAAGCCCAGAGGCTAAGGAACTGGGTATCTCCCTTGTATTAGAACTGCTCAGATGGAAAAGCAAGATGTTGTGTTTTAATACGTAGAGAACCCGAAATGCTGTTGCTAAGGGCAACAGCAAAACCCTAAAGGGTTACCAACGGGTGTGGCAGTAAACTCCTTGGTCAGAGATGGAATGATAGACACAAGGAGAATCTCCACAATCCTAATTCTCACTTGCAGTGCACAGGTTTTAGCTTACTGCCACTAAACTGACCCCTGACACCTAGCACAGTGAGACAGGATTAGACAGGCAAGTCTTAGAATACAGCCGCAAACTTGCTAAGTTCACAGAGTAGTAACAGAACCCCAGCAAGCTAAACGACTGACTCCAGTCTTACTGCTAGGTCTGGATTGGCAGAGTGTAATACCAAATCCCCAGGCCTATTTGCAGTAAGCAACAAACAAATACAAAGCTACACAGTACTGGCTAACTTTCATGAACTGACTAACCAACAAAGATTCAGCAGCATCTGCTTACCCTGAAAAGAGGCCTTATAAAGCAGGTGCTGTCCACGCCCCACTCAGACCTCACAGACTGTGAGCACAAAAACCAGCACCGGATCCCCTGCCGTGCACAGAGCCTATAACCACTGCACAGCAAAAGACCCGAACCGGAGTATCAGCTGCGCTCAGGTTACACCACTAGCACTTGTCTCCCGGTTGCCATGACGACGTGGCAGCACAGGGCAGGAGACCCTAACAGTACCCCCCCTCTGACGAGGGGTCAAAGAACCCCTACCACCGGGTTTATCGGGGAACTGCGAGAAGAAAGAGCGTATCAGTCTGGGGGCATGAAGATCACAACTGCGCACCCACGACCGCTCCTCCGGGCCATACCCCTTCCAGTGCACCAAAAATGACAGCCGACCCCGAACCACCTTGGAGTCAAGAATCCTTTCAACAACAAACTCCCTCTGGCCACGTATCAGAAGAGGGGAAGGTCTTCCACTGGAAGAAGGATTACTAATCGCCCGTTTTAAAAGGGAACAATGAAATGTTTTATTGATACCCAAAGAACGGGGCAGATCTAACTGAAATGCCACCGGATTGATAACCCTGGTGATCTTATAAGGGCCGATGAACCGGGGCCCTAACTTATGAGATGGCTGTCTCAACTTCAAATTCTTGGTAGACAACCAGACGAAGTCTCCTAATTTGAAGCTGCAGGGTCTTTTCCGCTTATCAAAAACCCTTTTGGTCACTAATGACACAGACACAAGGGCTTTCTTCACTTTCCGCCAAATACCTCTAAGGACCGAAACCACAGAGGAACCACCAGGCGTGGAGTCCAGGGGGTCAAAAGAATTGGCCTTAGGATGATGCCCATACACACAAAGGAAGGGAGAGATCCCTGTAGCAGAGTGAGCCGCGTTGTTATAGGCAAACTCCGCCATGGACAGATGAGCAACCCAGTCAGTCTGACACTTGGAGACATAACACCTGAGGAACTGCTCCAAGGACTGGTTCACCCTTTCAGTCTGCCCATTAGACTGCGGATGGTAGCCTGACGACAAGCTGACAGAAATCTGGAGATCGGAACAAAATGCCCTCCAGAATTTGGCCACAAACTGGGATCCGCGGTCAGAGACCACATCAAGTGGCAACCCGTGGAGACGCACAACATGCAGCATAAATAATTCAGACAGGCGTCTGGCTGATGGCAGCCCAACCAGTGGAACGAAGTGCGCCATCTTCGAAAACCTGTCAACGACAACCCAGATGGCTGTCATCCCCGAGGATTTGGGCAAGTCCACCACAAAATCCATTGAAATGTGGGTCCATGGCTTAGATGGGATAGAGAGTGGATGTAATGGGCCAACAGGAACCCCTCTAGGAGTCTTATTTCGGGCACAGATGTCACATGCCCGAACCCACTGATCCACATCCTTAGCCACTGAGGGCCACCACACCGCCCTAGATAGCAACTCCCGAGTTCTGGCAATACCCGGGTGACCTGCCGACTTCTTGGCATGGAATTCCAGGAACACTCGCTGTCTTAACCTAGGAGGCACAAACAAAAGACCTACCGGAAGGTCTGGAGGAGCCTGCTCCTGTGCTCTAAGGACTAATGATAAGAGGTCCTGGGTAATGCCCACTTTAATACATGATGGGGAAACAATGGGCAACGGCTCCTCGGTGGTCTCCTGGATTGGAGCAAAACTCCGCGAGAGCGCATCAGCCTTGATGTTTTTTGACCCAGGGCGATTTGTTATCAAAAAATTAAAGCGAGCAAAAAACAAAGCCCATCGTGCCTGCCTGGCATTGAGACGCTTCGCTGACTCTAAATATGCCAGATTCTTATGGTCAGTGAGAATTGAGACCACAAACTTAGCCCCCTCAAGCCAGTGTCTCCACTCCTCGAGTGCATCCTTAATAGCCAACAATTCCCGGTTACCCACGTCATAATTCATCTCGGCAGGCGAAAATTTACGGGAAAAGTAAGCACAGGGATGAAGGCGATTATCAGACACTCCCATCTGAGAAAGCACTGCCCCAATACCCATCTCAGAGGCATCCACCTCCACCACAAAAGGACGCTCTGGATCTGGGTGTCGCAGCACCTTGGCCGAAACAAATGCCCTTTTGAGACGGGCAAAAGCCGCTTTAGCCTCACAAGACCAGTGAGCAACATCCGCCCCTTTCTTAGTGAGTGCCACCAAGGGCGCCACTATAGACGAAAATCCAGCGATAAATCGTCTATAAAAATTCGCAAAGCCCAGGAAACGCTGAAGCGCCTTCAAACTAGTGGGCTGCACCCAATCCAGGACTGCCTGTACCTTGGAACCCTCCATTTGGAAACCTTCTGGGGAGATAATATATCCTAGAAATGCGATTTGCTGAACTTCAAATTCGCACTTCTCCAGCTTCGCCCCAAGCCGGTGGTCTCTGAGTTTCTGGAGGACTAAGCGTACATGCTTCCGATGTTCCTCCAGGGAATGGGAGAAGATTAGGATGTCATCTAAGTATACAACTAAGAATCTATCCAAATATTCCCTGAGCACATCATTCATGAAATCCTGGAAGACTGCCGGGGCATTACAGAGCCCAAAAGGCATCACCAAATATTCATAATGCCCTGAGTGGGTATTAAAGGCAGTCTTCCATTCATCCCCCTCTTTTATTCGGATTAGATTGTACGCACCGCGTAGGTCAATCTTAGAAAAAATGGTGGCAGTACGAAGCTGGTCAAACAAGACCGAAATGAGAGGCAGTGGGTATGAGTTTTTAATCGTGATACGGTTCAATTCCCTGAAGTCGATGCAGGGTCGCAACGAACCGTCCTTTTTACCCACGAAGAAGAACCCCGACCCAACTGGAGACTGTGAAGGTCTGATAAATCCCTTAGCCAAGTTCTCCTGAATGTACTCTGCCATAGCCTGAGTCTCAGGACGTGACAGGGAGTACAACCTGCTCTTGGGAAGCTTAGCATTTGGCAACAAATCAATGGCACAGTCATAGGGGCGATGGGGAGGTAGTACCTCTGCAACTTTTTTGGAGAACACGTCCGCAAAATCTACATAACACCCTGGCAATCCTGGCAAACTTAGCTGCGAGAGCCTGACTGGAAGGCTCAAGCAACTCCTGAAACAATCAGTACCCCAATTAAGAATCTCCCCAGAGACCCAGTCAAATTGATGATTGTGGGCCCTTAACCAGGGTAACCCCAACACCAATGGGGCAAAAGTACAGACAGTCACATAAAAGGACAATTTTTCAGAGTGTGTGGCTCCAATAAACAAAGAAATCTGGCTAGTGCAAGAGGTAATTTTACCTTGGGATAATGGTTCCCCGTTTAACCCACAAATCTCAATTTCCGATGCCAAGGGTACTAAGGGAACAGAGTGTTTCAGGGCGAATTGGCGGTCCATAAAAACCCCGTCGGCCCCACTGTCCACAAAGGCCTCAGTCTTGACAGTTTGACCGAGGATCTTCAAGGTCACCGGAATGATAAAAGTCTTCTTGGGAAATTCTGACTTCTGGCCTGACAGGATATTTCCCATCACCCTCAGGCCCTGAAGTTTTCCGGCTTTTCTGGGCATGATACTACCACATGACCTTTATTCCCACAGTACAAACACAACCCCTGCTGTCTCCTCCGCGTCTTCTCACGCGAGGAGAGGCGGGTAGCCCCAATCTGCATAGGCTCCTCAGAAAATTCCTCAGAGTCTGAGGTTCCCTTGGGAAGGAAGGAAATCTCAGTCTCCCTTTCAAGCCTACGCTCTCTCAGCCGTCTATCCACCCGGATGGATAACTGCATGAGCTGATCCAAGCTATGAGGCAAGGGATATTGTACCAGTTGGTCCTTTATCTGGTTAGAAAGACCTCTTCGGTACTGGTGTCTCAGGGCTGGGTCATTCCACTGGGTATCATGGGCCAACCTCCGAAACTCCGTACAGTAAACCTCAACTGGCCTTCGCCCTTGCTTAAGGATCGAAATCTGAGCCTCGGCTGAGGCCGTCTTGTCAGGGTCATCATACAACATGCCCAGTGCCGTAAAAAAAGCATCAACACTTTTAAGCGACGGACAGTCAGGCTGCAACCCATATGCCCAGACCTGTGGGTCTCCTTGTAGCAAGGAAATCACTATGCCCACCCGCTGAATCTCCGACCTAGAAGACTGAGGCCTAAGCCGGAAGTATAGCTTGCAGCTCTCCTTGAAACAAAAGAACTGCGAGCGATCTCCAGAAAAACGATCCGGGAGATTTACTTTCGGCTCCTTAACCCCTGCAGGTGCTGCTGCTGCGGGAGCTCCGCCAGCAGCCTGGGAGGTGTGCATTTTAATGGACAAATCATTAAATTGTCGAGTCAGGACCTGCACCTGATCGACCACCTGTTGCAACGTATTTTGAGGGGTATGCTCCATATTCCCACAAAATTTCAACAGGAGTATTAGGCTGCTGAATATGTTATGCACACCAGTGCCTGCAGGAAAGTACTGGTGTCAGAACTGTTATGCACTCCAGTGTCTGCAGGAATGTACTGGTGTTTGAACTGTTATGCAAAACAGATGGACTCACAGACAAACTGGGGGATATGACATAATGTACACAGAAGGTGATAGGGTAACAAAATACACACAAAGTGAACAGAGAAGCCCAGAGGCTAAGGAACTGGGTATCTCCCTTGTATTAGAACTGCTCAGATGGAAAAGCAAGATGTTGTGTTTTAATACGTAGAGAACCCGAAATGCTGTTGCTAAGGGCAACAGCAAAACCCTAAAGGGTTACCAATGGGTGTGGCAGTAAACTCCTTGGTCAGAGATGGAATGATAGACACAAGGAGAATCTCCACAATCCTAATTCTCACTTGCAGTGCACAGGTTTTAGCTTACTGCCACTAAACTGACCCCTGACACCTAGCACAGTGAGACAGGATTAGACAGGCAAGTCTTAGAATACAGCCGCAAACTTGCTAAGTTCACAGAGTAGTAACAGAACCCCAGCAAGCTAAACGACTGACTCCAGTCTTACTGCTAGGTCTGGATTGGCAGAGTGTAATACCAAATCCCCAGGCCTATTTGCAGTAAGCAACAAACAAATACAAAGCTACACAGTACTGGCTAACTTTCATGAACTGACTAACCAACAAAGATTCAGCAGCATCTGCTTACCCTGAAAAGAGGCCTTATAAAGCAGGTGCTGTCCACGCCCCACTCAGACCTCACAGACTGTGAGCACAAAAACCAGCACCGGATCCCCTGCCGTGCACAGAGCCTATAACCACTGCACAGCAAAAGACCCGAACCGGAGTATCAGCTGCGCTCAGGTTACACCACTAGCACTTGTCTCCCGGTTGCCATGACGACGTGGCAGCACAGGGCAGGAGACCCTAACAGATGGCACTTGAAAAAAATAGTCCCCAAACAGCACATGATGCAAAGAAAAAAAGAGGCGCAATGAGGTCGCTGTGTGACTAAGCTAAGCGACCCTAGTGGCCGACACAAACACCTGGCCCATCTAGGAGTGGCACTGCAGTGTCAGACAGGATGGCACTTGAAAAAAATAGTCCCCAAACAGCACATGATGCAAAGAAAAAAAGAGGCGCAATGAGGTAGCTGTGTGACTAAGCTCAGCGACCCAAGTGGCCGACACCAACACCTGGCCCATCTAGGAGTGACACTGCAGTGTCAGGCAGGATGGCCCTTCAAAAAAATAGTCCCCAAACAGCACATGATGCAAAGAAAAAAGAGGCGCAATGAGGTAGCTGTGTGACTAAGCTCAGCGACCCAAGTGGCCGACACAAGCACCTGGCCCATCTAGGAGTGGCACTGCAGTGTCAGACAGGATGGCACTTGAAAAAAATAGTCCCCAAACAGCACATGATGCAAAGAAAAATGAAAGAAAAAAGAGGTGCAAGATGGAATTGTCCTTGGGCCCTCCCACCCACCCTTATGTTGTATAATCAGGACATGCACACTTTAACGAACCCATCATTTCAGCGACAGGGTCTGCCACACAACTGTGACTGAAATGACTGGTTGGTTTGGGCCCCCACCAAAAAAGAAGCAATCAATCTCTCCTTGCACAAACTGGCTCTACAGAGGCAAGATGTCCACCTCATCATCATCGTCCGATTCATCACCCCTTTCACTGTGTACATCCCCCTCCTCACAGATTATTAATTCGTCCCCACTGGAATCCACCATCTCAGGTCCCCGTGTACTTTCTGGAGGCAATTGCTGCTGGTGAATGTCTCCACGGAGGAATTGATTATAATTTATTTTAATGAACATCATCTTCTCCACATTTTCTGGAAGTAACCTCGTACGCC
Organism: Pseudophryne corroboree; assembly: GCF_028390025.1. NCBI lineage: Eukaryota > Metazoa > Chordata > Amphibia > Anura > Myobatrachidae > Pseudophryne > Pseudophryne corroboree. Next base: position 561,590,657 of record NC_086447.1, on the reverse strand, counting down.
GATTGCTGACAAGGTGAGCGGCTGCACTAAACACTCTTTCGGAGTACACACTGGAGGGAGGGCAACTTAGGTAGAATAAAGCCAGTTTCTGCAAGGGCCTCCAAATTGCCTCTTTTTCCTGCCAGTATACGTACGGACTGTCTGACGTGCCTACTTGGATGCGGTCACTCATATAAGCCTCCACCATTCTTTCAATGGTGAGAGAATCATATGCAGTGACAGTAGACGACATGTCAGTAATTGTTGGCAGGTCCTTCAGTCCGGACCAGATGTCAGCACTCGCTCCAGACTGCCCTGCATCACCGCCAGTGGGTGGGCTCGGAATTCTTAGCCTTTTCCTCGCACCCCCAGTTGCGGGAGAATGTGAAGGAGGAGCTGTTGACGGGTCACGTTCCGCTTGACTTGACAATTTTCTCACCAGCAGGTCTTTGAACCCCTGCAGACTTGTGTCTGCCGGAAAGAGAGATACAACGTAGGTTTTAAATCTAGGATCGAGCACGGTGGCCAAAATGTAGTGCTCTGATTTCAACAGATTGACCACCCGTGAATCCTGGTTAAGCGAATGAAGGGCTCCATCCACAAGTCCCACATGCCTAGCGGAATCGCTCTGTTTTAGCTCCTCCTTCAATGTCTCCAGCTTCTTCTGCAAAAGCCTGATGAGGGGAAAGACCTGACTCAGGCTGGCAGTGTCTGAACTGACTTCACGTGTGGCAAGTTCAAAGGGTTGCAGAACCTTGCACAACGTTGAAATCATTCTCCACTGCGCTTGAGATAGGTGCATTCCACCTCCTTTGCCTATATCGTGGCCAGATGTATAGGCTTGAATGGCCTTTTGCTGCTCCTCCATCCTCTGAAGCATATAGAGGGTTGAATTCCACCTCGTTACCACCTCTTGCTTCAGATGATGGCAGGGCAGGTTCAGGTATTTTTGGTGGTGCTCCAGTCTTCTGTACGCGGTGCCTGAACCCCGAAAGTGGGCCGCAATTCTTCGGGCCACCGACAGCATCTCTTGCACGCCCCTGTCGTTTTTTAAATAATTCTGCACCACCAAATTCAAGGTATGTGCAAAACATGGGACGTGCTGGAATTTGCCCAGATGTAATGCACGCACAATATTGCTGGCGTTGTCCGATGTCACAAATCCCCAGGAGAGTCCAATTGGGGTAAGCCATTCTGCGATGATCTTCCTCAGTTGCCGTAAGAGGTTTTCAGCTAGGAACGAGTTGGCATTTGCGAGATGCTGCTACTGGTGCCGCCGCTGCTGTTCTTGCTGCGGGAGGCAATACATCTACCCAGTGGGCTGTCACAGTCATATAGTCCTGAGTCTGCCCTGCTCCACTTGTCCACATGTCCGTGGTTAAGTGGACATTGGGTACAACTGCATTTTTTAGGACACTGGTGAGTCTTTTTCTGAGGTCTGTGTACATTTTCGGTATCACCTGCCTAGAGAAATGGAACCTAGATGGTATTTGGTACCGGGGACACAGTACCTCAATCAAGTCTCTAGTTGGCTCTGAATTAACGATGGATACCGGAACCACGTTTCTCACCGCCCAGGCTGCCAAGGCCTCAGTTATCCGCTTTGCAGCAGGATGACTGCTGTGATATTTCATCTTCCTCGCAAAGGACTGTTGGACAGTCAATTGCTTACCCGAAGTAGTACAAGTGGTCTTCCGACTTCCCCTCTGGGATGACGATCGACTCCCAGCAGCAACAACAGCAGCGCCAGCAGCAGTAGGCGTTACACTCAAGCATGCATCGGAGGAATCCCAGGCAGGAGAGGACTCGTCAGACTTGCCAGTGACATGGCCTGCAGGACTATTGGCTTTCCTGGGTAAGGAGGAAATTGACACTGAGGGAGTTGGTGGTGTGGTTTGCAGGAGCTTGGTTACAAGAGGAAGGGATTTAGTGGTCAGTGGACTGCTTCCGCTGTCACCCAAAGTTTTTGAACTTGTCACTGACTTATGATGAATGCCCTGCAGGTGACGTATAAGGGAGGATGTTCCGAGGTGGTTAACGTCCTTACCCCTACTTATTACAGCTTGACAAAGGCAACACACAGCTTGACACCTGTTGTCCGCATTTGTGTTGAAATAATTCCACACCGAAGAGCTGATTTTTTTTGTATTTTGACCAGGCATGTCAAGGGCCATATTCCTCCCACGGACAACAGGTGTCTCCCCGAGTGCCTGACTTAAACAAACCACCTCACCAACAGAATCCTCCTTGTCAATTTCCTCCCCAGCGCCAGCAACACCCATATCCTCATCCTGGTGTACTTCAACACTGACATCTTCAATTTGAATATCAGGAACTGGACTGCGGGTGCTCCTTCCAGCACTTGCAGGGGGCGTGCAAATGGTGGAAGGCACAAGCTCTTCCCGTCCAGTGTTGGGAAGGTCAGGCATCGCAACCGACACAATTGGACTCTCCTTGGGGATTTGTGATTTTGAAGAACGCACAGTTCTTTGCTGTGCTTTTGCCAGCTTAAGTCTTTTCTTTTTTCTAGCGAGAGGATGAGTGCTTCCATCCTCATGTGAAGCTGAACCACTAGCCATGAACATAGGCCAGGGCCTCAGCCGTTCCTTGCCACTCTGTGTCGTAAATGGCATATTGGCAAGTTTAAGCTTCTCCTCAGAGGCTTTTAATTTTGATTTTTGAGGCATTTTACTGATCTTTTGTGTTTTGGATTTTACATGCTCTGTACTATGACATTGGGCATCGGCCTTGGCAGACGACGTTGATGGCATTTCATCGTCTCGGCCATGACTAGTGGCAGCAGCTTCAGCACGAGGTGGAAGTGGATCTTGATCTTTCCCTATTTTTTTGACCTCCACATTTTTGTTCTCCATATTTTAATGCGCACAACTAAAAGCCACCACAGGTATACAATGTAGATGGATGGATAGTATACTTTATGGATGACGAGTGACGACACAGAGGTAGGTACAGCAGTGGCCTACCGTACTGCTATATACAGTATAATGGACCTGGTGGACACTGTCAGCAGACTGCTAAACTACTAGTATAAAAAAAAAGCCACCACAGGTATACAATGTAGATGGATGGATAGTATACTTTATGGATGACGAGTGACGACACAGAGGTAGGTACAGCAGTGGCCTACCGTACTGCTATATACAGTATAATGGACCTGGTGGACACTGTCAGCAGACTGCTAAACTACTAGTATAAAAAAAAAAAGCCACCACAGGTATACAATGTAGATGGATGGATAGTATACTTTATGGATGACGAGTGACGACACAGAGGTAGGTACAGCAGTGGCCTACCGTACTGCTATATACAGTATAATGGACCTGGTGGACACTGTCAGCAGACTGCTAAACTACTAGTATAAAAAAAAAAGCCACCACAGGTATACAATGTAGATGGATGGATAGTATACTTTAGGGATGACGAGTGACAACACAGAGGTAGGTACAGCAGTGGCCTACCGTACTGCTATATACAGTATAATGGACCTGGTGGACACTGTCAGCAGACTGCTAAACTACTAGTATAAAAAAAAGCCACCACAGGTATACAATGTAGATGGATGGATAGTATACTTTATGGATGACGAGTGACGACACAGAGGTAGGTACAGCAGTGGCCTACCGTACTGCTATATACAGTATAATGGACCTGGAGGACACTGTCAGCAGACTGCTAAACTACTAGTATAAAAAAAAAAGCCACCACAGGTATACAATGTAGATGGATGGATAGTATACTTTATGGTTGACGAGTGATGACACAGAGGTAGGTACAGCAGTGGCCTACCGTACTGCTATATACAGTATAATGGACCTGGTGGACACTGTCAGCAGACTGCTAAACTACTAGTATAAAAAAAAAAGCAACCACAGGTATACAATGTAGATGGATGGATAGTATATTTTATGGTTGACGAGTGACGAAACAGAGGTAGGTACAGCAGTGGCCTACCGTACTGCTATATACAGTATAATGGACCTGGTGGACACTGTCAGCAGACTGCTAAACTACTAGTATAAAAAAAAAAGCCACCACAGGTATACAATGTAGATGGATGGATAGTATACTTTATGGATGACGAGTGACGACACAGAGGTAGGTACAGCAGTGGCCTACCGTACTGCTATATACAGTATAATGGACCTGGTGGACACTGTCAGCAGACTGCTAAACTACTAGTATAAAAAAAAAAAGCCACCACAGGTATACAATGTAGATGGATGGATAGTATACTTTATGGATGACGAGTGATGACACAGAGGCAGGTACAGCAGTGGCCTACCGTACTGCTATATACAGTATAATGGACCTGGTGGACACTGTCAGCAGACTGCTAAACTACTAGTATAAAAAAAAAAAGCCACCACAGGTATACAATGTAGATGGATGGATAGTATACTTTATGGATGACGAGTGACGACACAGAGGTAGGTACAGCAGTGGCCTACCGTACTGCTATATACAGTATAATGGACCTGGAGGACACTGTCAGCAGACTGCTAAACTACTAGTATAAAAAAAAAAAGCCACCACAGGTATACAATGTAGATGGATGAATAGTATACTTTATGGATGACGAGTGACGACACAGAGGTAGGTACAGCAGTGGCCTACCGTACTGCTATATACAGTATAATGGACCTGGTGGACACTGTCAGCAAACTGCTAGACTACTAGTATAAAAAAAAAAGCCACAGGAGTGTTTTTCAGGCAGACAAACGTATACTGGTGGTCACTGTCAGCAAAACTCTGCACTGTACTCCTGCTATAGCTGCTCCCCAGTCCCCACAATTAAGCAGTGTGAGCACTCAGCACAGATATATCATGCAGCACACTGAGCACAGATATGGTATGGAGCGTTTTTTTCAGGCAGAGAAGAGAACGGATAAAAAACTGGTGGTCACTATCAGCAAAACTCTGCACTGTACTCCTCCTAACAGCTGCTCCCCATTCTCCCCACAATAGTAAAATAAACAAGCAAAGCAAAGCAATCAGATCAACTGTAGTGTCTCGTATAAACGGAGAGGACGCCAGCCACGTCCTCTCCCTATCAATCTCAATGCACGTGTGAAAATGGCGGCGACGCGCGGCTGCTTATAGAATCCGAATCTCGCGAGAATCCGACAGCGGGATGATGACGTTCGGGCGCGCTCGGGTTAAAAAAGGTAAAGCTCGGGTGGGTTCGGTTTCTCGGAAACCGAACCCGCTCATCACTAGTACACACCATAACATTTTCAGGCTTTCATAAACCTTTTTTTTTTCTTTACATTGGCAGGATGTAGTTTTCAGCAATCCACTCTTGCATCACAACAACTCACCTTACAAACAGTTTTTTGCCATTTGGTTAACCCCTAGAATAAACATATACTTTTCGCCCACTCATTTCCTCAATATCACACTCCTAGAGATGAGCTATTTAATATTAAAAGCAAAAGTCAGTCACTTATTTTTTCCATGTTATAAATAACTGATGTGTAATAATTTAAATCTCATAGATTGTATCCAAAAGATATTAGAAAAACAGCAAACCTGAAACTGTAATGTTTTCTGTCTATACTGAGATAAGTAACGAGATAACTAGATACTTGGTTTCATTCCAATGGCAATTTTGTAGTAACTAACTTCTAGAGAGCATCAAAATACTGACCGCGGCATCCCGATGGAGACAATCCCGACAGGGGCTAGGTAAGTATACTTGTACCCCCCTAACCCTCCTTCCCGCAGCCTAACCATACCTACCTCCCCTCCCCCCAAGCATCCAAACCCTAACCCTCCCCCCTGGTGCCTAAACCTAACCCCCCTCCCTGTAGCCTAAACCTAACCCTCCCTCCCCCGCAGCTTAACCTTAACCATCTCAGAGGGTGCCTAACCCTAACCCCCAGCAGCCTAACCCTTTCTTCCCCGCAGCCTAACCCGCCCTTCCCCACAGCATAACCCTCCTAGGGTGTGCCTAAACCTAACCTCCTTCCCCACGGGCTAACAGTGAGTGTCCCTGCATACTTACGATCGGGATTTCGGCATGTCGGGATTCTGGCACTGGTATTTTGACCAGTGTCGGAGATCCAGTGTCGTTGTTATGGCCGTGTGCCAGGATTCCGGTGCCAGGATTCCGACTGCCAGAATGCCGACCACCGGCATCCTGACCGGATCCCCCCTGGGCACAGCAATCAGAGAAAGTGGGAAGAGGCAGTGACATCTGAAGGGCCCCTTGGCTGCTGATTATGTAACAGCCACTAGATTTGTAGTTGGACAGACATCAAAAGCATAATCATATGAACCGTACATCTATGTTCCTGCTCTACTAGTTCACTTACCCTCTAATAGAGTAAAAACACATAATTTGGGTGCAAAGTCTGGAATCTGACTTTAGAGAATGGGGTGGGACCCACTAGGGAGTTCTCCTGTGCTCCTGTGGACCAGTCTGACCCCTCCATCATACCAACAATTCTCTCAATTTCTCTACCTTGCTTTTCAGACATTCTCATCCTCTGACATTACTAACATCATCATATATGTTTTCAGCGGTATACGTGTATAATGCCAACATTCATAATGTTGAATGGTCAGAATCTTGACATTCAGAATGTTGACATGACATATTGTCGACATTGTGAAATTTGACAATAGTGTTGAAAGTTGATCTTTTCATGGTTTTAGGGGTAGGCTTAGGCTGCGGTTAGGGTTAGGTTTAGAGATACTTATCTCACCAATGGAAATGCATACGGTCCATATGCCAATAGTCAATATTCACATTCTTGACATTGTTGATATTTGACATGTTGACATCCCGAACATTGACATTTTGTAGCAAATCTCTATTGATTATCCACATTCATCTTATACCTTCAAACTACTCTCTCTAAATTACACTCTTGGCTTCTTTCAGTGGACTAACTAATTATGTTGACAACTGCCTTGATTCGCAAGCTATGAACACAAGCTGGTATTGACTTATAGAATAGATTTTTATTTTATTTTACCAGCAACATGTAAACATCAGTGGGACAGGGTCTAACATGTTTAGTGGACATCTCTCCCAGACACAGAGAAATCTAGGGGCCTGGAACACTAAAGTTTGTGGGCCCCAACCCCCCCTCCCGGTAGATACAGGTAGGACAGCCATTGGCTAATCCTCCCTGTATCTCTTCAGCCTCATCCCCCTGTCTTTTCAGCCTCATCTCCATTTGTGTCTCTCACCATTATCTCCCCATGTCTCATTCTCACCTGTTTCTCTCCAGGCTCAACCCTGCCTCGGTTTTTCAAGCATCATTCATGTCTCTCCATCTATAGCCATCAGTGCATCTCCCCATGTTTCTTGGCCTCATCTCCCCTGTGTCTCTTAGCCTCATTCCCCTACCATGCATGCAGCATTGGCAATAACAAGTGTTCCCTGCTGAATATTGTAGTGGCACAGGCAAGTTGTACACATGAACTGGGCTTTCAAGATCCTTGAAGGGCCAGGGCTTCTTAGAATCTTGGGGTCCAGTACAAGTGTTCCCTGGTACACCCAGGTGAACAAAGGGTCTGATTCAGGTTTCCGATGCTTGTACAACACATGCAGATAAGTACCAATGTCCAGTACTTTGCGCATCTGCCAGACCCATACTGTGCATGTGCCGTGATTGACAGTCTGATGCTTTTGGCGGCGGGAGGGGGCAGCAACGTTCTCCATTTCCCAAAAGGTAGGCATGTCGTCATCATTCTGAGGATGGGACGGGCCAAGATCTCTGTATGAAGACAGAGATTTTCCTGCCTCTTTGTTGTAGATGCGGCGACTGGCTTGCGCAATACCATGGATCACATAACCACCCGATTGTGTCGCATGAGGATTGGTAATGCAGGCAGAAGACATGACGCCTTATGCTGCAATACCATATTAGAACTATTGCTGCTGCTTCCATGTAAGTAGCAGCAATAGCTCCTCTATCCACATCTGAACTGGGCCCAAGGTTTCTGGGGAAACGTGTTTAGCTTACTACAGTCCATAGCACATAATGTACCTACATTTCGTGGGTTAGGAGGAAGTTTATGTATTCTAGTTATAGGATAGGATGATATTATTATTATTATTTATTATTATTAAACTTTATTCATATAGCTCCACTGGGGTTTCACAGCACCTTGCAAAGTACATAAACAAATGAGCAGATCAAGAAAACAGTGCTTACAGTACAAGAAAATGCAGAACAAGTGCATGGTTACACTCAATAAGCAGCAGGTTTGTAGAGATGACGGAATATATGGCATTGTATGCAGTAGGGAGGAGATGATGGTAAGGGAAGATAAAGCACCCTAAGGGGAGAGGGCCCTGCTTATGAGAGCTTACATTCTAAAAGTGAGGGACAGGCAGACACGAGTGACACAGATGGGGAAGACAGATTTAGCAGATTTCAATAGATAAATTATAACATACTGTACATGTTTCAGGGATTTGTTACTGTTATCAGGGAAAAACACAAATGAAGTTAAAAATGACTGCCCTTGTCCATAATGTAAAATATTGTTTTTTCTACAAAAGTAAAAGAAAGACATAATGGTGGTCATTCCGAGTTGATCGCTCGCTAGCAGTTTTTAGCAGCCGTGCAAACGCTATGCCGCCTCCCACTGGGAGTGTATTTTAGCTTAGCAGAAGTGCGAACGAAAGAATCGCAGAGCGGCTACTATTTTTTTGTGTGCAGTTTTAGAGTAGCTCAAAACCTTCTCAGCGCTTGCGATCACTTCAGACTGTTCAGTTTCTGTTTTGACGTCACAAACATGCCCTGCTTTCGCCCAGTCACGCCTGCGTTTTTTCTGCCACGCCTGCGTTTTTCCGAACACTCCCTGAAAATGGTCAGTTGACACCCAGAAACGCCCACTTCATGTCAATCACTCTGCGGACACCAGTGCGCTTGAAAAGCTTCGCTAGACCCTGTGTGAAACTACATCGTTCGTGGTAATAGTACGTCGCATGTGCGCATTGCGACGCATATGCATGCGCTGAAGTGCCGTTTTTTTGCCTCATTGCTGCACAGCGAACGAATGCAGCTAGCGATCAACTCGGAATGACCACCAATATACAGTAGTGGTGTTTTTTTGATTCAATATTAAAAAAAATAAGATTTTAAATCTACCGGTAAATCTATTTCTCCTAGTCCGTAGAGGATGCTGGGGACTCCGTAAGGACCATGGGGTATAGACGGGCTCCGCAGGAGATAGGGCACCTAAAAAGAACTTTGACTATGGGTGTGCACTGGCTCCTCCCTCTATGCCCCTCCTCCAGACCTCAGTTAGAGAACTGTGCCCAGAGGAGATGGACACTACAAGGCAGGATTTAGAAATCCAAGGGTAAGATTCATACCAGCCCACACCAAGCATACCACGTAACCTGGATCATACAAAACAAGTTAACCGTATGAACAATAACAGCAACGGTCCAAGACCGATGTCAACTGTAACATAACCCTTATTTAAGCAACAACTATATGCAAGTCTTGCAGAGTTTCCGCACTGGAACGGGCTCCCAGCATCCTCTACGGACTAGGAGAAATAGATTTACCGGTAGGTTTAAAATCTTATTTTCTCTTACGTCCTAGAGGATGCTGGGGACTCCGTAAGGACCATGGGGTTTATACCAAAGCATCCAATCGGGCAGGAGAGTGCGTATGACTCTGCAGTACCGACTGAGCAAACGCTAGGTCCTCATCAGCCAGGGTATCAAACTTGTAGAATTTAGCAAAAGTGTTTGACCCCGACCAAGTCGCCGCTCGGCAAAGTTGTAATGCCGAGACGCCTCGGGCAGCCGCCCAAGAAGAGCCCACCTTCCTAGTGGAATGGGCCTTAACCGAATTTGGTACCGGCAATCCAGCCGTAGAATGAGCCTGCTGAATCGTATTACAGATCCAGCGAGCAATAGTCTGCTTCGAAGCAGGTGCGCCAATCTTATTGGCAGCATACAGGACAAACAGAGCCTCTGTTTTCCTAATTCTAGCCGTCCTGGCTACATAAATCTTTAAGGCCCTGACTACGTCCAGGGATCTGGAATCCTCCAGGTCACTTGTAGCCACAGGCACCACAATAGGTTGATTCACATGGAATGAAGAAACCACCTTAGGCAAAAATTGCGGACGTGTCCTCAATTCAGCTCGATCCACATGAAAAATCAAGTAGGGGCTTTTGTGTGATAAAGCCGCCAATTCTGACACTCGCCTTGCCGATGCCAAGGCCAACAACATGACCACCTTCCAAGTAAGAAATTTCAACTCAACCTTGTTAAGCGGTTCAAACCAGTGTGATTTTGGGAACTGCAACACCACGTTGAGGTCCCACGGTGCCACTGGAGGCACAAAAGGAGGCTGGATGTGCAGCACTCCCTTTACAAACGTCTGGACTTCTGGAAGAGAAGCCAACTCCTTCTGAAAGAAAATCGAGAGGGCCGAAATCTGTACCTTAACCGAGCCTAATTTCAGGCCCATATCCACTCCTGTCTGTAGGAAGTGGAGAAAACGACCCAGATGAAAATCTTCCGTAGGTGCATTCTTGGTTTCACACCAAGACACATACTTTCGCCAGATACGGTGATAATGCTTAACTGTCACCTCCTTCCTAGCCTTTATTAAAGTAGGGATGACCTCTTCCGAAATCCCCTTTTTCGCTAGGATTCGGCGTTCAACCGCCATGCCGTCAAACGTAACCGCGGTAAGTCTTGAAATACACAGGGCCCCTGTTGCAACAGGTCTTCCCTCAGAGGAAGAGGCCAGGGATCTCCTGTGAGCATCTCTTGTAGATCTGAGTACCAGGCCCTTCGAGGCCAGTCTGGGACAACGAGTATCGTCTGTACTCTTCTTTGCCTTATGATCCTCAACACTTTTGTGATGAGAGGAAGAGGAGGAAACACGTAGACCGATTTGAACACCCACGGTGTTATTAGAGCATCTACAGCCACTGTCTGAGGGTCCCGAGACCTGGCACAATACCTCCGAAGTTTTTTGTTGAGGCGTGACGCCATCATGTCTATTTGAGGAGTTCCCCAAAGACGTGTTATGTCTGCAAAGACTTCTTGATGAAGCCCCCACTCTCCTGGATGGAGATCGTGTCTGCTGAGGATGTCTGCTTCCCAGTTGTCCACTCCCGGAATGAAGACAGCCGACAGAGCGCTTACATGATTTTCCGCCCAGCGAAGAATCCTGGTGGCTTCCGCCATCGCGACTCTGCTTCTTGTCCCACCTTGGCGGTTCACATGAGCCACTGCTGTGACATTGTCTGATTGAATCAGAACCGGTAGGTTTCGAAGAAGACTCTCCGCTTGTCGAAGGCCGTTGTAAATGGCCCTGAGTTCCAACACATTGATGTGTAGACAGGACTCCTGGTCTGACCAAAGTCCCTAAAAATTTTTTCCTTGTGTGACCGCTCCCCATCCTCGGAGGCTCACGTCCGTGGTAACCAGGATCCAATCCTGAATTCCGAATCTGCAACCCTCCAGCAGGTGAGCACTTTGCAACCACCACAGGAGAGACACTTTGGCTCCTGGGGACAGAGTTATTTTCCAATGTAAGTGCAGATGGGACCCGGACCACTTGTCCAGAAGGTCCCATTGAAAAGTCCTTGCATGTGACCTTCCGAAGGGAATGGCCTCGTAGGCCGCCACCATTTTTCCCAGAACTCGAGTGCATTGGTGAACTGACACCCTTTTCGGTTTTAGCAGGTCTCTGACCATGTTCTGGATGTCCTGGGCTTTCTCTATTGGGAGGAAGACCTTCATTTGTTCCGTATCCAGTATCATACCTAGGAACGGTAGTCGAGTTGTCGGGATCAACTGTGACTTCGGTAGATTTAGAATCCAACCGTGTTGCTTGAGCACTCTCAGAGAGAGCGTCACACTGCTCAGCAATTTCTCTCTTGATTTTGCTTTTATCAGGAGATCGTCCAAGTATGGGATAATTGTGACTCCATGCCTGCGCAGGACCACCATCATTTCTGCCATTATCTTGGTGAAAATCCTCGGGGCCGTGGAAAGTCCAAACGGCAACGTCTGAAATTGGTAATGACAATCCTGTATAGCGAATCTTAGGTATTCCTGATGGGGGGCATATATGGGGACATGAAGGTACGCATCCTTTATGTCCAGAGACACCATAAACTCCCCCTCCTCCATGTTGGCTATTATCGCTCTGAGTGATTCCATTTTGAATTTGAATCTTTTTATGTACAGGTTTAGGGATTTCAGATTCAAAATAGGTCTGACCGAACCGTCCGGTTTCGGGACCACAAATAGGGTTGAGTAGTAACCTCTTCCCTGCTGGTGCTGGGGAACCTTGATTATCACTTGCTGTATACACAGCGTTTGAATTGCAGCTAACACTACATCCCTTTCCGATGTGGAAGCTGGTAGGGCCGATTTGAAAAATCAGCGCGGGGGCACCTCCTCGAATTCCAGTTTGTAACCCTGGGAAACTATTTCCAACACCCAGGGATTCAGGTCTGATCTGACCCAGGCCTGACTGAAAAGTCGAAGACGTGCCCCCACCGGTGCGGACTCCCTCAGGGGAGCCCCAGCGTCATGCTGTGGGTTTTGGAGCAGCCGGGAAGGACTTTTGTTCCTGGGCACCTGCCGAAGCAGGTGCACTTTTGCCTCTGCCCTTACCTCTGGCAAGGAAAGAGGATCCCCGACCTCTTCTGGACTTGTGCGACCGAAAGGACTGCATCTGATAGGGGGGTACTTTCTTTTGCTGTTGGGGAATATATGGTAAAAAGTTTGATTTACCTGCTGTAGCTGTGGAAACCAGGTCCGTCAGCCCATCCCCAAACAATACATCTCCCTTATAGGGTAGTACTTCCATATGTTTTTTGGAATCCCCATCACCCGTCCATTGGTGAGTCCATAAGGATCTTCTCGCCGAGATAGACATGGCATTGGCCCTAGAAGCTGGCAATCCAATGTCCCTTTGAGCATCCCTCATAAATAAGACTGCGTCTTTTATATGGGCTAGAGTTAAGAATATAGTATCCTTATCCATATTATCAAAGTGATCTGTCAGCTCATCTGTCCAAGCTGCAATTGCGCTACACACCCATGCCGACGCAATTGTCGGTCTTAGCACAGCACCCGTATGAGAATAAATACACTTTAAGGTAGTTTCTTGCCTGCGATCTGCAGGGTCCTTAAGGGCCGCTGTGTCAGGAGACGGTAGCGCCACTTTCTTGGACAAGCGCGTCAGGGCCTTGTCCACAGTGGGGGGTGATTCCCAAATCTCCTTGTCCTGTTTAGGGAAGGGGTATGCCATATAAATTCTTTTGGGGATCTGCGGTCTCTTTTCCGGAGTCTCCCAAGCTTTTCCAAAGAAATCATTTAATTCATGAGATGTGGGAAAATTAATAATCTGTTTCTTTCCCTTAAAAATGTGTACCCTTGTGTCCGGGACCGAGGGTTCATCCTCAATATGCAACACATCCCTTATTGCCACAATCATACACTTCGTCATAGTCGACACTGGAATCAGAATCCGTGTCGGTAGTAGTGTCTTGTGTTAAGGGACGCTTTTGAGACCCCGACGGGCCCTGTGAGTCGGTCCAATCCGAGGATTGACCCCCTGATGTCCCCCCTAATTCAGCCTTATCAAGCCTTTTATGTAAAGATGCCACACTTGCATTCAACATATGCCACATGTCCACCCAATCCTGAGTCGGCACAACCGATGGGGACACACCACTCATTTGCTCCACCTTCTCCTTGGAGAAGCCTTCCGCCTCAGACATGTCGACACACACGTACCGACACCCCACACACACAGGGATTAACCTATAAGGGGACAAAACCCCAACCAGGCCCTTAGGAGAGACAGAGAGAGAGTATGCCAGCACACACCAAGCACTTAAAAACACTGGAATATATATGACCAGATAGCGCTTTTTATATATATAACCTTAATTCCCACTCACTGCGTCGCCAAAGTGCCCCCCTCCTCTTTTTTCCAGCCTGTGAAGTTCAGCAGGGGAGAGATCAGGGAGCCAGCGTATCTCATGCAGTTTCTGTGGAGAAAATGGCGCTGGTTAGTGCTGAGGATCAAGCCCCGCCCACCCGACGGCGGGCTTCGGTCCCAGTAATTCTATATAAAAAATGGCGGGGGATTTTAGGATTTACTGTCCCACAGCCTAATCCTGCTTTATATTGCCAAAAAATGAGGAAACTTGCTGCCCAGGGCGCCCCCCCCCTGCGCCCTGCACCCTTCAGTGCCTGCTTGTGTGTTTGTACTGGGAGCAATGGCGCGCAGCATATCGCTGCGCGCTTACCTCATGAAGATCTGATGTCTTCTGCCGCCTGAAGTCTTTTCCTCACTACTCACCCGGCTTCTATCTTCGGCATCTGTGAGGAGGACGGCGGCGCGGCTCCGGGACGAACCCCAGGTGAGACCTGTGTTCCGACTCCCTCTGGAGCTAATGGTGTCCAGTAGCCTTAGAAACAGTGCCCAACTTGACAAGCCAGCTCTGCTTCTCTCTCCTCAGTCCCACGATGCAGGGAGCCTGTTGCCAACAGGACTCCCTGAAAATAAAAAACCTAACAAATTCTTCAAAACAGAAAACTCTGGAGAGCTCTCTGCATTGTACCCTTTCTCCTCTGGGCACAGAATCTAACTGAGGTCTGGAGGAGGGGCATAGAGGGAGGAGCCAGTGCACACCCATAGTCAAAGTTCTTTTTAGGTGCCCTATCTCCTGCGGAGCCCGTCTATACCCCATGGTCCTTACGGAGTCCCCAGCATCCTCTAGGACGTAAGAGAAATAAGACTTTTCCTCCTAGGCTTCAGTTTTCTACTTTCATTTTATTAGTTTGAATTCTGAAAAACATTCCTGAGCTTCAGTATAATACAATGGTTCCCAAACTGGGTGCCGTGGGGAACACGGAGGGTTGTCATGTGATTGGCAGCCACCAGCACTGGTTTTGTCTATTAGAAAATATGGAGACAAACAGAAGAGCGCTGCTGTCCACCACTACATATTAGAACCTAAGAACGACAGGTAAGCACAATTTACTGAATTTAATCATCTTTGCTGAATATCTCATTAAGAAACGTTTGGCCTAGGGGTGCAGTAAAAATATGAATATACCCTAGGGCACAGTGAATCAAGAAAGTTTGGGAACTCCTGATATAAAGTGATGTATTATCAGCTGACTTTGTATTGCTCTAAGCAGACACCAAAGAGGGAAGTACAGTATGCAGTGTACTTTTTTCTTTCATTTTTACCACTGGAAACAAAACCCACGTTGTGTCACAAGGTCAGAAAAACCACACACCCATTCATTCTAGCATGATCAAAATATTGGCAGCCCCACATTACGTCTTTCTGAATATAGCTTTAGGAAACTACAAAATGAACCCAGTCACTTAAGTGACATTAAGTTTAATGAAGATACATTTCAGGTTCATTGAGTTCAATGTTTGGGGGATATATATATATTTTTTTTTTACAACAGATTACACATTTGTGTTTAAGTGGAAATTCACAATTTGTCAATACTGTCTATGAATAAAATACCAGTGACCAAAAATTACCTTACAGTATTCTAATTAACACTTAAATTGCTGGGAGAAATCCCCCAGGAAGTCTAATTATATATAAAAATATGTTTGTTTGATGAATTATCACAAATGTATCCTTTCTGCAAAAATAAAAAAATAAAAACATTTGCACACATTATGTTAGTAACAATACGGTGTGATCTGAAATCTATCATAGGACTGGTGTCTGATTTGTAAATATAGAGTCACATCTCCAAATTAGCAGCTCTCATTTCTTGATCACTTACAATACACAGTATTCACAATATTTACAAGTTAGGTTATATCAGGAATCAACAAGGATCTAAAGCAGGCATGTCCAAACTGCTGGAGGGCCGCAGTTTGGACATGCCTGATCTAAAGGATCCAGTAGGGTCATTCTGGTTTGACGCTACTCACTATGAAGGTGCAGAGTCTGACATGGTGCATATCAGGAACCCTACAAGAAGGCTTGGGTTTTACACACCACATACTGTAGGTTGTGATCCCCAAAATGAGTACCAGTTGTGCCTGGCAGAAATAGGCTATTGGTAGTACCAGACAGAGATAATAGCAAGGCAAAATTCAGCATTACACCAGAAATGGATAATAGGCTCTATTGAGTGAAGCACAGGGAGCCAAAGGGGATGTACTAAAAGGAATGACACTCTGGTCTGCATAAATGAAATGCCAATTGACTATAATGGAAGCAGATTAAACTTTTATGTATATTTCAAAAATTCTTAAACCTATGCACTATGGGGGTAATTCAGACCTGATCGTAGCATGTGCAGAGAGAGTTAGATCTGGGTGGGGTGTGTTCAAACTGAAATCTAAATTGCAGCGTAAAAATAAAGCAGCCAGTATTTACCCTGCACAGAAAGAAAATAACCCACCTAAATCTAACTCTCTCTGCAAATGTTATATCTGCCACACCTGCAGTGCACATGGGCCCTCATTCCGAGTTGATCGCTCGCTAGCTGTTTTTAGCAGCAGTGCAAATGCTAAGCCACCGCCCTCTGGGAGTGTATCTTAGCTTAGCAGATGTGCGAACGAAAGATTAGCATAACTGCTCGAAAAATTTTTCAGGCCGTTTCTGAGTAGCTCCAAACCTACTCCTAGCTTGCGATCACTGCAGACAGTTTGGTTCCTGTTTTGACGTCACATACACGCCCTGCTTTCGGCCAGCCACTCCACCGTTTCTCCAGGCACGCCTGCGTGTTTTAGCACACTCCCGGAAAACGCCAAGTTACCACCCAGAAACACCCCTTTCCTGTCAATCACTCACCGATCAGCAGTGCGACTGAAAAGCGCCGCTCGGCCTTGTGTAAAACTGCATAGTCTTGTGTGAAAGTACTTCGCGCGTGCGCACTGCGGCCCATACGCATGCGCAGAAATGCAGATTTTTAGCCTGATCGCCGCGCTGCGACCGAAAGCAGCTAGCGATCAACTCGGAATTACCCCCATGGTTTTGCCCAACTGCTAACAAATTTACTGCTGCGATCAGGTCTGCATTACCCTCTATATATTCACCACACTTCTTCCTAAGGTGATGTCACATATTTTAGATCCAAAATGACGTGGAATGATGGCTGTTTACTATGGAATAACAGCTGTGTTATTCGCCAATAAAAAAAAATAGGATTTTAATTACCTACCGGTAAATCCTTTTCTCGTAGTCCGTAGAGGATACTGGGGTCCATTTAGTACCATGGGGGGTATAGACAGGTCCATTAGGAGCCATGGGCACTTTAAGAATTTGATAGTGTGGGCTGGCTCCTCCCTCTATGCCCCTCCTACCAGACTCAGTCTAGGAAACTGTGCCCGAGGAGATGGACATACTTCGAGAGAAGGATAGTGGTGAGATTCCGAACCAGCACACACAACAAGAGGAAATTCAAGCTAACCAAACTTGAAACAGGAACAGCAATGGCTGAACCAACATTACTTAACCAAGTAACAGTGCAGAAAGAACGAAGCACTGGGTGGGCGCCCACTATCCTCTACGGACTACGAGAAAAGGATTTACAGGCAGGTAATTAAAATCCTATTTTCTCTTACGTCCTAGAGGATACTGGGGTCCATTTAGTACCATGGGGATGTACCAAAGCTCCCAAACCGGGTGGGAGAGTGCTCAGGTTCCTGCAGAACTGATTGACCAAACTGAAGGTCCTCAGAGGCCAAAGTATCGAACTTGTAGAACTTAGCAAACGTGTTCGAACCTGACCAAGAAGCCGCTCGGCAGAGCTGTAATGCTGAGACACCCCGGGCGGCCGCCCAATAAGAACCCACCGACCTATTAGAGTGGTCCTGTACAGATTTTGGACACTGCAAACTTGTCGTGGAATAAGCATTCTAGATAGTAAGTCTAATCCAGCGTGCAATTGTCTGCTTTGAAGCGTCACACCCAGTCTTATTGGGATCATAAAGAACGAACAGCGAGTCTATCTTTCTGTGACGAGCTGTTCTGTTCACATACACCTTCAAAGCCCTCACAACATCCAAAGACCTTGAAGTAGCAGAGGTGTCGGAGACAACCGGAACCACAATAGGTTGGTTGATGTGAAATGCGGACACCACTTTAGGAAGAAATTGCTGACGAGTTCTGAGTTCAGCTCTGTCCTCATGGAAAATTAAATAGGGACTTTTTTGAGACAAAGCACCCCAGCTCCGACACACGTCTTGCTGAAGCCAAGGCCAACAGTGTGATGGTCTGCCACGTAAGATATTGTACATCCACCTCCTGTAAAGGCTCAACCAGTCCGACTGGAGGAACTGCAGCCCACATTGAGATCCCAAGGTGTCGTGGGAGGCACAAAGGGAGATTGGATGGGCAGAACACCTTTCAAGAACGTCTGGACCTCAGGGAAAGAAGCCAATTGTTTCTGAAAGTAAATGGACAAGGCCGAAATCTGGACTTTTATGGAGCCCAGACGCAGGCCAACATCCATGTCTGCCTGCAGAAAAAGCAGGAAACGTCCCAGATGAAATTCCACCGCAGACTAATTTTTGCTCTCACACCAAGAGACGTATTTCTTCCAAATACGATGGTAATGCTTAGACGTTACCCCCTTCCTGGCTTGGATCATAGCCAGTATAACCTTGTTAAGGATCCCACTCCTGGCTAGAATCAGCCATTCAACTTCCATGCCGTCAAACGTAGCCGCGGTAAGTCCTGATAGACGAACGGGCCCTGTGGCAGAAGATCCTTGCAAAGAGGTAGAGGCCACGGATCTTCGAGGAGCATTTCCAGAAAGTCCGCATACTAGGCCCTTCTTGTCCAGTCCAGAGCAATGAGAACTGTTTGAACCTTTTCCCTTTTTATTCGTTTTAGAATTCTTGGGATCAGAGGAAGTGGAGGAAACACGTACACCATCTGATAGACCCATGGAGTTGTCAGGGCATCTATCGCCACTGCCTGTGGGTCTCTCTACCTGGAACAATACCGCCTGAGCTTTTTGTTGAGATGAGAGGCCATCATGTCGATCTGTGGATATCCCCATCAACTTGTCAAGCATCTGAACACTTCCGGGTGAAGGCCCCACTCCCCCGGGTGCAGATTGTGTCTGCTGAGAGAGTCTTGCATGAAACCTTACGCTTTGAAGTGCCTCGTAAGAGGCCACCACATTCCCCAGATGGCGAATGCACAGATGCACCGACACCCTGGTTGGCTACAGGACATCCCAAACCATCGACTGGATTACCAATGCCTTTTCCAATGGAAGGAACACCTTTTGTGACTCTGTGTCCAGTATCATTCCCAGAAATGGGAGCCTCCGTGTTGGCTCTAGGTGAGATTTCAGAAGGTTCAGAATCCACCTGTGATCCTAGAGGAGTTTGGTTAAGAGAGCAATGCTGTCCATCAACCTTTCCCTGGACGGCGCTTTTATCAGGAGATTGTCCAGGTACAGAATTATGTTCACTCCCTGCTTGCGGAGTAGAAACATCTTCTCTGCCATCACCTTGGTGAACACCCTCGGTGCCGTGGTGAGACCAAATGGCAGGGCCTAAAGCTGGTAGTGACAGTCCTGCAGTGCAATCCAGAGATAAGCCTGATGAGGCGGCCAGATCGGAATATGAAGGTACGCATCCTTGATATCCAGAGACACTAGGAATTCCCCCTCCTCCAGACCTGAGATCACCGCTCTCAGAGTCTCCATCTTGAATTTGAACACTCGTAAGTATGGGTTCAAAGACTTGAGATCCAGGATTGGTCTTACTGAACCGTCCGGCTTCGGTACTATGAACAAGTTGGATTAGTACCCCTTGTTTAGTAGATGAGGTGGAACTGGAACAATGACCTGAGTCTGTACCAGTTTTTAAATGGCATGCTGTAAAGTTATACTTGCCTTCTATGAAACTGGCAAGCCTGATTTGAAGAATCTGTGAGGTGTGAGCTTTTGGAACTCCAGTCTGTAGCCCTGGGAGATCTATGACCCAAGGATCCGGGCACGAATTTGACCAGACCTGATTGAAGAATTGTAGTCGGGCTCCCACCTGACAGCCTTCCAGGCATTGCGGTCCACCATCATGCTGAAGTCTTTGAGGAAGCCGAGCCTGAGCTCTGTTCCTGAGCACCTGCTGTTGCTGGTTTGCGTGGTTGACCTCTTACGCCACTGGAGGACATAGAAGCACCTCTGGTTTTGCCCTTGAACTTGGCCATCCGAAAGGAATGTAACTTAGAAGCTGAATAAGTCTTCTTGGTAGGGGGGCTGCGGAAGGAAGATACGTAGACTTACCTGCAGTAGCTATGGAGATCCATTTGTCTAATTCATCTCCAAACAAAGCCTCTCCTGTGAATGGTAGGCCTTTCACGCCTTTTCTGGAGTCCGCGTCAGCAGTCCACTGGCGTAGCTACAAGCACCTGCGTGCCGGCACTGCCATAGCGGTGGTGGGTGCGTTAAGCATGCCTATTTCCTTTATGTTTTTCACCATAAAGTTCACAGAGTTCTGTATATGCTGCAGGAGTAAGAAACATCCCCCCCTAGATAAGAAATCTAACCCCTCAATTAGGTTACCTGACCATTTAGCAATGGCTTTAGTGATTCACGCGCATGCAGTATTGGGTCTTTGGGCCACCCCAGCAGCTGTGTACAATGATTTGAGTGTAGTCTCAATTTTACGACCAGCCGTGTCTTTCAGGGAGGCTGCACCAGGAACTGATGCGTCCACTATCGGTGGATTTTCCCATTTTTTCCTATCCTCCAGAGGAAAAGGAAAATATGAGAGTAACCTTTTAGGGATCTGAAACTTCCAATCAGTATTAACCCACGGTTCTTCAAACAGGGTATTCAATTCTTTTGACACAGGAAAAGTAACTGAGGATTTTTTACATTAAAATAAGATTCCTCACCTCCTCTGACACCTTATCAGGAATATGCAGAACATCTCTGATAGCCTCTACAAGAGCCTCTATTCCCTGTGACAGAGCTGTATCTTCCCCCTCTGAGTCCACCTCCCCCATGTCTGACCTGTCAGCGTCAGAGTCAGACTGCGGCATATGGACCAGAGATCGCTTTTGCGGACAAATGGGTGGGGACTGAGATGCTGTTTTGGGGACCGAGTCTCTGTTCATAAACTCATCCACGGTCTGTTTTAAGTATTGCATCTCTTTCTCATTGCGGGACAATTTTGTAGAAAGAGTTGAGATCATTCCCTTAAGAGAATTAACCCATTCCGGTCCAGCCCCGCTAGTCTGTGAACCCTGAGTACCCAGTAGTGAGCCCCCTGGTGAAAAGGAACACTCTGTGGTACAAGAGACACACTCTTTGCCTGACATAATGTAAATGTGACAGCACACACACACACACACACACACACACACACACACGCACACTCACACACACACACACACACACACACACACACACACACACACACACACACACACACACACAAGGTTAAGCACAATTAACCCACAAAGAGCCCTTCAGGGACACACAGAGTTGTTTGGAGCCTCACCGCGCCCTTATCGCTAATGCCAAGCTTAGCCGGGTCGCAGACTAAGCACCCCATTAGGGGACTTAGTACACTAATAGTCGCTCCCCCCCTGCTATGACCCCCTGGTACTGTTGAGGTAATCTGGAGTCACACCGGAGGAGCTGCGCGTCCCTGTCCTGTCAGCGTCTGTGTCCACTGCAGAGGGAAAATGGCACTGGTGAGCTACTGGATCCTCTCATAGTGAAGCCCCGCCCCTTCAATGGCGCACGGTCTTCCCGCTTTTTTATACTGGCTGAGGAATCTGGTGCTTAAAATGGAGAGAACCGTTTAAGGCTGTTGTGCCAGTATGGGTACTGTGTACAGTGTATGGGGACGCAGTTGTGTACTGTGTCCGGAGACGCATTCCGCCCTGAGTAGAAGCCGTGCATCTCCGTACCCTTATGCTGCCCCGCTAGCTGTCACGCCGGCTCAGTACTCACCACTCTTCATTCTTCTGGCTCTGTTAGGAGTGGCGGCGTGCTGCGGGAATGTACGCTCGCCGTGGTGGGGCTTGCGAGTAGTTCCCTCAGGAGCTTAGTGTCCTGTCAGCGGGGAATGGGACCATTAACCCTTCAAGAGGTTGGGCCATTTTCCACCCTAAGTCCCACGAAGCAGGCAGGCTGGTGCCAACCAGCCCTGCCTGAAAATAACAAACATAGAAAATAAATGCAGAAAACTCTTCAGGAGCTTCCTTCAGCGTGACTGGCTCCTCCAGGCACATTTTCTAAACTGAGTCTGGTAGGAGGAGCATAGAGGGAGGAGCCAGTCCTCACTATCAAATTCTTAAAGTGCCCATGGCTCCTAGTGGACCTGTTTATACCCCCCATGGCAGAGCCGGCCCTAGCCAATCTGATGCCCTAGGCAAGATTCTGTCTGGTACCCCCCCCCAAGAGATAGTGGGTGACTCGGAGAGGGAGACAGTGTGTGTGTGACAGGGAGATAGAGGGTGACTAGGGAGGCAGAGGTAACGGGGTGATAATGGGTGACTTGAGAGGGATGGAGATAATGGGTGGCAGGAAGACATACATAGTAACATACATAGTATTTGAGGTTGAATAGAGGCAAATTGCCCATCGTGTTCAACCTTTTTTAAGCTGTGATGATTCTACATACTTGCTGAATAATGTTTTATGACTAGTTAGCTACTATAACTCATGGTACCCCCAGATTAACCATGTTGATATTTTAAGTATTATACCCTTGGATAGCTTTTTCATTCAGAAATGTATCCATTCCTTTTTTAAATCCAACTACAGAGTCCGCCATTACCACCTTCCCTGGCAGGGAATTCCTCATCCTAATTGCCCTAATAGTGAAGAACCCTGGCCCTCATTCCGAGTTGATCGGTCGCAAGGCGAATTTAGCAGAGTTACACACGCTAAGCCGCCGCCTACTGGGAGTGTATCTTAGCATCTTAAAATTGCGACCGATGTATTCGCAATATTGCGCTCACAAACTACTTAGCAGTTTCTGAGTAGCTCCAGACTTACTCTGCCTGTGCGATCAGTTCAGTGCTTGTCGTTCCTGGTTTGACGTCACAAACACACCCAGCGTTCGCCCAACCACTCCCCCGTTTCTCCGGCCACTCCTGCGTTTTTTCCGGAAACGGTAGCGTTTTCAGCCACACTCCCATAAAACGGCCTGTTTCCGCCCAGTAACACCCATTTCCTGTCAATCACATTACGATCGCCGGAGCGATGAAAAAGCCGTGAGTAAAAATACTATCTTCATAGCAAAGATACTTGGCGCAGTCGCAGTGCGAATATTGCGCATGCGCACTAAGCGGAATTTCACTGCGATGCGATGAAAAATACCGAGCGAACGACTCGGAATGAGGGCCCCTATCCTCTGTTGCATTCGGAACTTTCTCTCCTCCAGTCGCAGCAAGTGCCCACGTGTCCTAAATGTGTTCTTTTAATAAATAGTTCCTCTGATAACTCTTTGTGATGTCCCTTTACATATTTGAAGATATTAATAATCTTAGGCGCCTCTTTTCTAGTGTATACATAGTCAGCCTAGTAAGTCTTTCCTTATAGTCCAGTCCTTCTAGGCCTTTATTCAATTTAGTAGCTCGCTTTTGAACACTTTCGAGTTCACTGATGTCTTTTTTATACAATGGTGCCCAAAACTGAACACAAATATTCCAGGTGCGGACGTACCAATGCCTTATACAGCAGCATGATTACATCCGAGTCCCTTGTCTCAATTCCCTTTGTTATGCACGCTAGCGCCTTACTTACCTTCTTTACGGCGTTTTGACATTGTATATGGTTTTTAAGCCTATTATCAATGAATACCCCCAAATCTTTTTCCAATTCTGTTTCCCCTAGGCGTTCCCCATTTAATATGTAGGATGCAAGTTTGTTTTTAGTCCCAAAATGCATAACCTTGCATTTGTCTGTATTGAACCTCATTTTCCATTTAGACGCCCAGAGTTCAAGTTTAGATAGATCATTCTGCAAGGACTCCACATCCAATTCTCAATTAATTACCTTACACAGTTTAGTATCATCTGCAAAGATTGACACTGTGCTTTCCAGGCCTATTTCTAGGTCATTGATAAATATGTTGAACAGTAGTGGTCTGAGTACGGACCCTTGTGGTATTCCGCTGACTACTGGGGACCAGGTTGAGGACTTCCCGTTGACCACTACTCACTGTACCCTGCTATCCAACCAGCTGCTTATCCATGTGCAAATAGTTTTTCCTAGGCCAAGCTCCTTTAATTTGATAATCAGTCTCCTGTGAGGAACTGTATCGAAGGCTTTTGCAAAATCTAGGAAGAAAGGGGTGATCTGTTTCAGTTCCTGCGCCGACTCCCCTATAACCAGAAGGATGAGGTCGAAACTGCACTTATTCAGCACGGCCAGTTTCGACCTCATCCTTCTGGTTATAGAGGAGTCAGCGCGGGAACTGAAACAGATCAAAACCAGCATCGCTACATTTGAAACAACCCATATGGAGACCCTCAAAAATTACCAGCAAACAAACTGGTTGGAGAAATTAACGGAACAGATGGATGCTTATAAACGAAATGTAGTCAAATTTAAGAAGGAGAAACTGGCTACTGTTCAACGAGATTACCTGGAGAGCAAGGTTTACTCCTTGGTCCAGAACTCTGGAGCCATGAATCGTCAAAGGTTTAGAGATGGGAGAAGGAATTACAGAGTAGCAGACAGAGATACTTCAAGTGCAGAATATACCACCCAAAGTGAATCAGGGGCATCAGTTTCTAGCAAACCTCCTTTATGGGTCCGCACCCACGCTCAGCGCGGTGGGCCTCCAAAGGCCGCACAAGGAGGGGGGGGGGGGCAGTGGCAAAAAGACCTCAAAGAAAGGATCAAAAGGGAGGAAATAACAACAGTCTTTAACCTGTCGGATCGGACGCTTACACAACACGAAATGTCCGTCCTTAATAGTGATGAGCGGGTTCGGTTCCTCGGAAACCGAACCCCCCCGAACTTCACCCATTTTACACGGGTCCGAGGCATACTCAGATTCTCCAGTATGGCTCGGTTAATCCGAGCGCGCCCGAACGTCATCATCCCGCTGTCGGATTCTTGCGAGATTCGGATTCTATATAAGCAGCCGCGCGTCGCCGCCATTTTCACTCGTGCGTTGGAAATGTTAGGGAGAGGACGTGGCTGGCATCCTCTCCGTTTATTAATAATATTTGTGCTGCTTATTGCTTAATTGTGGGGACTGGGGAGCAGCTGTATTATATAGGAGGAGTACAGTGCAGAGTTTTGCTGACCAGTGACCACCAGTATACGTTGTCTGCCTGAAAAACACTCCATATCTGTGCTCAGTGTGCTGCATATATCTGTGCTCACACTGCTTAATTGTGGGGACTGGGGAGCAGCTGTATTATATAGGAGGAGTACAGTGCAGAGTTTTGCTGACCAGTGACCACCAGTATACGTTGTCTGCCTGAAAAACACTACATATCTGTGCTCAGTGTGCTGCATATATCTGTACTCACACTGCTTAATTGTGGGGACTGGGGAGCAGCTGTATTATATAGGAGGAGTACAGTGCAGAGTTTTGCTGACCAGTGACCACCAGTATACGTTGTCTGCCTGAAAAACACTCCATATCTGTGCTCAGTGTGCTGCATATATCTGTGCTCACACTGCTTAATTGTGGGGACTGGGGAGCAGCTGTATTATATAGGAGGAGTACAGTGCAGAGTTTTGCTGACCAGTGACCACCAGTATACGTTGTCTTCCTGAAAAACACTCCATATCTGTGCTCAGTGTGCTGCATATATCTGTGCTCATATTGCTTTATTGTGGGCACTGGGGACCACCAGTATATTATATAGGAGGAGTACAGTGCAGAGTTTTGCTGACCAGTAACCACCAGTATACGTTGTCTGCCTGAAAAACACTCCATATCTGTGCTCAGTGTGCTGCATATATCTGTGCTCACACTGCTTTATTGTGGGCACTGGGGACCACCAGTATATTATATAGGAGGAGTACAGTGCAGAGTTTTGCTGACCAGTGACCACCAGTATACGTTGTCTTCCTGAAAAACACTCCATATCTGTGCTCAGTGTGCTGCATATATCTGTGCTCACACTGCTTTATTGTGGGCACTGGGGACCACCAGTATATTATATAGGAGGAGTACAGTGCAGAGTTTTGCTGACCAGTGACCACCAGTATACGTTGTCTGCCTGAAAAACACTCCATATCTGTGCTCAGTGTGCTGCATATATCTGTGCTCACACTGCTTTATTGTGGGCACTGGGGACCACCAGTATATTATAAAGGAGGAGTACAGTGCAGAGTTTTGCTGACAGTGACCACCAGTATATATAGCAGTACGGTACGGAAGGCCACTGCTCTACCTACCTCTGTGTCGTCAAGTATACTATCCATCCATACCTGTGGTGCATTTCAGTTGTGCGCAGTATATATAGTAGTAGGCTATTGCTATTGATACTGGCATATAATTCCACACATTAGAAAATGGAGAACAAAAATGTGGAGGTTAAAATAGGGAAAGATCAAGATCCACTTCCACCTCGTGCTGAAGCTGCTGCCACTAGTCATGGCCGAGACGATGAAATGCCATCAACGTCGTCTGCCAAGGCCGATGCCCAATGTCATAGTAGAGAGCATGTAAAATCCAAAAAACAAAAGTTCAGTAAAATGACCCAAAAATCAAAATTGAAAGCGTCTGATGAGAAGCGTAAACTTGCCAATATGCCATTTACGGCACGGAGTGGCAAGGAACGGCTGAGGCCCTGGCCTATGTTTATGGCTAGTGGTTCAGATTCACATGAGGATGGAAGCACTCATCCTCTCGCTAGAAAACTGCAGTGCCACTCCTAGATGGGCCAGGTGTTTGTGTCGGCCACTTGTGTCGCTTAGCTTAGTCACACAGCGACCTTGGTGCGTCTCTTTTTTTCTTTGCATCATGTGCTGATTGGGGACAATTTTTTTGAAGCGCCATCCTGCCTGACACTGCAGTGCCACTCCTAGATGAACCAGGTGTTTGTGTCGGCCACTTGAGTCGCTTAGCTTAGTCACACAGCGACCTTGGTGCGCCTCTTTTTTTCTTTGCATCATGTGCTGTTTGGGGACAATTTTTTTGAAGTGCCATCCTGCCTGACACTGCAGTGCCACTCCTAGATGGGCCAGGTGTTTGTGTCGGCCACTTGTGTCGCTTAGCTTAGTCACACAGCGACCTTGGTGTGCCTCTTTTTTTCTTTGCATCATGTGCTGTTTGGGGACAATTTTTTTGAAGTGCAATCCTGTCTGACACTGCAGTGCCACTCCTAGATGGGCCAGGTGTTTGTGTCGGCCACTTGTGTCGCTTAGCTTAGTCACACAGCAACCTTGGTGCGCCTCTTTTTTTCTTTGCATCATGTGCTGTTTGGGGACAATTTTTTTGAAGTGCCATCCTGCCTGACACTGCAGTGCCACTCCTAGATGGGCCAGGTGTTTGTGTTGGCCACTTGAGTCGCTTAGCTTAGTCACACAGCGACCTTGGTGCGCCTCTTTTTTTCTTTGCATCATGTGCTGTTTGGGGACAATTTTTTTGAAGTGCCATCCTGCCTGACACTGCAGTGCCACTCCTAGATGGGCCAGGTGTTTGTGTCGGCCACTTGTGTCGCTTAGCTTAGTCACACAGCGACCTTGGTGTGCCTCTTTTTTTCTTTGCATCATGTGCTGTTTGGGGACAATTTTTTTGAAGTGCCATCCTGCCTGACACTGCAGTGCCACTCCTAGATGGGCCAGGTGTTTGTGTCGGCCACTTGTGTCGCTTAGCTTAGTCATCCAGCGACCTCGTGCAAATTTTAGGACTAAAAATAATATTGTGAGGTGTGAGGTGTTCAGAATAGATTGAAAATAAGTGGAAATTATGGTTATTGAGGTTAATAATACTATGGGATCAAAATGACCCCCAAATTCTATGATTTAAGCTGTTTTTGAGGGTTTTTTGTAAAAAAAACACCTGAATCCAAAACACACCCAAATCCGACAAAAAATTTTCAGGGAGGTTTTGCCAAAACGCGTCCGAATCAAAACACGGCCGCGGACCCGAATCCAAAACCAAAACACAAAACCCGAAAAATTTCCGGTGCACATCACTAGACTCCTTAATAAAGGACTGTCTTTCATACCGACCGCCCAGTTCGATGTTCTCAAATGGCAGGTGGACCTACATCGCTTCTCTAGACAACGTAGAGTAAAATAATTTTTTGACAAACAACCGCCTCAACAGATGTCCTGCAAACCCTATGTCCCTGCACAGATTAAAGCTAAATCTAAATTTGACCCCTCTTCCAATAATCTTTAATTGAAATGTTACACAAGAACTTTGGACCAGAAGGTCCTCAACCATGTCAAAAGCTTTAGCTCCATACACAGCAACATCAGCATGGAAGAACACACCGCATTGAATAATCGGCGTTCATACATAGATATAGTAATCCGTGCAGCGGACAAGGGAGGAGGAATTGTACTCAATTTAACTGACTATAAAAAGGAAGTTTATTCCCAACTAGATGATCCCTGTGTGTATAGGAAATTAGAGCAAGATCCAACACCACAATTTAAGATAGAGCTGGATAACATTCTGATGCAAGCCCATAGGGATGGCATAATTTCGGAACCAGTTTTTAGTAATTTGAAACAGGAGCACCCTATTGCCCCTGTTCTATATACCATCCCAAAATACATAAAAATGTGACCAATCCCCTGGGCAGGCCAATCATCGCCGCAAGAGACTCCCTGTGTTACAAAATTTCACAATACCTTGACGTATTTCTGCAACCAGTGGTACAAAAGCAACCAATGTACCTTAAAGACACTACTACGCTCCTTAGGAAATTACATCAGTTATCTCCCCTCCATTTGGGATGTGTACTTTGTACAATGCATGTGGTATCACTTTATACCAATATTTTGCACGACGAAGGACTGATGGCCACAAGGGAGTTACTCTTAGGGGACAGTGAATACCAAGGACCCGATATCAATTTTTTCGTTCAATTGTTGGATTTAACTTTGAAACGCAATTATTTACTTTTCGATGGCCAGTGGTACATACAGCTGAGGGGCTGTGCTATGGGGTCTTGTGTGGCCCCTACCTTCGCCAATACCTTTATGTTTGCGAAGGAGGGTCAGTTGCTATTTGAGTATCCAGCATTTGCACAAGGGATCATTTGGATTACACGTTATATAGACGACTTGTTCCTCATCTGGCAGGGACCCAAGGAAAGTCTGGAACTGGCAATACTGGAGATTAATTCCAGGGATGAAAACATTAAGTTCACTTACACTATCAGTGACTCCAGTGTCAACTTTCTAGACGTCAAAGTGTCCCTAGTGGATAATGTATTGTCCACAGATCGCAATACTTATCTGCATGCCTCCAGCCAACACCCGCCAGCAAGTATAGGGGGGATCCCATACTCTCAGTTCCTAAGAGCTTGTCGAATAACTGACACACAACAGAAAGCTGAGTTAGCCATTAACGAGATGATAACATTGTTCTTCACAAGAGGTTACAATCATGACAGTCTGATCTGAGCAAAAGCGAAGGCCTTGGCAATACCAAGATCACAACTAATGGATTCGTCGGCCAAAAACAAAGTTACTGCAAAGAAATTGCCCTTTGTCCAGCAATATCATAACAACAGTAAATTTATCGCTAAAACAGCTAAAGATCTCTGGCCAGTGGTCACACTGTATCCAGACCTTAAGGGTTTCAGGGACTTTGGGATCATGCCATGCTTCTTGAGAAGCAAGAATCTTAAGGACCTATTAGTAGTTAATGACATTACTCGCCTCCAGCCTCCACCTAAGTCCAATTTTCTGTCTCGTAAACCAGGTTGCTACAAGTGCACCAGGTGCACAACTTGTCGCTATCTGGAGCCCGGTCCAGCCTTCTGTCACCCCCATACAGGGAGGAGAATCAACATTAAACATGTTCTTACCTGCACTAGCAGGTTTGTAATCTATTTCATCCGTTGCCCTTGCGGGCTTATGTATGTCGGCAAAACTACTTGTGCATTCAAAGAAAGAATGGCGACACATAGAATGTCCATCTGGCGTGCCCTGGATGGCTCAGATTCAGAACAACCTGTGGCCAGACATTCTAAGCAGTTTAAGCATAGCCTGGCCACATTACGTTAAAAAATTATCGATCATGTCCCCCTTAGTATGAGAGGAGGTGACAGAGGTAGGAGGCTTATACAGATGGAGGCACGGTGGATTCACGATCTGGACACCGTTGCTCCAAGAGGCCTCAACAAGCAGCTAAATTTTAGTTGCTTTTATGCTAAGTATTCATAATGGCACCGGTGCCTTGGGCTTTCGATCCCCCCCTCCGGCTCTTTCCCCTTGTGTTATGATTGATGCTTTTTGTGATATGTGTCTTGTCTCTAACAGCATACATAGTTTAAGATATTGTTGTATACAGTAAACAAGCTGAAGCCTTTAGTATATGTGGTCCACTACGTTAAGTCATATTCACTCTGGCTATTAGCTGATTCACATGGTGATGGCTTTAAACAAAGTAAGTTTTTCATTTGTTGCTAGGAAATGGAGGTTCCAGAAGTGGCGCAGATGAGCGCACGTCGCACGGGTGTGATGTTTCCGGCCCTGCGTCCAGCAGTCAGTTTGTCCATGTGGGTGTCTTCACTGGTGTACTGTGTATAAAGGTAAGATGTTTTTAATTGTTTGTTGTTCTGACGAAATATTTATAACAATTTATTCTGAAAATTAATATAATTTCATAAAAAAAAGAGATGAATCTCACATCTCAATCAAAACAAATTCTCTGCTCCTCTTAATCAGACTGCTGGTGTCTGTTCCTAATATTTGCCCCTCATGTACCCACAGTCTCTATTAGCAACACAGTTCAGCAGGATCAGTATAGTTACCGGTCACCATTTAGAGGTGGAATGCTTCCATTGAATTGATTCCTTGTTAGGAATCTTTGTCCTCATTACAAATGGTGAACACTGCTGTCGTCCTCCTTAGTCTGTGTGGTCTTGTATGGAACAAATGATTGTTGTAAATCCAGGGCTGGTTCAGACACCTGTAGTCGCGGTCCGTGGAGCTTGGATGGTGGTGGGAACGGGCGGACCATTCCATAGCATCAATGCCTTCGTCTTGCAGGAACTGCTGACACACTCAAGCCACATGAGGTCTAGCATTGTCTTGCATTAGGAGGAACCAAGGGCCAACCACACCAGCATATGGCCTCACAAGGGGTCTGAGGATCTCATCTCGGTACCTAATGGCAGTCAGGCTACCTCTGGTGAGCACATGGAGGGCTGTGTGGCCCCCCCAAAGAAAGGCCACCCCACACCATTACTGACCCACTGTCAAACCGGTCATGCTGGAGGATGTTGCAGGCAGCAGAACGTTCTCCTTGGCGTCTCCAGACTCTGTCACACGTGCTCAGTGAGAACCTGCTTTCATCTTTGAAGAGCACATTTTCCTGGAAGTTTTCCTTTTCCTAAAACATGTAAGACAAGAACCTGGGACAAACATACCTGCCCTCAAACACTATTCCAGTGTTCTTGTCACAATACATATATATTATATACGTCATAGTTGCCTACCTGACCCCATCCATGAGGGAGAAAATGCTCTGTTTCTGGACTTTCCTGGTAATGTATGATTGCCATCACATGTGGTGAGCTAGTTACTTGATAAGAAAGGTGTTTCACCACAGGTGATGGCAATCATACATTACCAGGAAAGTCTAGGAACAGAGCATTTTCTCCCTCATGGAGAGGGTCAGGTAGGCAAGTATGATATACGTATGTATCCTACCAAAATTACATAGTGGGCAAATAAATTACTGGCCTGGTCCGCCCCTGCACTTTTAAGGCTGCTGCCTTGCGGTTGGGGGCTAGAAGGACGGTGCTCGGTCTCAGTGGTGGCGCAGTGCCTGGAGACTGGCTGACACTGCAAAGGACTATAGGAGGAGGAGCTGCTGCGGCCGGGCATGCGCAGCAGCCCTCCTCTCAGAACGTCGGCCATATTTGTACGGCTGGAATACACAAACACTGCCCCTCAGCAGCTCCGGTGCCTCAACCGAACGCAGCACAGGTACAGTCTCTACACCCGCTCCAGCCTCCGGTGCTGTTTCAGGCGGCTCTGCTCAGATATGCAAGAGCAGAGCCGTCGCCGAACAGCAGGTGCCCCACTGACCACCAATGATAGCTGAGCTGGCTCATAAGTAAAGGCAGATACCCTAGGCAATTGCCTAGTCTGCCTATAGCTAGGGCCGGCTCTGCCCCATGGTACTAAATGGACCCCAGTATCCTCTAGGACATAAGAGAAAATAGCATTAAGTCAGTGCATATGTCCCATATAAAACCCTGATTTTTCTATGTTCCCATAAGCGCACTCACTAATCCTTTTTCATATGTGACCTCCTACATCTGTACTCTATTATGCATGTCACATTGGTGGTCATTCCGAGTTGTTCGCTCGCTAGCAGATTTTAGCAGCATTGCACACGCTAGGCCACCGCCCTCTGGGAGTGTATCTTAGCATAGCAGAATTGTGAACGAAAGATTAGCAGAATTGCGAATAGAAAATTCTTAGCAGTTTCTGAGTAGCTCGAGACTTACTCCTACACTGTGATCAGCTCAGCCCAATTCGTTCATGTTTTGACGTCACAAACACGCCCTGCGTTCGGCCAGCCACTCCCCCGTTTCTCCAGACACTCCTGCGTTTTATCCTGGCACGCCTGCGTTTTTTCGCACACCCCCAGAAAACGGTCAGTTTCCACCCAGAAACACCCACTTCCTGTCAATCACACTCCGATCACTTCAACGATGGAAATTCTTAGTTCGGACGTGAGTAAATCTACTAAGTTTTGTGCTAAAATACTTAGCGCATGCGCACTGCGTACCATGCGCATGCACATTTTTGCCTTAATCGCTCCGTTGCAAAAATCGGCAACGAGCGAACAACTCGGAATGACCCCCATAATGCGGAATAACGGCATTAAAGCAGTGCATATGTCCCATTTAAGCCCCCGATTTTTCTATGATCCCCTAAGCGGACACACTAATCCTTTTCCATATGTGACCGCCCACATCTGTACTCTACTATACATGTCACATAATGCGGAATGACAGTTGCTTACTTTGGAACAGAGACAGAGCCTGTGGTCAGTTGAATCTGGCCCATAATGTGGTTCCCAAGTAATATGAGACATAGGGGGAATTCAATTATGTGCTGGATGGATTTTCCTGGCGAATCCTCCTGCCACTGTTGCTGTTTACTGCGGTGGGGCTTCTGCTTAAAAGGGCTCGCTACCCCATAGGTAGCGAGCACTTTCAGACAAATACAAATAGGGCATTTGGCCGACTGAATCTGCTTGTCGTTGCCGGCTTTTAAACATCGAGGCAATAGCACATCGACCATAATTGAATTCTTTTGGAAACACTTTTATCAAACAGTAAAGTAGGGAGGAGGAGGAACCATGCCCGTGCAGCTATGGATAAATGATAGTTATCTGTATAAATAGTGAGCAGAGCCGTAACTAACTAGGTGTGTGCCGATGGTGCCTTGCCCACAGCGCAAATGCACTGAGGGCGCACCATCGGCCATCACACCCGCTGCTAGCTCTCACTTACTGACTGCTGATGGCGGCGGCGGCGCCGCCTGTGTCCCGCGGACGGCGGCAGCACCGCCTGCATGCTGCTGATCAAGTTGCTGCCGCCCGCCCGTGTCCCTCTGCAGCCGCTGCCCACCCGCAACTTCCTCTGAAGTTGAAGCCGCAGCCGCCGCGGCCGTCCGTCCGCCCGCCCGCCTGTGTCTAGCTGATGCCGCCGGCTTCAGCTGAACACAGGCGGGCGGGCGGCCGGACGGCAGCGACGGCGGCTTCAACTTCAGTTCAGAGATTTTCAAGCCCACAGCACTGCGGCTTCACTGTGACATGATGACAGTCTGATGATGGCCCAGCGGCAGCCCGGCCCCCCTCCCCTGCAATTCGGAAGAGACGTCACGTGATGCTGTCAGACGTCTCTCCCACACTGCCCTGCGCCCACACTCTAATGCTGCAAAGCGAGGAGCCCTGGACTGTGACTCTAGAACGTGGAAGAGCCTGTCCTGTGTGATGCTGTCTCTGTCTGGTAAGGTTAGTAAATATTTCACTGTTATTAGCAAAGAGAAAAAAGTACTTTAAATGTTGCTTTCAAAGGTTTTTTTTTTTTTATATTTAGGGTGGGATGTACTTCCGGCGTGTTATTTTCCTTTCCTCTTCCCGGCTACTGGTCACCGTCCTGCTGGCCGTTCCTCCTCCGGCACGGCGCCTGTGTACCTGAGTGCGGTGGCCGGGCAGGAATCCCCCCCCTTGCTCCTCCTCCAGCGCCTGCTCCATCTTCACAGCAAGCAGCAGCACTCTCCCCTGTCTGTGCTCCAACGTCCTCCCGCCTCAGTGAGTGCATAATATTCTCTTTCTCTCTCTCCTCCTGTGCAGGGCCGTAACTACGTGTGTGCCAAGTGGGCTTGGCACACAGCGCAGTTGCCCTGAGGGCGCACGGTCAGCGGCATGTAATGAGTCAAATTGACTCATTACATGCCGCCTCTGAAGTCTGCGCCGTGCTCCGCGCTGTGGAGGGAGAAGTCAGCAGCGCCGGGCAGCGGAGAAGGAGGAGGAGGGAGGGGGAATGGAGCTGCAGCAGCGCTATTTCATTGCTTACTACCAATGAAATAGCGCTGCTGCGGCTTCAGTCCCCCTCCCTCCTCCTCCTTCTCACCTGCCTGCACCGAGGGAGCTGCACGAGGAGCCTGTCAGCGGGGAGATGGTAAGTATGTATCTCTCTCTCTCTCTCTCTCTCTCTGGGGGACACCGTCTGCCATAATGTGTAAAAAGGGGGCCTGGCTGCCGCAATGTGTAAAAAGGGGGACTGGCTGCCGCAATGTGTAAAAAGGGGGTCTGACTGCCGCAATGTGTAAAAAGGGGACTAGCTGCCGCAATGTGTTAAAAGGGGGACTGGCTGCCTCAAAGTGTAAAAAGGGGGACTGGCTGCCGCAATGTGTAAAAAGGGGGACTGGCTGCCGTAATGTGCAAAAAGGGGGACTGGCTGCCGCAATGTGTAAAAAGGGGGCCTGGCTGCCGCAATGTGTAAAAAGGGGGACTGGCTGCCGCAATGTGTAAAAATGGGGCCTGGCTGCCATAATGTGTAAAAATGGGCACTGGCTGCCGTAATGTGTAAAAAGGGGGACTGGCTGCCGCAATGTGTAAAAATGGGGACTGGCTTCCGTAATGTGTAAAAATGGTGACTGGCTGCCGCAATGTGTAAAAATGGGGACTTGCTGCCGCAATGTGTAAAAAGGGGGACTGGCTGCCGCAATGTGTAAAAAGGGGGACTGGCTGCCGTAATGTGTAAAAAGGGGGACTGGCTGCCGCAATGTGTATAAAGGGGGACACCGTCTGCCGTAATGTGTAAAAACTGGGACGCTGTCTGCTGTAATGTGTAAAAAGGGGACGCTGTCTGCCGTAATGTTAAAAAAGGGGACGCTGTCTGCTGTAATGTGTAAAAAAGGGGACGCTGTCTGCTGCAATGTGTAAAAAGGGGGACTGGCTGCCGCAATGTGTTAAAAGGGAGACTGTCTGCTGTAATGTGTAAAAAGGGGGACGCTGTCTGCCGCAATGTGTAAAAAGGGGGACTGGCTGCCGCAATGTGTTAAAAGGGGGACTGTCTGCTGTAATGTGTTAAAAGGGGGACTGTCTGCTGTAATGTATAAAAGGGGCTCTACCTGGTGTAGTGGCGCTACTGTGCAGCGTAATTTGAATAATGTAGACTACTGTGCACCGTAGTATGAATTGCTATTATTTTGTGGCCACGCCCCTTCCCCATGAAGCCACACCCCTATATATTTTTCACACGCCTACGGCGCGCACTGCCCCTATCTTACCTGGGGGGCGCCACTGTCGTTTCTTGCACACAGCGCTAAAATGCCTAGTTACGGCACTGATAGTGAGTACTGATGTCATCACTTCAGCGTCCACTAGGAAGATAGGTATTATTCCTTATTAGCATAGCAGCCTACTCTCCTGCAATGTCAGGAAGGCTCCCAAACTCATGAGAAACATGGTACTATTATTATTGAGATCGATTCATAGGTTTATGGGCACTAGGGTAGCTGGGGAGATATTTCCAATGTGTCTTACAGTATGGTGGTGCAATGTATAGCTTGCCGCCTCACAGCATTGGGATCTATATGTGTTAAGTTTTTATGTTCTTCCCATGCTTGTGGGGTTTCTCCTGGGGGCTCCAGTTCCCTCCCACACATACTGGTAGGTTAATGGATTGTGACCTAAAAAACAACCATAATGTGTTTTTGTAGCCACCCCCCAGTTACCTCCGACATACTGTCATCCACTCTAAAATCTTACCCACACTACGACGTGTCACAAGACCATAGCGATGCACGCACAGTCATAAAACCATCGGGCAACTGCAAAAATGTCAGAGTTGCGTCTACCTCTAAATCAGGTGTATAGATTGTAAGCTCCGCAGGGCAGGTACTAGGACTGTGATGCGTGTGCCTATCCTCAGTAGGGATGGCCGATGAAGAGAGCCCCCTTCCCCATTGGCCCGCCTCCACTGATGGCCTCGGAGGGTGCAAGCGATCAATGGATTCCTGCAGAATCTCGCCATTGGAGTGACCAGCACTGGCACCACTGATGGAAGTCTCATCGATGGCCATCCCTGGTTCTCTGTACGATGCTGAGACGTGTGTGCGCTATAAATTCTCTCCTGCTTTTCTTTCACCTGGACCACAACAGTGTAACAGCCCCAGTATCCCTCAGCCATGCTGGTACTTGTAGTCCAATAACAGCTATAGTTCCCTAATACTCAGAGAGTAGTGCACTCTGCACCGGGGTGACGCAGGAGGTGCAGCCTGTGGCTATAGGACATGCTGGTGTTTGTAGTCCCATAACAGCTATGTGATCCTAATACATAGAGAACGGTGCACCATGCATTGGGGTGACACAGAGGGGGAAGCAGGCTGCGGCTATAGGGCATGCTGGTACTTGTAGTGCCATATTGGGCTGCACTTAGCAATACTGTCAGCAATAACACCAGAGCAGGGTACACAGTGATGATGTCATGGATGTGTTTCCGGAAGGTGGGTGATGCTGTCAGTGTGCGCTGGAAGCAGCCAGATCCCTGGGAGATGTTGCTGGTGTTTGTTCCCGAGAAGCTGCGAGGCTACCAGATCCATGGTAACAACGTGCAGCAGTTAAGATGTGTGTGTGTGTGTTGATAAAGCTAATTATTTACCTTTTAACATAAGCTATTTACTAATACAGTGTAGCCGTAATGGCCGCTAAACCACGTGCACGTGCTACGCACTTCGTACGCTATTTGCGTACAAAGACCTCACACGTGGTACGCAAGTTACGTACACACGCTGCGCTAGGTGTACGGAATACACACAGCGAGCGTACACACAGACAGTAACCTTTATAAACTTTAAACACAGAATATGCTTACACTGTAAACCTTAATACCGTGGTACTATAATGGTGTAACACTGAACCTTTGTGAGTATGCAAGCTGTTTGAGCAATTGAGATGCTCTGAAACCCTTAGCACTTATATGGTGAATCACACAAACACTTGTTAAGGTTCCAACACCTTACCAGATGATTTTTAGTAAGTAAAAGGGAAAAGAATACAGATTACAGCTTATACACTACAAACCTAACATTAATAACTAAACGGAATAACTAAATAGAAATATACACAATAGCGAACGATCGTAACACAGATACATATAATAAACACAAAGAGAATAAAATGGCAAACACTTAAAGGATAACAAGATGAGAACGAATTGCATACACACAGAGTAATGAAATGGCCACAGAGAAACTTACACACGTGGGAATGAATCGCATGCGCTATCTGGAAACCAGCTCTCAGTCATCACGGGGAAAACCTTGTGGAGAGAAGTGAGAGCTGGTCTGGCTATGGGGGTCTTTATATACACAGCATACTGTACACTACAAAGGTCCTATAATCTCATTGTTCATTGGACACAGGAATTTGTCTTTGCATTATAACAAAAGGTCATAGGTGGGTTCGTACGGGGGGATGAGTCTCTATCCAACTGCTCAGGTGGGAGGCATCCTCAGGACTCCCACCGCATGTGTAATAAAACAGCAAATACATTTAAAGCCCATAAACTACTTTTACATATAACTATACGCTGGAGCGACCGATCTCTTCCTAACCAACACCGGAATGTTTCTAATAAAATACTCTTTAGTTAGACACTAGACACCACCATTCAACCTTTGTCTGACCCTTCATATCATGCAAAGAGGAATCCCCATGTCCACAAACCATTTACACTAAACATACTTGCAGACATTATTAAGGGGATTAATATCTACAAAACACACTATAAAGGTTAACTATGCTATA
The DNA here is from genome assembly GCF_028390025.1 of Pseudophryne corroboree. NCBI lineage: Eukaryota > Metazoa > Chordata > Amphibia > Anura > Myobatrachidae > Pseudophryne > Pseudophryne corroboree. The sequence continues at coordinate 561,552,237 of NC_086447.1, read as the reverse complement.
AACGAGTCGCCAGCTACAGGCTCACAAACTCCGCCGTAAATACCCACATTATGCGCACTATCGCCGGAGCGATATTACGCAACTTGCGGATGTGTGCACGTACGGCGGACTGAGTGCACGCGCAGCGGGCATGTGCATGGGGTTAGTATATGGCAATGTGAAGCATGATATTTTTCGACTTTGACAGTCCACCCTTTGGCAGTCACCAATAACTGCCACTTTCTAAACAATTCAAACAGAAAAATATATGTCAGCATGTAAATACCTTTTTATGATTGGGTAGAGGGAGGAGAGGAGAAGGTGGGAAAGATATAACCTAGTGAGATAGTAAAAGCATGTGTGTATGGGATCCATGTCTGAGGGGTCATTGTATCATCATGCCGTACGTGTTCTAAATCAAGCTTCGAGGTATTGCGAAGTATACATTGAATCCTTCTTATCCCGTATCAAGGGTCTGTGGATGGGCTGTCAAACTCTACCGAGCTCTTTTCGGCTTTTGGTTACAACAAATGGGGGGCACATTAGTTGATGATACATGAAGGGGGAGAATATGTGAATGCTAATATGTGGAAATCTCCTGTCGACTATGTGGGGTAGTACCTGGAGGTTGTAGAGATGAAGATAAGAAACAAGCGTTATAAATGCAGTCATATAACTATGTGAGATTTAGTATGCAGTCGCCGATTGGGGTCTTGTTGATGTCTTGTCTGATGTCTTGTCGGGATCGTCGGGTCTTTACTGTAGCTTTAAGGTTTATTGGCAAACAAAAAGCTTCTTCAAGTGTCCATAAAAAGGATTACAGTCTCTAAAAGCTCGTTAGGTGTCTGTGACACAGTTCATCATTGGTCTGTATATAAAGGTCATAAAATTCTTCTTCCAGGCGGATGTCTTTGTACCTTGGAGAAAACCAAAAGAGAAACGGGTGAAAGAAACGGACCGTGGAATCACATTTTATCACAACATTGTCTCAATCGTTGTGTCATAAATTCACTTCAGGCAACACTTTTCCAATGTAACACAATCCCTCTGAGTTTGGGGCAAGCCGCCTTTCTCCCACATATGAAATATGACTCATCGGGGAGAACATATGGGATAGAGAAGGACATGACCATATTACAAACCTTCCATGAAAACAGTCCTATCCCTAACTCTCTCATTTGTCTAGTACACGTATCAGGCTGTATGACATGTGCACAGTATCCTGGTGATACTTCTCCAACTCGCATGATCCTACTTCCTAGAGTGTACCTATACTGGAAATATTTTCCACTGTTGGCTATGTGGCGTATAAGCTCTGAGTCTAGGGGCATTCTGTCGGCTCTGTGTGAGAATGTCATGGTTTGGTTGTTCCATGACACTTCCCAATTTCCCGGCTTTCGGGGATTGGAAATGTTAAAACATATTAGGGACCTATCTACATGGTATTGGTGGAGCCTCAAACTAGGAGGACTAGAAATATTAAATCTCTTGTCCACCGGTCTCCCACCCCTTAACTCAAGTACCTCACCTATCGTTAAAGGATATGGCACTAGTCCTGACTTACTATGACCTTGAGGTACTTGTGAGCACACCCAATAGTCTGTCTGATTTAACCCTTTACCCACCAATGAGTGATAGTCACTCAATGGATGCCGGTCCGTGTTGATATTAAAACGGGACTGACATTCCTTGATGCAACCGTCCTCAACTATGTTGTCACAATTCCTACAGATACAATTCTCTTCAGCTAACAATCCTTCACAATGTCTATTGATAACACGGCTACCAGATCGTTTTCTGATACTCGCCTTTTCTCTGTGATTGTGTTGCTCTTGGAATTCTACGCCTCCATCCTGATCATCAGATCCCATTCCAGATCCTTTCTCGACCTCACTGGTACTCTCACCGAAACAGACTGCTCTGGTCAACAACAGGGTCAACAGGAAAACACGGACTGCAGTCTTTTGGGGCGAGTCCATCTTACAGGAGGAGAAAGGGAAAGTTGTAATGGGGGGACAGAAAATAATTGAAGGGGAAAAAAAAAACTTGTTACGATGATTTGTCCTCTAGTCTTGTTGTTCTTCTTGCTCAGATGTCATCTCAAAGGTGCTGTCTCTCAGTTTTCCCAAAACGAACACTCCGGTGATACAATATTCTTTCCCAATCAGTGATCTTTCTGTAAGGAGCATAAATCTTGCATTACCATTTGTATTACTTTTGTGTGACATACCATCCGTAAAACATGAAAGAATAAAAAGAGAGAGAACAATTTGAAAAGGAAAAACATTATCAGATTTTCATCGACAGGCTGTCACATCAACATGTCCACCCTTATCTCTGCATAGTCTCCCCCCCACCAGTATTTCCCCTCTCCACCCTTTGTGTCTGGCCAAACACAACGATGTTGGTAAGACATACTGGGGTTAGGTAGACCTCTGAAAAGACCAAGTAGCCATGTGACGTTTGTTCTGTTGGTGAAAGTTACAGATGAGAAGAAAACATTTAAAGATAAATTACAAAGTTTACCCGGCCGTCCCTGTGTCTTACAAGGAAATGACCTCCCAATTTCATTAACTGTAACCTCAGGCTTACTATCAAGGCTAATGATCAACTTTACTGGCTGCACATTACAAGTGCGGCCCAAAATTCTTCATATATGATCCCTGATTACAATTTCGTGTGTCATAACTTTGCTCGTGTTCTTGTCTAGGGGGTCTGACTTTATGTGGGCTGTTACAGTTGCTGGCATAATGCCCTTTTCTTTTACAAAGATTACAAACCCTTGGCTTCCTCCATGTGCCAGGGGCCTGGGGTTTTGGTCGATTTGATGCCTCCTCTAGTGCTTGGATGCTCATCACCATCAACCGCTCTCCCTGTGCTTCCCTGGTTCTTTGGATATTACGGTCATGCTCGATAGCGGACTCTCTTAATGCAGCCACCGAGATACCTCTCCAGTGAGGTAGAGAGGTTTGTACCCTGGTTCTTAGTGTGTCTTTTAAGCCGTCCATTAATACGGACACAGCTACCTCCCTATGATGTACATTATCCTCAATGTCCGTGATCCCAGTGTATCTAGATATTTCCTGCAGTGCTCGATGGAAATATTCCGCTGCCATTTCACCTTCTTTTTGTCTAATGGAGAAAATTTTGTTCCACTCGACAATAGTTGGGAAATATACTCCTAATTGCAGATTGATTTGTCGTACATTCTCCTGGGTGTATTCCTCAGTGAGGGGTACGTCTGCGTCTAATCTACAATCAGTGATGAATTTTGCAGGATCAGTGTTGGAAGGTAAACATACTCGTAGCACTGTTCGCCAATCTTTGTTTGTGGGTTCTGCGGTGTTACCTAATTCTTTAATAAACCTCTGACATGCGGCTAGATCTCTCCTGGGATCAGGAAATTCAGACATAATTGTCCTCAATTCCATCCGAGACCAGGGACAATGCATAGCAATGTCTCATGACGGGAGTGATTCCCTGAGCGTCAGTCCTCCCATTGGGGACTGTGATCACCCTGACAGGATTTAGTTCAATTACACCATCTTGTGTTGACTCTACAATGTGAGGTGCAATTGTCTGTGCATGATATACAATACCATACTTACCTGTGGACTCGACCTCACCTGACCCTCCGTTAGGGGGCTTGACTACTGCCTTTACCGATTGGGCCGTGCCCACCTGGGTGTCTCGTATGATGGCTGCTGGAAGAGGTGCCGACATCCTGCTGGGCTCACTTTCTTGCTTGTAATCCTGAGGGAAGTTTAACATGGAGTGCAACTTGCACGGGTTAGAATTTGTATATTTATCAGTTTTCCTTCTATCATTCTTACATTTATTACAGTTATTACATTTACTCTTATCATTAATACAGTTACTAAGTGCACAATTATCATCATATCCCCGTATGTCATTCTCTGCAGCCATTTGTTCTCCAGTTGCCATATGTTTCCTGCTAAGGAGAGAACCAGCTGTGTAAGCTAATTCCCTTTGTATCTCACCTTCCTGTTGCCATATCTGTAAACAATCATAATGTCTAATCCGTTGCTTCCCGGATTTTATGAGACAGATCCTTCTCCTTAAATTATGCAATACCTCTGAGTCAAAACTACCCATCCCAGGAAATGGTGCTTTATCCCCCACAGTCATTCGTGTCCATTCATCACAAAAGGTCTCAGTGTGGGGACCATACTTCCCCCACATTACTAACCAAGCAGACCCTCGGGGTCTAAAAATCTCTGCAGCCTGAACTCTGACTGCTAAACGTCCCTGTGTTGTGCACTTGGCTTCCATTGTGGACCTCTTTAACACAGAAAAACTTCCTAAAATGCACCAAACACAGTAGTCTACGGTGGGAGTTTTCCAAGCTCTTCCACCAACTTCTTCTGGTCCGAGTACAACGGATCCGCCCCTTTTAGCAGACCCACGTAATTGTTGCAGGCCCTACCAGCGAAAATTCCCTACCTTTATCTCTTACACAAATCACGCTTGCATGTGCTCCCTACAACACGCATGAGGGCAATTTAAATATACGACCTCATATCACGTTGCGTTATTGGTCACACATACAACCGTGCGGTCCAATCGTACCACTTATAGATACTTGTTATCTATAAATGGTAGGATCACTGGAGTCTTCCTACTGTGCTCCACAACAGCCGGAGCGTAATACCACACTTCGTCGCACATCTTCACCTAGACCGTGCTTCACCAAGACTTCACCAAGACTTCACCAAGAGGAGTTCAATACACTCTTACCTTTTTTTCTTTTTGCCCACACTATCATTCTATAATTTTCTGATCAGAAAAAAAAAAATAATTTCCCGTAATCTAATAGCTCTCCCTAGATGTATTACAGTAAAGTAAGGTATTTAAACTAAATTTTGGAAACTGAACAAATGTGTGCTATTATCTTCGTGGCTTCCGTATCGCCTACTAAAACAATGCTATTGTGTGATTTGTGTTTAGTGGGCGCATCTGCACACTGCGTTGCGTAATATACGCCACGTGTGTAGGCTTTTGCGTTTGCGTACGTAATCTCGCATGTTGCCCGAGACACGTATGAAAAAGGCCAGATACGCTCACAGTAACGCAAATAACACGCTTCTTTAAATGTAAGCAATATTTCACTATAATCACTTACCGTACACCACACAGTATCTGCTATGCTGTGTGCGTGTTTTTACAATTACTCCCTTAAGTATTACTGTTTACTTTTAACTAAAATAGCAGCAAATTTTCTCAGTACGTTATCAATGCAAATGGCAAACAGGAAGGTGGATAGGTGAAAATACACAGATACAATACAATTCTAAATTAATCTAATAATCAATGCTTCCAATAGTATGATAGCCATCTTGCAGAGCATACATTGCTGTAAACACACACATAATTATAATATTACATCTATGAGACCCATTCACTTATTCAGTGCTTCTAATTTGCATATGAATGTGCTTTTAACTGTCTGTGAAGGCGATTTTTCACTGCCAGGAAAAAGCAGCCACACAGGTTAATTTGCATTTCAATGGCTTATCCTACAACAAGCAAAGTTTAACTGAATCACAGGAGGTAAGGAAGAGAGAAAAAGAAGAAAAAAACCAACAACTTTGTTTTATCTGTGTATCGTTCTTAAATCAAATATTCATTTTACTATTAACTTACATTAAACCCTATCTGAACTATTTATAATTGCTTATGCATGGGTTAAATAAATGCATTGGTAACTCAAATGGTGATTTCTTTATGACGAGGGACGGCTGATTATTCCTGAGTCAACTGAAAATCAGCCATTCAGAAAAAAACAAAAATTTTGACCTTCCCAAAATGGCCGCTGCTCCTCCCCCTTCCACATCCATGAGGGTTACACAAAATGGAGGACAGACCATGCGGCTTCTTTTGTCACAAAGAAAATCATCATACAAGCCCCTTAAGTTATTTTAGGCCTGGGTTAAAAATAAAATTATCAAGCTATGCAGAGCGATTAAAATACTTTCAAACCTACTTAACAAAAATTAAAAACCGTTTAAAAAGACAATAGCTTAATGTTCTTACCTTCTTCGGGTTCCACCAGCATTCCTACAAACCAAGCGAATCAGACGCAGACGCTTATCTGATTAGCACTACAAGATAGCACCTTTCCGCCCTTTGCTGATCGATAAAGTCTGCGCGTTTTCGCCTGACTGCGGATATGAGGTGGACCGGACTTGCCCCCAATTGATAAAGCTAATTATTTACCTTTTAACATAAGCTATTTACTAATACAGTGTAGCCGTAAAGGCCGCTAAACCACGTGCACGTGCTACGCCCTTCGTACGCTATTTGCGTACAAAGACCTCACACGTGGTACGCAAGTTACGTACACACGCTGCGCTGGGTGTACGGAATACACACAGCGAGCGTACACACAGACAGTAACCTTTATAAACTTTAAACACAGAATATGCTTACACTGTAAACCTTAATACCGTGGTACTATAATGGTGTAACACTGAACCTTTGTGAGTATGCAAGCTGTTTGAGCAATTGAGATGCTCTGAAACCCTTAGCACTTATATGGTGAATCACACAAACACTTGTTAAGGTTCCAACACCTTACCAGATGATTTTTAGTAAGTAAAAGGGAAAAGAATACAGATTACAGCTTATACACTACAAACCTAACATTAATAACTAAACGGAATAACTAAATAGAAATATACACAATAGCGAACGATCGTAACACAGATACATATAATAAACACAAAGAGAATAAAATGGCAAACACTTAAAGGATAACAAGATGAGAACGAATTGCATACACACAGAGTAATGAAATGGCCACAGAGAAACTTACACACGTGGGAATGAATCGCATGCGCTATCTGGAAACCAGCTCTCAGTCATCACGGGGAAAACCTTGTGGAGAGAAGTGAGAGCTGGTCTGGCTATGGGGGTCTTTATGTACACAGCATACTGTACACTACAAAGGTCCTATAATCTCATTGTTCATTGGACACAGGAATTTGTCTCTGCATTATAACAAAAGGTCATAGGTGGGTTCGTACGGGGGGATGTGTCTCTATCCAACTGCTCAGGTGGGAGGCATCCTCAGGACTCCCACCGCATGTGTAATAAAACAGCAAATACATTTAAAGCCCATAAACTACTTTTACATATAACTATACGCTGGAGCGACCGATCTCTTCCTAACCAACACCGGAATGTTTCTAATAAAATACTCTTTAGTTAGACACTAGACACCACCATTCAACCTATGTCTGACCCTTCATATCATGCAAAGAGGAATCCCCATGTCCACAAACCATTTACACTAAACATACTTGCAGACATTATTAAGGGGATTAATATCGACAAAACACACTATAAAGGTTAACTATGCTATAAACGAGTCGCCAGCTACAGGCTCACAAACTCCGCCGTAAATACCCACATTATGCGCACTATCGCCGGAGTGATATTACGCAACTTGCGGATGTGTGCACGTACGGCGGACTGAGTGCACGCGCAGCGGGCATGTGCATGGGGTTAGTATATGGCAATGTGAAGCATGATATTTTTCGACTTTGACAGTGTCCAGGGGTTAAAATGAGTCGGAACGGGGCGGAACTGCGTTCCATCAGCTCATATGGAGACGGAACCAATTCCACCTCCTCCAGCTCACCTAACTCAGAATGTGTGCCCGGCATGCAGGGAGATGCCGGGCGCCCGCTGAGATTCTGTTACCAGCGGGCACCCGGCTCCTTTCCTCACTGCGGCAGCCGGAGGCAGGAGCTCACTCCTGAGTTCCGGCTTCCGGCTCTGGCAGTGTGCGGCTGTGCGCTATGGGAGAGACGTCATGACGTCTCTTCCAAAGTTCTGAGGGGCGGACGGCCAGACAGAGGGCAGCGGTCGGACACAGGAGCGGGGCTTAAGGTGAGTATTGTGGAGTTTTTTTTTCTTTGTGTGTGTGTGTAAGCGGTAGCATTACCACTAGGGGTTAAACTACTGGGGGCATTACCACGGTTGGCATTACAACTGGGGGCTAAGCTACTGGGGGCATAACTATGGGGACATTACCACTAGGGGCTAAACTACTGAGGGCATAACTACTGGAGCTAAACTACAGATGGCATAACTACAGGGGCATTACCACTGGGGGCTAAACTATTGGGGGCATTACCACTGGGGGTTAAACTACAGGGGGCATAACTATGGAGGCATTACCACAAGGGGCTAAACTACAAGGGACATAACTACTGGGGGCATTACTTCTGGGGGCATTACCAATGGGGGCTAAACTATAGGGAACATAACTATGGGGGCATTACCACTGGGGGCTAATCTACTGGGGGCTAAACTACTGGGGGCATAACTACGGGGGCATTATTTACCTGAGGCTAAACTACAGGGGGCATAACTAAGGGGGCATTACCATTGAGGGCTAAACTACTGGGAGCATAACTACGGGGCATTACCACTGAGGGGTTAAACTACAGGAGGCATAACTATTGGGGCATTATTACTGGGGGGTTAAACTACAGGGGGCATAACTATGGGGGCATTATTACTGGGGGTTAAACTACAGGGGGCATATATATGGGGGCATTACCACTGGGGGCTAAACTACAGGGAACATACCGATGGTGGCATTACCACTGGGGGCTAAACCACAGGGGGCATAACTACTGGGGCATAAATATGGGGGCATTACCACTGGGGGTGAATCTACAGGGGACATAACTACTGGGGACATAACTACGAGGGCATCACCACTGGGGGCTAGACAACTGGGGGCATAACTACAGGGGGCTAAACTACAGGGGGCTAAACTACTGAGGGCTAAACTACTGGGGTCAATACTACATGAGGTCATTAATACTAGGGGCAATACTTCAGGAGGCACTACTACTGAGGGCACTACTACAGGGGAATTACTACTGGGGGCAATACTGCACAGGGGCATTACCACTAGGGGCATTACTACTGGCGGCACTACTAATGAGGGCATTGTATAGGGGGCACTTCATAAGGGGCATCACTCCTGGATACATAAGGGGAACTACTACTGGGGGGAACTGTATAAGGGGCACCACTACTATGGGCTCTACATAAAGGGCACTACCACTACAGTCATTGGCGTTTCTATAATGGGTGCAGTGTGTGCGAGGCAAACGGGCCCCCAGGTCCAGGGGGGCCCACCCCGCACCCATTTGTTTAATACTTACCTCTCTGAAGTCCTCCTTCGAAGCCATGCCTTTTCGGCAGCACAATAGAGTTTGAACACTAGGGAGAACAAACTCTATTGCGCCTGCTGAAAACTCCGGAAAGATGGCACGGCGGCCATTTTTCCAGAGGTTCGCGCATGCACATTAGCAAAATCTTCGGGAAAATGGCTGGCGAGCCGTGTTCCCGGAGGTTTGCGCATGCGCAATAGAGTCAGTTCTCAGACTCTATTGCCGCTGCCGCAGAGAAGGATGGCACCGCCGGGGGACTCCGGAGAGGTAAGTATTAAATCCTGTGCATCAGTTAGAGAGGAGGGGGCCCCTGAAGCAGAAGGCTGCACACGGGCCTCCTCCTCTCTTAAACGCCCCTGACTACAGTGGACACTGCATAAGGGGCACTACTACTGTGGGCATTGTATAAGTGGCGCTACTGCTGTGGGCATTATGTATATTAGGGGTGCTACTACTGTGGGCATTAGGTGTATTAGGGGTGCTACTACTGTGGGCTTTGGGGGGTCATTCCGAGTTGTTCGCTCGTTATTTTTTTTCCGCAACGGAGCGATTAGTCGCTAATGCGCATGCGCAATGTCCGCAGTGCGACTGCGCCAAGTAAATTTGCTATGCAGTTAGGTATTTTACTCACGGCATTACGAGGTTTTTTCTTCGTTCTGGTGATCGTAATGTGATTGACAGGAAGTGGGTGTTTCTGGGCGGAAACTGGCCGTTTTATGGGTGTGTGCGAAAAAACGCTACCGTTTCTGGGAAAAACGCGGGAGTGGCTGGAGAAACGGAGGAGTGTCTGGGCGAACGCTGGGTGTGTTTGTGACGTGAAACCAGGAACGAAACTGACTGAACTGATCGCAGATGCCGAGTAAGTCTGGAGCTACTCAGAAACTGCTAAGAAGTGTCTATTCGCAATTCTGCTAATCTTTCGTTCGCAATTTTGATAAGCTAAGATTCACTCCCAGTAGGCGGCGGCTTAGCGTGTGCAAAGCTGCTAAAAGCAGCTTGCGAGCGAAAAAACTCGGAATGACCCCCTTTGTGTATAAGGGGCACTAATCTGTGTCATAACATGAATAAGGGACACTAATATGTGGTGTAATGTGAATAAGATTGTGCTACTGTGCAGCACCATTTTAATTGGGGATACTATTATGCGATCATGGCCCTTTCTTTTTGAGACCATGCCCCTTTTTTGCGTGCGCACAATCCCTTTATTAAATGGGCGCTGGGAGTGTGGGGATGAGTTTCACCACCTCTCTAGGACCACTTTAAGCACTGTGTGTGTCCCATTACCCTCCATCACAACTGGCAGGACCCTCGCCATATGTCACACCCGGGAGCACCCCCCCACCTTTATCCTCCATCACACCTGGGAGAACACCCCACCCTTACACCAGGGAGCCCCCCCCCTCCTTTTCCTTACCCTTCATCACACCCGAGAGCAGCTCCCACCCCTTACCCTATGTCACGCCTGGGAGTAGCCCTGCCCTCTGTCACACCTGGGAGAACCCCCCACCTTTACCCTCCATTACACCCAGCAGCACACCCCACCTTTACCCTCCAGGGAGAACACCCCTTCTTTACCCTTCATCACACCTGGGAGCAGCTCTCCCCCATACCCTACGTCACACCCGGGAGCAGCCCCACAAGGGGGGGCTGCTATTGAGTGTGATGGAGGGTAAGGATGGAGGGTGTGCTCACGGGTGTGATGGAGGGTAAGGATGGGGGGAATCCATCTGCTTCCAGCGCACACTGACTGTGTCACCTAACCATCAGAAACACTTTCATGACTTCATCACTGCTATCACTGCACTGGTGTTATAGCTGCCAGTATTGGCCAGCACAGCCTGAGGTGGCACTACAAGTACCAGCATGCCCTATAGCTGCAGCCTACAACCCCGTCTGCACTACAAGCCCCAGCATGCCCTATAGCCGTAGTCTGCAGGCTGCACCCCCCTCTGTGTCAACCCTGTGCATGGTGCACTGTTCTCTGTGTATTAGGGTCACGTAGCTGTTATTGGACTACAAGTACCAGCACAGCTGAGGGATACTGGGGCTATTCCATCACTGTGGCCCAGGTGAAATAAAAGTGGGAGAGAATTTATTGTGCACACACATTGCAGCATCGTACAGAGAACAAGGGATGGCCATCGATGAGACTTCCATCAGTGGTGCCAGTGCTGGTCACTCCAATGGCAAGATTCCACAGGAACCCATTGATTGCTTACACCCTCCGAGGCCATCAGTGGAGGCAGGCCAATGGGGAAGGGGCCATCAACGGCCATCCCTACTGAGGATAGGCACACACATCACAGTCCTAGTACCTGCCTGCGGAGCTTACAATCTATGCACCTGATTCAGAGATGGACACAACTCTGACATTTTTGCAGTTGCCCGATGGTTTTATGACTGTGTATGTGTAATACCCCACAGGTATCTGGTATGTCAAAATCTGCAGTCACTGTGTATAGTACATCACACTTACTTTGCCCCGGCTTGTCATGGGTTCAGGCACAGTTACCAGAGGGTCCCCTGAAGAATCAGGTCTTTAACTACAAGTACATTGTGGGTGTGGACTACAGGTGTCGGTGCAGCGCAGAAAGAATTGGGCGCCAGGCCATCTCAGATAAACAGCATAAAGTTTATTTAAACATCAAACAGGGATATTGCAGGGATAACTTGTGAACACTCCTCCAGCACAAAGCATAAGTTACAGTGGATCACACATCAGGGCACCTCCTCCAGCGCATCGCTTAGTCGCAGCGGCATATACATGGCAAACATCAGTACGTACCAGGGCATTCTGTGACCAGTAGTGCTACACATCAGGTGACCGTCTCTCTCTCTCTTACTTAGCTAGGATTCTTTTCCTTGGGGGCGCTTACTCACGCCGCGTGGCTTTCCGACCACTTCACCCAGATACCTCTCGAGATACTTTTCCATGGGGGCGCTTACTCACGCCGTGTGGCTTCCGACCACTTCACCCAGATACCTCTTGAGACTCACACCTTGAGCACACTTTTCTCCTGGCATCACCCTTTCACTGGATTCTGCATACTGCTGCTCTCACACTGCGATGTCTCCCTCTGTCAAATGCTTTGCTGTGGCTGGCATCACTCCCCACCTAATCATGTGGGGAGCCCTCACTGGGGCTACATCTTTCTGGTTAATCCACCTCACTGTCTGCTCACTCTCCTCACTGACTGTCCTCCCTCTAGGCTGCTGCAGGACAACCTTTTTATAACCCTGCATTCCCAGGTACACATTCTATCTGGGATTTCCCGCTCTGTGTTTCCCGCTCTCAGTTTCCCGCTCTGAGTCTGCAAATGAGTGAGTCATGCCCTTTGCATTTTGCAGACTAATCTGTATAGCTATGAGCTGTGCTGTTAACTCCTTCTGTGCTGCAAGCTGTAGGCTGCTGGCACAGTGCTATGCAACTCCAGCAAACATTTCACTTTTATTAAAGTCATGCTGGCACCTGTAGTGCCACAGTTGATTTGGGCTGCAGTTTCAGGGTATCACATGCACCCCTGCTGAAATCTTGCGTGTCCTCACGCAACAGCAGTTTTCAACATAACATATAATGACAGTACATGTGACAAAAAAACAACAATCACATATTCAGGAAAACATGGCATGTCAAACATCACATTACATACAAATCACATATTCTGTTGCGGTTTTCAAACGAGTTACAGTCCAGAGTCACATGTGATAGTAAAATGTTCCAGACATCTTGTGGCAATTGCGCCAAACACAGAGAACCTGCCCTCGCCTGCCCTTGTCTCCCCCCACGTCTGGGTCAAAAGAGACAGGTGGCTCTCGTGGGCCCCTCCCAATAAACAAGTTTCTCCAACTTTTAGAGAATATATATAGGGGACTCCATTCCCCTTGCGATCCTTGGCTCTTTCAGACACTCAGAAATGGCCAAACACAGTGCCCCCAAGGGTGTTGCTCCGACCGGGTGCACTGCATAGTCCCGATGTCCTGTGACATGAGTTCCACCTCCACAAATATTGCCCTTAGAGCCCCACGTTGGTAACCATGGTTGCTCGTATCCTGTTCGCGGACGCCAAATGTAATACCCCACAGGTATCTGGTATGTCAAAATCTGCAGTCACTGTGTATAGTACATCACACTTACTTTGCCCCGGCTTGTCATGGGTTCAGGCACAGTTACCAGAGGGTCCCCTGAAGAATCAGGTCTTTAACTACAAGTACATTGTGGGTGTGGACTACAGGTGTCGGTGCAGCGCAGAAAGAATTGGGCGCCAGGCCATCTCAGATAAACAGCATACAGTTTATTTAAACATAAAACAGGGATATTGCAGGGATAACTTGTGAACACTCCTCCAGCACAAAGCATAAGTTACAGTGGATCACACATCAGGGCACCTCCTCCAGCGCATCGCTTAGTCGCAGCGCCATATACATGGCAAACATCAGTACGTACCAGGGCATTCTGTGACCAGTAGTGCTACACATCAGGTGACCGTCTCTCTCTCTCTTACTTAGCTAGGATTCTTTTCCTTGGGGGCGCTTACTCACGCCGCGTGGCTTTCCGACCACTTCACCCAGATACCTCTCGAGATACTTTTCCATGGGGGCGCTTACTCACGCCGTGTGGCTTCCGACCACTTCACCCAGATACCTCTTGAGACTCATACCTTGAGCACACTTTTCTCCTGGCATCACCCTTTCACTGGATTCTGCATACTGCTGCTCTCACACTGCGATGTCTCCCTCTGTCAAATGCTTTGCTGTGGCTGGGATCACTCCCCACCTAATCATGTGGGGAGCCCTCACTGGGGCTACATCTTTCTGGTTAATCCACCTCACTGTCTGCTCACTCTCCTCACTGACTGTCCTCCCTCTAGGCTGCTGCAGGACAACCTTTTTATAACCCTGCATTCCCAGGTACACATTCTATCTGGGATTTCCCGCTCTGTGTTTCCCGCTCTCAGTTTCCCGCTCTGAGTCTGCAAATGAGTGAGTCATGCCCTTTGCATTTTGCAGACTAATCTGTATAGCTATGAGCTGTGCTGTTAACTCCTTCTGTGCTGCAAGCTGTAGGCTGCTGGCACAGTGCTATGCAACTCCAGCAAACATTTCACTTTTATTAAAGTCATGCTGGCACCTGTAGTGCCACAGTTGATTTGGGCTGCAGTTTCAGGGTATCACATATGCATCGCTATGGTCTTGTGACACATCGTAGTGTGGGTTAGATTTTAGAGTGGATGACAGTATGTCGGAGGTAACTGGGGGGTGGCTACAAAAACACATTAGGGCTATTTTTTTAGTCACAATCCATTAACCTGCCAGTATGTGTGGGAGTGAACTGGAGCACCCAGGAGAAACCACACAAACATGAGAAGAACATACAAACTCTACACCTATAGATCCCAATGCTGTGAGGCAGCAAGCTATACATTGCACCACCATACTGTAAGACACATTGGAATTGTCTCCGCAGCTACCCTAGTGCCAATAAACCTATGAATCGATCTCAATGATAATAGTACCATGTTTCTTGTGAGTTTGGGAGCCTTCCTGACATTGCAGGAGAGTAGGCTGCTATGCTAATAAGGAATAATACCTATCTTCCTAGTGGACACTGAAGTGATGACATCAGTACTCACTATTTATACAGATAACTATCATTTATCCATAGCTGCACGGGTTCAACAAAGCTCTGCATGGTTCCTCCTCCTCCCTACTTTACTGTTTGATAAAAGTGCTTATAAAATACTGTAGTATTGAGGGAGAGAATTCAATTATGGTTGATTTGCTATTGTCACAGTGTTTAAAAGCCGGCAGTGACAGGCAGATTCGGCCGGCCAAATGCCCCATTTATCTAAAAGTGCTCGCTACCTATGGGGTAGCGAGCCCTGTTATGCAGAAGCCCCTCCACAGTAAACAGCAGCAGTGGCAGCAGGATTCGCCAGGAAAATCCATCCAGCACATAATTGAATTTCCCCCTATGCCTCATAGGGATGTAGTTAATGGGGTCAGGATCCCAGCTGTTAAAATTCCGACGCCAGGGTCCCGACCACCTAGAATGCCGACAGCTATGCCAGGGCTATTCACATTACTGAGTATCCACGACACCCATAGAGTGGGAATAGAACCTGTGTCGAGTGCAGCAAGCTCGCAATGGTCTTTCTAGTGCTAGCCCTGCTGCAGGCTTTCAGGCAGCCGGGATCCCGGCGTCGGTATTCTGACCACTGGGATTCCATACCCAACCCGCCTCATATTACTTGGGAACCACATTATGGGCCAGATTTAACAGGCCACAGGCTCTGTCTCTGTTCCCTAGTAAGCAACTGTCATTCTGCATTATGCATACCTCCCAACTTTTGATGTTTTGAAAGAGGGTGACACGCGCGGCTTCGCCGCGCGTGCTCCCGAAAAGGGGGCGTGACCTAAGAAAAGAGGGCGTGGCTTTGCGGAGGATCCGCGACCGCGGGCCACGCCCCCATTTTTGTCAGTGAGGGGGCATGCCCAGCGCTCTGTGAGCTGCTGGCATGCCCGCTCTCCCTCTGTCTGCACTGAATAGACGCTGTGCGCATGCCAGGGCCGGATTATGGCTTCGGGGGGCCCAGGGCACTTAAAACATGGGGGCCCTCCCCCCCTTTACCAGTGACTCCACACACAGCTGAAAGTTTCAGGGGCGTGGCCTTATTGTGGGTGGCGTGGCCACGCCCCTTATGCAAATGAATGAAAACTACATTTATTTCATAGATTTGGCCCCCAGCCAGGGTCAAATCCACAGGGGGGGGGGAGCGATCAGTGTGATCGCTTCCCCCTGGCCCCTGCACAGGCAGAAGAGGCTGCTGCTGGTAAGCGGCAGCGGCTTCCCTGCACTATCACAGACCAGCCAGCACACAGCAGCGTGTGCTGGCTGGAGCATAGATACTGCTGCTGGCTGGAGAAAGATGGGTAGACTGAGTACCTGTCCTACACCGTGCTCATGGAGAGATCACTTCTCCTTCCGAGCCTCCCCGGCGCTCCACGTGACCCTGCGGCGCCCCTATTGGCCGCTGAGCCTGGCTGCAGCTCAATTATTCATGAGCTTTTCCTTGTTGCGGATTGCAAAGCGGACACGTGCCCTCCCGCTCCATCCAATCTCTGCTGCGCTGCAGTGTGAGGTGAGCAGAATTTCCCTCCCCCTCCGTCTCAGGCAGCGCGGAGATTCACTGATTCTGTAATCTCCAGCCTCTGCTTCCGCTGGAGATTACAGAATCAGTGAGTTCCCGCACTGTGACATAGCTGCTCCGTCGGGGGGCCCCCTAAAATAGGAGGGCCGGGGCACTTACCCCCTGGACCACCCACTTAATCCGGTTCTGGTGCATGCGCACAGTGTCTATTCACCGCTGCGAGTGACAGAGCCTCCCAACTGCCGCCCCCCCCCCCCCCCCCACCGCGGGACACTGCAGCCCGCGGGTGGGACAGCGGGACAGTCCACAAAAAACGGGACTGTCCCGCGAAAATCGGGACAGTTGGGAGGTATGCATTATGGGGTAAATGTATTATAGCGGCACGTATTATGCCGCTATAACACTTCCTGCTTTGCCTCATTACTGAGGCAAAGCAGGAAGGGACATCGACAAGATGTAAGAACATCTTGGACGGTATTCAAATTATATATCACGCCCAATCTCCTTTCTAAAGTGATCCCCGCATATCGCGCCAATAGTAATAATCAGGTTTCGCTGCGTAAAGGGTTGGGTGCCCTCTCTACTGCGGGGGCAGCAAGCTGAAATGATTGTACCACACCCGTCAGCAGAAACAGAACAGACGTGGAAGGGGAGAAAATAATTGAATACCGCCCCTTGTCTGCCAAAGCCCTCCGGTGATGTTCCCCTGAGCACACAGCGCTACAACTCAGTGGTAAAGTGCTGTGTCTCCTTCCCGGCCAGCTCCTCTGTGCATGCACTGGATCTTGCTACTCACTCGAGATCCCCAGCGCAGTCAGGAGCCGGCACCTGCCACAGTCAGGGACAGATCTGTCCCTGCATTGGTGAAGGGGGATTGCCACCTACAGCTGTCGAAATCACTGACCGTTCACACATTGCCAGCACATATCATCCTGCTATCTTTTAGAAAGCAGCACCGACATGGAAAGGGGCGCATAGTATGCACCGCCACTGTAATACATGGGTGAGAAGTGGTATCAGTGCACATAACGTGCGCTGATACCACTTCTCTCCCATAACGAGGATTAATACATTTACCCCTATGTGACATGTATAGTAGGGTACAGATGTAGGCGGACGCATATGGAAAAGGACTATTTCTCTGACGTCCTAGTGGATGCTGGGGACTCCGAAAGGACCATGGGGAATAGCGGCTCTGCAGGAGACTGGGCACAAAAGTAAAAGCTTTAAGACTACCTGGTGTGCACTGGCTCCTCCCCCTATGACCCTCCTCCAAGCCTCAGTTAGATTTTTGTGCCCGAACGAGAAGGGTGCAGTCTAGGTGGCTCTCCTGAGCTGCTTAGAAAAAAGTTTAGTTTTAGGTTTTTTATTTTCAGTGAGACCTGCTGGCAACAGGCTCACTGCATCGAGGGACTAAGGGGAGAAGAAGCGAACTCACCTGCGTGCAGAGTGGATTGGGCTTCTGAGGCTACTGGACATTAGCTCCAGAGGGACGATCACAGGCCCAGCCATGGATGGGTCCCAGAGCCGCGCCGCCGTCCCCCTTACAGAGCCAGAAGAGCAGAAGAGGTCCGGAAAAATCGGCGGCAGAAGATGTCCTGTCTTCAATAAGGTAGCGCACAGCACCGCAGCTGTGCGCCATTGCTCTCAGCACACTTCACACTCCGGTCACTGAGGGTGCAGGGCGCTGGGTGGGGGCGCCCTGAGACGCAATATAAACACCTTAGGGGGCAAAAAATGCATCACATATAGCTCCTGGGCTATATGGATGCATTTAACTCATGCCTGTTTTTCCATAAAAAAGCGGGAGAACGGCCGCCGAGAAGGGGGCGGAGCCTATCTCCTCAGCACACTGGCGCCATTTTTCCTCACAGCTCCGTTGGAGGGAAGCTCCCTGACTCTCCCCTGCAGTCCTGCACTACAGAAACAGGGTAAAACAAGAGAGGGGGGGCACTAATTTGGCAGATAAATCTATACAGCAGCTATATAAGGGAAAAACACTTATATAAGGTTATCCCTGTATATATATAGCGCTCTGGTGTGTGCTGGCAAACTCTCCCTCTGTCTCCCCAAAGGGCTAGTGGGGTCCTGTCCTCTATCAGAGCATTCCCTGTGTGTGTGCTGTGTGTCGGTACGTTGTGTCGACATGCATGAGGAGGAAAATGGTATGGAGGCGGAGCAATTGCCTGTATTAGTGATGTCACCCCCTAGGGAGTCGACACCTGACTGGATGGTCTTATGGAAGGAATTACGTGATAGTGTCAGCACTTTACAAAAGACTGTTGACGACATGAGACAGCCGGCAAATCAGTTAATACCTGTACAGGCGTCTCAAACACCGTCAGGGGCTCTAAAGCGCCCGTTACCTCAGGTGGTCGACACAGACCCAGACACGGACACTGACTCCAGTGTCGACGGTGAGGAAACAAACATATTTTCCAGTAGGGCCACACGTTACATGATCACGGCAATGAAGGAGGTTTTGACAGGGCCGGCGCCACCATTAGGCAGCTTTAGGCAGCTGCCTATGGGCGCTGGCCACTGGAGGGCGGCATGCTCCACTTAGATCTATTTTACTAAAAAAATTATATTTTTCTATGTAGGCCCAGGGGTGGCTGCGGCGGCAGTGTATTGGTTTTTTTGCTCCATGTCTCTAACAGAAATAGACGGAGCTGCGGCCGGTACGAGAGAGCAAGTCAGGAGACGGGCGCCACACAGACAGCCTAGACGTCAGCGCTAACGTGCTGTGCGCACTGCGCTTGTTTACAAGTTGATGACTCACCCTGTGTGGCGCTCGTCTCCTAACTTGCTCTCTCAATCCGGCCGCAGCTCCGTCTATTTCTGCTAGAGACATGGAGCAGGGGCATGGCTGTCGGCATTATGCGGAGGAGAGTCAGAGGCGGCATTAGGAAGGATTGCAGCCCTCTTATCCCTGCCTCCGCCCTAGATAGCACTTCAAGTTCTCCCCTCTGGCTACGACGATCCCTCCCCCTAGCATTATCATTATTACTGCTGCCGGAAGCCCCAAGATGAGTGCAGAAGGGTGACGCTGTGGATAGTGATGTCTACTGCATCCGAAAGGCGAGAATGCACTGCTGTGACGCCAGGTTAGAACTCTGCTCCTGCGGGCACACACAGTTACACTCCCCAGTGTCTCCCTATCCCCTCCCTTCCGCCCGTGTCTCCCTATCCCCTCCCTGCCATCCCGCATTTCCCTATCCCCTCCCTGCAGCCCCGTGTCTCCCTATCCCCTCCCTGCAGCCCCGTGTCTCCCTATCCCCTCCCTGCAGCCCCGCGTCTCCCTATCCCCTCCCTGCAGCCCCGCGTCTCCCTATCCCCTCCCTGCATCTTCGCATCTCCTTATCCCCTCCATGCAGCCCCGCGTCTCCGTACCCCTTCCCTGCCACTCTGCATCTCCCTATCCCCTCCCTTCCGCCCGTGTCTCCCTATCCCCTCCCTGCCGCCCCGCGTCTCCGTACCCCTTCCCTGCCACCCTGCGTCTCCCTATCCCCTCCCTTCCGCCCGTGTCTCCCTATCCCCTCCCTGCCATCCCGCATTTCCCTATACCCTCCCTGCAGCTTCGCATCTCCTTATCCCCTCCCTTCCGCCCGTGTCTCCCTATCCCCTCCCTGCCATCCCGCATTTCCCTATACCCTCCCTGCAGCTTCGCATCTCCTTATCCCCTCCCTTCCGCCCGTGTCTCCCTATCCTCTCCCTGCATGCCGGCGTCTCCTTATCCCCTCCCTGCAGCCCCGCGTCTCCCTATCTCCTCCCTGCCATCCCGCATCTCCCTATCCCCTCCCTGTAGCTTTGCATCTCCTTATCCCCTCCCTGCAGCCCCGCGTCTCCCTATCCCCTCCCTGCAGCCCGGCGTCTCCTTATCCCCTCCCTGCAGCCCCGCGTCTCCCTATCCCCTCCCTGCCGCCCTGCATCTCCCTACCCCCTCCCTGCAGCCCGGCATCTCCCTATCCCCTTCCTGCAGCCCGGCGTCTCCCTATCCCCTCCCTGCAGCCCTGTGTCTCCCTATCCCCTCCCAGCAGCCCAGCGTCTCCTTATCCCCTCCCTGCAACCCGGCGTCTCCTTATCCCCTCCCTG